>NC_087265.1:13609285-13910000 GCF_015220805.1 Pogoniulus pusillus
AAGTCTATTAAGTTATATTTCCGCAATCCCCACTTGCAAAAATTAAGACAAAATACTGTGAAATTAGTTTGTTTCTAGATTTAAGTGCAACAATCACTCTCTAAATATCTCTTTATAAGTTGCATTTCAGTATCTGAAGGGAACCTACAAGAGGGCTGGGGAAGGACTGTTTAGAAGGGTGTGTGGTGGTAAGCAATGATTTTAAACTAGAGAAATGTAGATTTGGGTTAGAAATATGGCAGAAGTTTTTTTTTTAACAAGGAGAGTGGTGAAATACTGTAACAGGTTGCCCAGAGTACCTTGAGTACTGTGTCCAGTTCTGGGCCCCTCAATTCAAGAAGGATGTTGAGGGGCTGGAACATGTCCAGAGAAGGGCAACAAAGCTGGTGAGGGGCCTGGAGCACAAATCCTATGAGGAGAGGCTGAGGGAGCTGGGGGTGTTTAGCCTGGAGAAGAGGAGGCTCAGGGGTGATCTTATTACTGTCTACAACTACCTGAAGGGCATTGTACCCAGGTAGGGGGTGGCCTCTTCTCCCAGGTAATCAGCAATAGAACAAGGGGACACAGTCTCAAGTTGTGCTGGGGTAGGTATAGGCTGGATATTAGGAGGAAGTTCTTCACAGAGAGAGTGATTTCCCATTGGAATGGGCTGCCTGGGGAGGTGGAGTCACCGTCCCTGGGGGTCTTCAAGCAAAGACTGGATGAGGCACTCAGTGCCATGGTCTAGTTGACTAGCTAGGGCTGGGTGCTAGGTTGGACTGGCTGATCTTGGAGGTCTCTTCCAACCTGGTTGAATATATGATTCTAGAGAGTAGTTGAGGCCCTATCACTGAAAACATTCAAGGTCAAACTTGATGGGACACTGATCAACTTGATCTAGTTGCTGACTGCAGGGAGGTTGGACAAGATGACCTTTGAAGATGCCTTGCAGCCTGATGCATTCTGTGGTTCACTACTTCCCCTTTCTAAAGTCACTTCTGACTAATATAAAAACAAATTCAAAATCTAGCCTACGACTCACAACCTCTGTCCTACACCTGTAGACTTTCTCAGTAGCTCCACGTCTGGAAGGAGTTATAGGACTGTCAGTCAGTTCTGGTCATGCAAGTATCATAAAATCACTCTTAGATAACATCTCATGGCATTCTGTGAGCATTTGGAGACATACTCTTTTTTCCTGGCCGATTTTCTTTTTTCTTCATTGACTTCATGATTTGCATCTCGCAGCTTTACTTCCCGGTCTGAAAGACTTGCTGGAATAATGTCTAGTTCTAGGTCCTTGTTATCCTAGAAAAAGTGACAGTATAGGTTTGAAGCTCACTGTAATCCTACTGTTGGGCAAAATGCAGATCAAATAGATAGGAAGAGACTAAAGTAAGACAAAAACAATGTTTAAAAAGAAGGAAATGCAGATTTAGAGCTACAGTGAAAAGTGAGAAGGTGAAAAGGCAAGGGAAAAATCTTAGAAAATGCCAATTGTGAGATTTATTGCAGTTTTCACTCTTCCTCCTATATAGATGTGCTGATTTGAGGCTAACTGGAATATTTTACTGAGAGAAATTAAATCCTTAGCTGTGAGGAGAAAGAGAGACAACAGCAACCTATATCACCCATTCTTCTACTGAGAGATGCAGCTAGTCAAAATATAGATAAGACACTTCTCACACACTGCTCAGTCAGTTCTCACTTCTCTCTGTCCATCTGTGTGGTTGCATCTGTCTTAACTCTAATCTGAACTAACCCTGTTTTTCCTCTAACTTTCCTGTTGTCTTCCTGACATCTCACCTCAGATCTCTCCAGATTTATCACGTGAGATATACGGGGATTGATCTGGTTATTCCTGAAGGGAGGGAAAGACAGGGAAGAGGGGAGGAGGTTTGAGCTGGGTTGGGAGCCTCCTGGTAGTCTGACTCTGATTTCTGGGAGAGGCATTGTGTTTCTGTATTACCTTTAACTTGTACATAACTGTAAATATTCATGTATATTGTGTATACATGCTTGCAAATTGTGCTAAGCTGTAAATATAGCTTCCTTAACTTCCAGGTGGCTGAGTCTAGTCTGGGTGAATTCATTGTGTAGGGGGGCAGGTAACTTCCAAACCATCACACTAGGTATAGGTATTAATGACATATCTAAATTTTACTGTACTCCCTCACATCTAAATTAGTTTGTCCAGTATGAGACTTCATAAAATTTCTGATAAAGTAGAGCACTGTGCAGATACAATTCCAACTCCCTCACATCTAAATTAGTTTGTCCAGTATGAGACTTCATAAAATTTCTGATAAAGTAGAGCACTGTGCAGATACAATTCCAACTTCTGATGGCCTTCTGCCATGAAAATACCTTTCCAGACTTTTAGCAGTTTTGTATGTGCAAGTTTGAAGCTAGTGAGAATGTTTTGGTGAGAAGAATTAGATTACAGGCTGTGAAAGAGAAACAATGGTGATGTCTACTTCACTCATAGGCTTGCTGAGATGTATAAAAAGTGGAGTGTAAATATAGATAAGGGAGATGCTCTCTGTCCAGGCTGTGGGCTGAATTTCTCTCTCTAACCTAACGTGCCATCTCTCTGATTAATCCACCTGCTTCCTAACCCCCCTGGCTGACACTACATTCCTCCTTGGGCACCTTCGTCCCTACCCCTCTTTCATCTGGGGTAAGGTAGAGGGGTGGGGGAAGGTGGAAGGGCAGTTGGGAGCCCCTCCTGGGGACTCAGGTTCCTGGGAGGGCTGCTGTGTTTCTGTATTACCTTTTACCTTGTATATTTCTGTATATAACTGTATATACTGTAAATATCTGCTTGTATAGTGTGCTAAGCTGTAAATATAAGCTTGATTCAATTGCCAGAGCTGGCTGAGTCTAGTCTGGGTGATTTCTAAAGTGGGGGGAGGGGGCAGGGTATACCCAAACCATCACATTGTCTAAGACCCTACAAGGAACAATGCGTTTAAGACACCTTGAGGATGTCAGTGAGGGAATTTACTCTTTTTTTTCTGACAATTTTAAAGGACAGTGGACTGAAGGTTTTTTAAGTGTTTCTGCCTTTGGAACTTCCTGTTAACACCATGGCCAGGGATTAGCAGGAGATTATAATTTTTGTTTCTCTTATGCTGCTCAGAAAGGTGGTTTGGGACCAATTTTTTTGTTAGTTAAATGATGAGAGAATGGAAACTTACAGTCAAAGTCTGAGTTTGATTCAAAATAACAGAGTGGGAGCAGTATTTATGGCTTATGCTAAAATTACCACAGATTCTTATACCAGTACATGTTTCCTCTCCTCCCCAGTAGCTGTATGGTCTCCTGGAGAACAGTGCAAACATTTGTTAATAAAGTCTTTTTGATCTTCATCAGTTTTCTCCTTATATCACTTATCAACCACATAAAACCTCTTACTCTTCAGCAACGGTTCTGAGCTTGGCTAGGTAGGTTGGCCGAGTTTTAAGTGTTTCTAATGGACGCATGAAAACCTGCAGCATTCATGCCATAACCTTTGCTTCCCTCTGTGGCTTTCAGCTTTGATATAAAACCCTGGCCAGTCATGGACTTACAGTACCTCTGTATTGATTCCAAGGGCTTTTTCCAGGGAGTAGCGGTATTTCCCCATCCTGAGAGAGAAGTCACGGTAGCGTTTGTCAACGGTGGTGACCCACTTCCTAATTTCAGTGGCGTGTATATGTCCTTTTTCTACAAAGCTGTCAGCCAGCTGGATGAGGAGCTTCACTTTCTCCTTTGTTTGCTGCCCAAAATATGATCCTCGGTTATATTGCATTATTATTAATTCCTTTGCTTTTAATTCACACAGCGGTCAACAGCAGCTCGCGGCTTTTCTTACATCATTAAAGACTGCTTGTACTGCATTTTGTACATATCAGGTGCTTTGCCCAGTAGAATATGAGAAGAACAGCATTTTTATAAGGATACTTATGAAGCTGCAGGAGATAGAAAAAGTCAAGCCTTTGAAACCTCACACGTACAAACACAAAGGGCAAACAGGTTGCAACTTGGACATGCCTCCTTCCCATAACTGAAGACTTACTCCTTCTGGTAAGACTTGGAGTAGAAGACAGGACTTAAAATTCAAACCTCATAAAATACACCGAGTTACTCTAAATCTCTCTAGGTGGTTCTGCAGGCCTGTGTAGTCAAGTCATTAACACACTGCACATCAGTCCAGAAAGTGAGTTTGAGTCACTACTGCTCTGTTCCAGAAACAAATGGAATTTAAAATCCAAATTCTTGGTCTGCTATAAAATCCTTCACCAGTATTTTAGTTCTAGTTAGAGCGTTACAAACTAAATGATGCCTGAACATACACTGAGCCCCTAAATGTTCCAGAAATCTTTCCTGTTTCACTTGGGCTCTGACTGCCCCTTAGTCACTATGCTTTATCCACGTTGAGAAACTTTGTGCAAACCTGGCACAAAGAAGCTAGTTATAAATTTAAGCTTATATTCCAAATCTATCCCAGGAACTGAAGGTGTCTGGACCCTATGTTTGATCCAATTCAAGTAAAAAATGCTTATAAAATTGAGATATTAACTGTACAGACTGAACTCCAGCTGTAATGCACATGCTAATCCTCAAAAGCAAAGGGAACATCAGTCGTATGCCTGGAGGTGCTGGCAAGCTGCTCTTCAGAGATGGGGACAACTTTCCAGTGCCTGAAGCAAGACTTGCTGCCAGGTACTTGACATTATCAGCAATGTGGCTTCAAATGGCAAAATGCACTTCAGGCCAGAAAACATCCAGCAGATTTCAAAGAAAAAAAAAAAATCAAGAAGTTTCAGTAGCAAAATAAATTAATAGCTGAATGAGAGCTCATCTTAACAAACTAACTGAACACATCTAAAAAGTGTTCCATTCCCAAAAGCTACTGGTGTTTTATGCTTTCCAAACAATTCGTTTGACCAGAACATTATTTGGATCAGGAAGGCTTTCAGTGACAGCTGAATAACATCAGTCTGAGACTGACATACATTTGTGAGATTGCAGGAGGCAGTGAAAATATTCTAAGTCAGCAGCAGAGAAGTGATTTACTAGAGCCCTAGAGAGTAAGACCACACACCTCAGTGTAAGGCACAGTCAGTAATGGTCAATAAGTAACAAGGCATAAAATTCAGTCTTCAGCTATGTCAAGAGCAGAAATAGTTTGGAAACTTCAGGATGAATTGGGATTATACTATTATAAACTGGAACATCATCCAGGTGGACTGATTATAGGACAGAAGTACTGTTGCAGGAATGTTTTACAGATTCTGTCTGATTAAATTAATTTACATCTATTGCTAGTTACCTCCTGTTTTCACAGACATGCAATCAAAGCAAAAAAGGAAAGGGACAAGGACACCACAAAGCCTGTGGATCAAACCCATTCAAGCCCAGACAGCCTAATGAGGAATTTAAGGATTACAGAAGATGATTTAAGGACATAGCAAGACAAAGCTAGACAACAGCAAAGCCATGGTCTTGCTGCAGTCTGACTTTGTAATTTAGATACTTATCAGTGACTGTTAATACCCCTGTGATTCATACCTATGGTTTGAATTCATTTGTCTGAAGCACCACTCCTCTGTAAACCACACCAGATTTCTCAGAATTGTTCCATATAAATTAATAGATTCTTGGTAATGCAGCTTTGTATTACCAAATGTTCAGCCCAGAGTTTCCAAACCCATATATTTAAATGATTTTGTTGAGATCAACAGATTATTTCTAAAGAGATAAGTGATGATCTGTGATCAAACCAGCTGGAATTCATGAAACAAATAGAGGTTGTAATGAGAGAAGAAAGAGAAGGGGAATCCAAGATGACCTTGGATATGTTCAGACCAATTAGTTGCTCTAATTCAAGAGAGATGTTGAGGTGCTGGAACATGTCCAGAGAAGAGCGACAAAGCTGGTGAAAGGCCTGGAACACAAACCCTATGAGAAGAGGCTGAGGGAGCTGGGGGTGTTTAGCCTGGAGAAGAGGAGGCTCAGGGGTGACCTCATTGCTGTCTACAACTACTTGAAGGGAGGCTGTAGCCAGGTAGGAGTTGGTCTCTTCTCCCAGGCAACCAGCAATAGAACAAGGGGACACAGTCTCAAGTTGTGCCGGGGGAGGTCTAGGCTGGATGTTAGGAGGAAGTTGTTGTTGGCAGAGAGAGTGATTGGCATTGGAATGGGCTGCCCAGGGAGGTGGTGGAGGCACCGTCCCTGGAGGTCTTCAATAAAAGACTGGATGAGGCACTTAGTGCCATGGTCTAGTTGACTGGCTAGGGCTGGGGGATTGGTTGGACTGGATGATCTTGGAGGTCTCTTCCAACCTGGTTGATTCTATGATTCTATGATTCTAAACTATTCCTGTTCAAGGATGCAATTAGCTTTCTGTGAACTATGCGTGCTAATGGACATTTCCCTCTAATCAGAACAAAAATGCTCCATAACCAACATAGACCAAGGGGGAGAAAAATCTTCTTTTTGTCCCTATGTCTTCCTAAAAATGATCAGAGTTCTCAAAATCCAATTATCTTCTGGGCAAGGAATATCAGGAGAAAAATATAAAACCAAGACAATAATATTAGAGAGATTTCAGGTATTGAAATAGGCTCATAAACATAGACTAAGGTTGATGTCATGCTTAAAGTCACTGTTTACCTTGGCAGGCACTCTGAATTCCCCATATTCTTTCAGGAGCTCCTGGGTTTCTTCTGCTGATTCCCCTGTGGAGCTGTGAGTAGAGAGGTAATATTCGCCTGTTTCTTGGATCCAGTCTAAGGCCTGTGAACATCAAAAACAACCAAAGGAAAAACAAAACAAGCAGTCTTTGTATTTCAGGAGCTAATCCTCTGACAAAAAAAATAATCTGCCAAATAAAGGACAAAAAAAAAATCCATTGGGACTCTAATATTGTGTGTGCTGAAACATTTTCTAGGAGTATACAAAAGGTCAGCAGGAGCAGGGAGGTCATTCTGCCCCTGTACTCTGCACTGGTTAGACCACACCTTGAGTACTGTGTTCAGTTCTGGGCCCCCCAGTTTAGGAGGGACATTGAGATGCTTGAGCGTGTCCAGAGAAGGGCAACGAGGCTGGTGAGAGACCTAGAGCACAGCCCTACGAGGAGAGGCTGAGGGAGCTGGGATTGTTTAGCCTGGAGAAGAGGAGGCTCAGGGGTGACCTTATTGCTGTCTACAACTACCTGAGGGGAGGTTGGAGCCAGGAGGAGGTTGCTCTCTTCTCTCAGGTGGCCAGCACCAGAATGAGAGGACACAGCCTCAGGCTGTGGCAGGGGAGATTTAGGCTGGAGGTGAGGAGAAAGTTCTTCACTGAGAGAGTCATTGGACACTGGAATGGGCTGCCCGGGGAGGTGGTGGAGTCGCCGTCCCTGGGGCTGTTCAAGGCAGGATTGGACGTGGCACTTGGTGCCATGGTCTAGTCTTGAGCTCTGTGGTAAAGGGTTGGACTTGATGATCTGTGAGGTCTCTTCCAACCCTGATAATACTGTGATATTGTGAAAACTGTAATCGAAGCAGGTGGGTAAAAAACATGCTATAGGTTTCCTAGGAGAAAAAGGAGTGTAGGGAATTCTGCCTATATGCAGATACATTTGTATGAAGAAGAGCAGATTTCTCATTCAGTAATAGCTCAACAAAACAAGTTTGTTCTTATACTTATTTTCAATCAAATTGATTCTGGCCTGTGTCGTGGAGGGTCTGCAAGGGCCCTCCCTATGCCCCTGCATGCCTGGACATGTTTTTCTGCCAGGACCCCTGGTAGTAAATAGGGTTGTGTAACACACACACACCCAGCCCGTGTATCCCTGGGGTCCGCCCAGGTAATCCCCATATTTGGGAGGGTCCAGGCAAACAGCTCCTGCCTATTAAGGTAAGGTTTGGCTTACTGCCAACCTGATTGGTCACTTTGGATGGCCAAAGGGCCATTAATCTCGTCCCACAGTCTATAAAGAGGGGTGCAAAGGTGCACCACGTGTTCAGACTCAGCTCAGTTCAGGTTCAGACTCATCTCTCTGACCCACCTGCAGGGATCAGCTATAGTTCTGACCTACACCCGAAGCACTCAGCCGCTCACACCCACGTGCTCGGAAGCCAAAGCACTGCTCCAATGCTCACTGAGGCTTAGACCTCTTACTTTGATTCAATTCACAGTTAACCTGTCTGTGTACCTTAGAAGCAGAGCACATTCAAGCCTGCACCCAATACATATATGGGGAGCTGATAGAACCTCCTAGAGCCAGCTGTGCATATTGGCCATCTACCTTGCTTTATCTGTGGAGCTCAGACTCCCAGCTTGTTGCCTGGTAGGAGAGCCAGGACGGCAGACCCCTCAATTGTCTGCACACCCTCACACACACAGCCTGCTAGCTGTGAAAGGACCATGCCAGAAACTGCATGGACAACATTCTCCTCCTGTTCCTGGAATCCTGCCAGCTGATCATCCCTGGACATGCCGCATCCAGAAGAACCAGCAGCGACGAGGCAGAGATCACCTCACACCAGGAGAAAAGGTTAGAGGAAACCTGTTTACCCTAGAGACTGGGAAGATTTAGCATTTCCCCTCAAGCCAGGAGGATTCACCTATTTCCCTCTCAAGATGGGAAGATTCCAGCCCCTGGAAGTCCAGATACTGGGCACAGGCTGAGACGCAACCCCAGGAGGGTGATGAATAATTAATAACAACACTCATAAGTAAAGCTTAATTCTTCTGTAATATAAGTTGCCTCTGCCTTAGAGCAGACACAGGGGTTCAGCCCACCCTGCTGGACAAACAGCATAGTTCCCAAGCGGCACTAAGTCTAAGGGAAATTTCTCTCTCTGCAAATAGTTTAGTTGATATTTTGACAGTTATTAACCAGATCCCTGTATATATCATATCCTAATTGCTTTCATAAACTTGCACAAAGAATTAAATGTTATTACACAATGGGTGGGGGTGGCAAGAGTTTGTAAACATTAATTTTAATAAAAATATTTTTATATAAAATTAATACCACCTCAAATTAATCTCTCTCCTCCACCAAATAAGGGAGGCATAGAGATCCCCCTCCGTAGCATCCTGGCAAAAAAAATTCTGAGTTTCGTTGTCGAGTTTTATAATTTTCTAAAATGTTTTAATTCTACAATTGCCATGGGCTCAAAAGTTATGGTTTTTAAATACCACTGGAGACTGCAACAGGAGCCTCACACAGAGCAATTACAAAGGCACAGGAAATATTTACATGCTGCCCGACAAAATGGGGTTTTTAGATTACCTGCTTGGCACTGCGCTCAAAGACAACGTACTGCTGGCACTGATCTAATCTCCGCTTCTTCAGGGTCCAGAAGTGGAGGACTCTGTTCTCCCTCTGCAGCAGCTCACTCAGAATGGCTGTAGGGTAAAGGAAAATGTCTGTGTGATTAGTGATTCTGTGAATGCATATAGAAATAAGCCATAAAAAGCTGAATTTACTCACTCTGCCCGGATCACATTACCAAGAGCAGAGCCCTTGAGATGGCACTTCTTAAAAACAAGCCTTGACTGAAAGGGTCTGCTTTAAAACAACACTACCACCACCACACCAACAAAACCAAAACCCCACAACACAAAACCCCAAAACTAAACCACAAATAAAAAAAAACAACCACAAAAGAAGGGCAGTTGCAGGGTTGTCTGCTAAAGGAATTCTAGAATTGTCAGGGCTGGAAGGGATCTCAAGGATCATCTAGTTCCAACCCCCCTACAATGGGTAGGGATACATCACAATAGATCAGATTGCTCAGAGCCCCATCCAGCCTGAAGGATGATTAGTGATTCTGTGAATGCATATAGAAATAAGCCATAAAAAGCTGAATTTACTCACTCTGCCTGGATCACATTACCAAGAGCAGAGTCCTTGAGATGGCACTTCTTAAAAACAAGCCTTGACTGAAAGGGGCTACTTTAAAACAACACTACCACCACCACACCAACAAAACCAAAACCCCACAACACAAAAACCCAAAACTAAACCACAAATAAAAAAACACAAAAGAAGAGCAGTTGCAGGGTTGTCTGCTAAAGGAATCCTAGAATTGTCAGGGCTGGAAGGGATCTCAAGGATCATCTAGTTCCAACCCCCCTACCATGGGTAGGGATACATCACAATAGATCAGATTGCTCAGAGCCCCATCCAGCCTGAAGGATGATTAGTGATTCTGTGAATGCATATAGAAATAAGCCATAAAAAGCTGAATTTACTCACTCTGCCTGGATCACATTACCAAGAGCAGAGCCCTTGAGATGGCACTTCTTAAAAACAAGCCTTGACTGAAAGGGGCTACTTTAAAACAACACTACCACCACCACACCAACAAAACCAAAACCCCACAACACAAAAACCCAAAACTAAACCACAAATAAAAAAACACAAAAGAAGAGCAGTTGCAGGGTTGTCTGCTAAAGGAATCCTAGAATTGTCAGGGCTGGAAGGGACGTCAAGGACCATCTAGTTCCAACCCCCCTACCATGGGCAGGGATACATCACAGTAGATCGGATGGCTCAGAGCCCCATTCAGCCTGAAGGATGGGCTCAGAGAAGATGCTAGAACAGAGTTTGGGATTTACCCCAATAAAGACTTTGGTGTAAGTGATTTCTAATCCATTCCTTCGCTTCTGTTGCTTATTTCAGGAGCCCAGTACTTGTTGACAGGAGAAGTTGCCCTTTGTGTGCCTTGTCTGTTGCTCTGGTCACAGGCTGCCCAGTACATGGCACCAAGAGCTGTTGTCCAATGCAGAGTTGTAACCAAATTCAGACCTAAGCTTTGAGTCTGACTCACCTGGTAAGGTTTCTTTTGAGGCTGTGCTGACTGGCACTCCTCTGTGTCCTCCCTGTGCAGTTACTGCTGGGGTGTGATTTGGGGTTGAGGCCCAGTATTGGTGCTCTAAACTGTTTTCTGTGTGACAGGGATGTGCCAGACACTCAGATTCAGGAAGATACTGGCAGAAGACTTGTTAGTCCTTGGAGTCTAGGACGTACATGTCCTGTTTCAAAACCCCACTGCTCAGCCAGACTGTCTCAGCTTGCTGAGAGGCGTGATTTAACTCTTTAGAACATACCACAGGTTTAACTGAAAATACACTCAGGGATAACGCAAGTGATTTGCACTACATTGGTGTAGTGCAGTGCCTGTAGGCCCAAAAATAGGCTTACTTATGCCTTGTCCTGCCTGGACATGGTTTTCTGCCTAAACCAGAGGTAAATGCATAAGCGAACGCAAAGGGGCATAACAAACCTGGTGCCATAAAGTCTGGTCTGCCCCGGACCCCTGATTGTGTAAGGTGGTTGTGTAAGCCCCCACATGCCCAGCTCGTGTTTGCCGGGTGCTAGGCCCATAGTATCCCCATATTTGGGAGGTCCAGGCCTGTGGCTTTTCCATATTATGGTAAGGTTGGCTAACTGCCAACCTGATTGGTCGTTCTAATGTCCAAAGGGCCCATTAATCTCAGCCCACATTTAATAAAGGGGGGTACACAGGTAAACAAAGTGCTCAGGCTCCCCCACTCGCTCACTTGCTCGCTCGCTCGCTTAGACTCACCAGCACTGCTTTTTGTTTATGCTTGCCTTGTGTGCCCACCCGCAGTGCATCTGCCTTTACAGAGCTCAGTCTCCCATGCAGCTGTGTACCCTATTGCATGCCCACTGCCTTAGTATTGCCTGGTGCGTGCCACTGCCGCTGAGTTACCAGGAGCAGACCCCACTTGTCTGCACACCATCAGCCTGCAGGGGCAGCGTTACATCATACTCCTTCTGCACCTGAGGTCCTGCCTAAGAATCCCTGGACAGAGCATCCAGAAGAAGCCAGGAGACAAGGGCAGAGATTGCAACCTTCACCAGGAGAACAAGGTCAGAGACTGCATCCTTTCCCCAGAATCTGGGAAGATTCTCCTTTTACCCTGAAGCCAGGAGGATTCCAGCCTCAAAGTCTACAGGCAGAGTCCCCTGAAGTTTGGACACTGGTATAGGCTGTGACATAGCCCTGGAGGGTGATTGATAATTAATCAGAATTTGTGAGTAAATGCTTTAATGCCTCTGTAACATCTATTGCCTCCTGCCACAGAGCAGAAAGAGCTTCAGCCCACCTGCTGGGCAAATAGCATATTGACCCCAAGCGGTATTTGCCGCAGGGAAACACCTCTCTGTTTATAACAGTTTGAACTGTTTGCTAGTTATTAAGAAGTTATGGTTTGATATTATTCCTAGAATGCCTTTCATAACCGTGTAGATCCTTTTAGTGGGTTGGGGGTGGTGAGAGTTCAGAATATTGAATGAATAACTTATATACTTTTATAGAATATCCTCTCGCACCAATTAATTTCTCCCCTGCGCCACAATCGGCGTAGGCGGCAGAATATCCCTCTGCAACATTACCTAACTTAAGCCTTAGTTGCTGTAGGTTGGGAACCATAGAGTTAAAGATCCTCTAGGGACTAGCGGAGTCTAGGGGTGGACACAGGAAAGTGTAAAATTGTTATTGGATCCCATAATTCTACTATCTCTTTACAAGCTGGCAGCAAGGCCAACTCATCCGTTTTTCCTTCCCCTCCTGCCTGCTGTCTCTGGCAGGAGCTACTTATCTAAGTAACTATGTAGGGAGTGGGCCTGTTTGTGGCTTGCAGGGGCCTTCTTTGGGCCTGTGGGTGGCACAGGCGTTGTGGGAGGAAGAAAAGGAGCATTGGGGATTGTAGGCTAGTTTCAGGTTGGGGGAAGGTTTAAGGGGGTTGCTAAGCATCCTGTATATGCTCTGTGATTTTTCTGTATCTTTCTTTTCAAATGCAATTCTGTATTTCTTCCCAATTCATTTGAGAGTATTTCATTCTGTCTGCTCTTTAAAAAAAAACCACAAACCTGACATTAGTTAAACCTGAGTTGTTTTGATTTAAACTGAGCTGAATCACATGTAGCTGGCAGCACCTTGAGTACTGTGTCCAGTTCTGGGCCCCTCAATTCAAGAAAGATGTTGAGGTGCTGGAACATGTCCAGAGAAGGGCAACGAAGCTGGTGAGGGGCCTGGAGCACAAATCCTATGAGGAGAGGCTGAGGGAGCTAGGCCTGTTTAGCCTGGAGAAGAGGAGGCTCAGGGGTGATCTTATTACTGTCTACAACTACCTGAAGGGGCATTGTAGCCAGGTGGGGGGTGGCCTCTTCTCCCAGGCAACCAGCAATAGAACAAGGGGACACAGTCTCAAGTTGTGCCAGGGTAGGTATAGGCTGGATGTTAGGAGGAAGTTCTTCACAGAGAGAGTGATTTCCCATTGGAATGGGCTGCCCAGGGAGGTGGTGGAGGCACCGTCCCTGGGGGTCTTCAAGAAAAGCCTGGATGAGGCACTTAGTGCCATGGTCTAGTTGACTGGCTAGGGCTGGGTGCTAGGTTGGACTGGGTGATCTTGGAGGTCTCTTCCAACCTGGTTGATTCTATGATCTCACCCTGCCTGGGTATAGAGGTATCAGAACTGATGTCAGCAAACACATTTACAAGTGTGATGTTGTTGATGGTAGGTAAAGCTGTAATAAGTTAATTGCAAGATTTAGCTCAGCCCCTGCTGAGGACAACAGCAACTTTATCTGATTGAGAAAAGATACTTGAGGCTCTAGATCAGGCCTGTGCATAAACAGTTTATGCCAAATAAAACTAATCTTGGTCTGTATTGACAACTTTGTTTTGGAAGCACAATAAATATCCTACTAAGTGATGCTTTTATTCTGAACTAAAGAGCCCTTTTCAAAGATTGGTTGTGGATAGAGTCATCAAGCATAAGAATTACACATTTGGCTTACAGAAAGACTAACATACAAGCTGGCTTTTATATAAGTGAATCATTTCAAACCAGCTCAGTGAGGAACACTCAAAAGCGTATATTGAGTGCACATTTAAGGGCTTGCTGAGTCAGGTTTTAATTGATTTTTCCATGATTTTAAACTGTAGGGAACAAAAGTCAACAATAACAAGCCTTTGGCACAGTAGTGGGGGAAAGTTGAACAAAGTCATGTTAACATTTTGTATTGAAAGGAAGGAAAGTAATCTCTCTAGTAGCACTATTTTAATCTTCTGTGTGTAACCAAAGTTCCTCTCTGTCCCACATATACAACTGCACTGCTTTTAACCTGTAGCATTCTGCAGCCTGTAAGAAAGCCATCAATAATAATAACAAAAATGGTTTATTTTTGCAGATTCACTCCTCACTCTTATCAGTACTTTGCAGAATTGCTAGGCACAGATCAACAACTGTTTAATTAAGCAGAGGAGTGTAAATACTTCAAACATGTCAGATCTACCATCTGATTGTAAGCAGCGAACTTTTGACCAAAGGAAAGTAACTACAGGCAGGCACAGGCACTTTCACTGGTGTCAGTTTGATGTGCTAAGACACCAAAGACAATTCCAAGGACAAAAATAACAAGTGGTCCATCCTAGGGACAAACAAGTTTGGGGTTCATTGCTTTCCAGTGCTCAGCAGCAACAAGATGCATCTCGACAATCACAGAATGATTTGGGTTGTAAGGGCTTTTAAAGATCACCTAGTTCCAAATTTCACCTGAGGGCAGGGACACCCCTGAATAGATCAGGTTGCTCAAGGTGCTGTCCAAAGTGGCCTTGAACACCCCCAGCAAGGGAGAATCCACATGCTTGCGGAGAGGGGAATTAAATGATAAGATGTGACATGTGTTATTTTTTAATGCATTTTTAGATACTGAAGCAAAATACTGCTTGATCATCTCAGCTGACAACCCAGGGACTCTCATGACAAGAAAAAACAAACAGAACCCACATTTCAAACCACTTTCCTTTTTTCCCCCCTCACTACCATGTGCAAAAGCAGATTTCTATATGAGGACTCAAAACCAGCAGAGGAGGGGCTGGTTTCTGAGGCACCCTCAGAAACTACTGCTAAAGGTGTCAGGCACATATGCCATTTTAGTGACAGCAGATGTCAAAACTTAAGGTGCCTGCTCAGCATGTTCACATGTTCATTCACAGACTTTTGAATGACCACACAGCAGAAGAGAAAGCAAACAAAACCTTCAATGTTGTCATTGCAGCAGTGCACCAACCTTTCACTTGCTGCTCAGGCCCCCTTGTATGGCTTGCTACTCCAGGCATGCTGACATTGTTCCTGTGAATGTACTTGAGGAATACTTCAGCGTTCCTTCGTGCCAGTGTACAGGCCTGAAAAAAAAAAAGTATTCCACATAAAAAATAACCAGTAAAAATGAGCACAGAAAGCAAAGAGGACTGAAGGAATTTCTCTGTTTATTTTGCTGAGAGAAGTTTTCTTGCCTCTGCAAACACAAGAGCTTCAGCTATACGTCAGTAAACTCAGCTAATGAACTAACAGCCTCAGGAATGTATTAAAACATGAATATTTTTTAATATAGTGGCTTACTTTATATATTAAGGCAAACTAATGACAACCTTAAAACAGCTGGTTCCATAGATCACATATTTTCAATTTATGTAAATCAAGAAAAGTTCTCAATGTTAATAAAATGCACAGTCTAGAGGCACAGTTTCTTAAGCCTTGTCTACCAGGGTAGTTTCAGTAGTATATCAGTTTTAGTGGAAGGTGGGAGCTGACCTGTTGGTCTGTCAGCCCCACAGTTCTTACAAAGCAACACCTAGAAGAAAGGAGAAAAATCTTTGTCTCTGTGCTGGTGCTGCCCTGCAGAGATATAATTGCTTCAGCTGTTAATAGTTCTTCAGCTATTGGCTTAGAGGACAGAATTTGAAATGCTGGCTGGTTTGTATATTCCAACACCAAAATCAATACCTGTCATTTATAATGCTCATTATATGCAGTTTTGAAAATCTGAACATTAAACAAGCAGAATAACTAACATCCTCAAAATGCAATACAAATACCACCTAATTAGTCCTGATGACATTGCTCTGAGATATGCATTGATGCTGCTGCTTACTAACCCTACAATCACAGTGTGAAATTGGCCTAGGATTTACACTGGCCAGACAGTATCTGAACTGGAATTACAGCTCAGAGCTTCTTTTCAAACTCACCAACGCTACTCTATATTGTCTATTTAATAGGGAAGTTTCCTGATTTATTAGAGAACTCAAATAAGACCTTGAGGAAAGCTTCCTTCTGCTCCAGGTGTTTGCTGATGAGAGGGATGACGTGGTCTATCTCAGCTGATGGTCCAAGTTTGTCTCGCCCTCCACACCAGTCTTCATCCCGCCTGTATTCTTGCTCCAAGCTCTCTAATACGCTGCACACCTGAAACAAGCCATAACACAACAACTCAGTTATCTACACTCGGAATCAGGAGGGACACATTCAGCAACAATCTATGACCGATGACATTTCAAACCTAAATGTATCACAGTATCACAGTATCATCAGGGTTGGAAGAGACCTCACAGATCATCAAGTCCAACCCTTTACCACAGAGCTCAAGGCTAGACCATGGCACCAAGTGCCACGTCCAATCTTGCCTTGAACAGCCCCAGGGACGGTGACTCCACCACCTCCCCGGGCAGCCCATTCCAGTGTCCAATGACTCTCTCAGTGAAGAACTTTCTCCTCACCTCCAGCCTAAATCTCCCCTGCCACAGCCTGAGGCTGTGTCCTCTCGTTCTGGTGCTGGCCACCTGAGAGAAGACAGCAACCTCCCCCTGGCCACAATCATCCCTCAGGTAGTTGTAGACAGCAATAAGGTCTCCTCTGAGCCTCCTCTTCTCCAGGCTAAACAATCCCAGCTCCCTCAGCCTCTCCTCGTAGGGCTGTGCTCAAGGCCTCTCACCAGCCTCGTCGCCCTTCTCTGGACATGCTCAAGCATCTCAATGTCCCTTCTAAACTGGGGGGCCCAGAACTGAACACAGCACTCAAGGTGTGGTCTAACCAGTGCAGAGTACAGGGGCAGAATGACCTCCCTGCTCCTGCTGACCACACCATTCCTGATGCAGGCCAGGATGCCACTGGCTCTCTTGGCCACCTGGGCACACTGCTGGCTCATGTTCAGGTGGGTATCGATCAGCACCCCCAGATCCCTCTCTGTCTGTCTGCTCTCCAGCCACTCCGACCCCAGCCTGTATCTCTGCATGGGGTTGTTGTGGCCAAAGTGCAGCACCCTGCACTTGGAGCTATTGAATGCCATCCCATTGGACTCTGCCCATCTGTCCAGGCGGTCAAGGTCCCACTGCAGAGCCCTTCTGCCCTCCAACCCAGTCACATCTGCCCCCAGCTTGGTGTCATCTGCAAACTTGCTGATGACTGACTCCATGCCCTCATCCAGATCATCTATGAAGATGTTAAAGAGGATGGGGCCCAGCACTGATCCCTGAGGGACACCACTAGTGACTGGCTGCCAGCTATGTTTTGGACTATGGGCTGTGTTTGGTTTCTTCTCTCAGGCAACCAGTGACAGAATGAGGGGGGACAGTCTTAAGCTGCACCAGGGGAGGTTTGGGCAGGAGGTTAGGAAGAAGTTCTTTGCAGAGGAAGTGATTGGCCACTGGAATGGGCTGCCCAGGGAGGTGGTGGAGTCACAGTCCCTGGAGGTGTTTAAAAAAAAGACCAGATGTGGCACTTGATGCTGTGATTTAGTTGATTAGACAATGTTGGGTGATAGGTTGGACTTGATGATCTCAAAGGTCTTTTCCAATCTGATTGATTCTGTGAGGACTAGGAAAGTACCAGGCCCTGGACAGAATGATCTAGCAGTTCTTCCTACCCTCAGGGATCTCTACTGTTTAAGATGCAATTTACGTAGTATAAGGGTGATAAATCTTTCTTCTCTTTCAATTGATAATGAGGGGAAAGCTCAAAAGGTCGAATGAAGGCAGGGGTCAGTTTGGCCCCAGTGAATCATTCAGGAAGCAATCCCTGTTCTGGAGGGGTGCTTTAGATGTGTTTAAATCCTACCGAAGTCAAGGGACTTAGCACATACTTAAAGAAAAACATATGGTTAAATACTTTCCTGAAACAAAGTCTGAAGCTGGAACTAATTCTTTTCAGCTGCACATTAGCTTCTCCCTGTACAGTTTTTCAAAAGACTGATGGAAACCAACAGACATGAACTCAGTGCCACAACCTGATGCAGGTGTTCCACTGCACAGGGCTTACACACACACACACCATCTTTCTTAGAAGAATAATGGGAGTGAGGTAACTAAGCCAGCACGGTCTGAAAAATGGGTGTGCAGTGGCCTCATACAAGGCTGGGTCTCTTGTGTTGCAGGTTCTGAGAACACTTTCAGTAGCCTGGGCAGAAAATGAAGGAAATTGTTAAAGCTTTACCAAACATTTGGAATTTTCCTTTTCTCTCCCAGTGGGCTCTTCTAAACACCCCTCTAGTGAGATTACTCAAGGTCTAGTTGGTTGTTTTTAGGGATCCAGCTAAGCACATGCACACTTTTCTCTCTCACTCCTGCAACTTTTATGTGAACACAGGTATCATTCAGAGGAGTCCACATGATTAAGACCATAGTCTGGAAGAGACTCCAGGATCACACACCAGTTCTCCCCAGTGTGACAGACCACTTTCATAAAACTCTATTTATGAACACAACAAACTTCATTTTAAAACTGGTGAGCTGTGGTGAATCATAGAACCAACCAGGTTGGAAGAGACTTCCAAGATCATCCAGTCCAACCTATCACCCAGCCCTATCCAATTAACTAGACCATGACACTAAGTGCCTCATCCAGTCTTTTTATGAACACCTCCAGGGATAGTGACTCCACCATCTCTGGGCAGCCCGTTCCAATGGCAAATCACTCTCTCTGTGAAGGGAGCCTATACTTCCCCTGGCACAACTTGAGACTGTATCCCCTCATTCTGTTGCTGGTTGCCTGGGAGATAGTTTACCCTGCTGCTAGACTCTTCAAGGACTTTACACATCTGACAGTCTGAAATCATCTCCTTTCTTGGATGCAAACCAACATTCATCCTCAAACACTTAATGGAGTGCAAATTGTACCATGTGTTATTTAGGCACAGAAAAGCATTTCCATTTCTTGAAAACTTTGACATTTTATTGGGCTTTGATGACTTAAAAAGCAGAGGTAAATTAATTGCTTGGGATTCACACCTTCCCAGAAAGGTCAGTCCCTGCACATGAAAATATGATCTCTCTGTTGGGATGATGAGAGAAACTAATATTAAAGTGGGCTTCCAGTGAAGCCAGGGAGAAGCTGGGCTATTTGAAAGCCAGGGCTATATCAGGTCTACCAAGAACATAGCATCCTACGTACATGGACAGATTCACTCTGTGCTGGATCAAGAACTGGCTGAATGGCAGAGCTCAGAGGGTGGTGGTGAATGGTGCCACATCCAGTTGGCAGCTGTCACTAGTGGTGTTCCCCAGGGATCAGTGCTGGGCCCGGTCCTGTTCAATATCTTTACTGATGACTTGGACGAGGGCATTGAGTCCAGCATCAGTAAGTTTGCAGATGACACCAAGCTAGGAGCAGGTGTTGATCTGTTGGAAGGTAGGAGAGCCCTGCAGAGGGACCTGGACAGGCTGGATGGGTGGGCAGAGGCCAATGGGATGAGATTTAACAAGGCCAAGTGCAGGGTTCTGCACTTTGGCCACAACAACCCCAAGCAGTGCTACAGGCTGGGGACTGAGTGGCTGGAGAGCATCCAGGAGGAAAGGGACCTGGGGGTACTGATAGATAGTAAGCTGAAGATGAACCAGCAGTGTGCCCAGGTGGCCAAGAGAGCCAATGGCATCCTGGCCTGCATCAGGAACAGTGTGGCCAGTAGGACAAGGGAGGTTATTCTTCCCCTGTACTCAACACTGCTCAGGCCACACCTTGAGTACTGTGTCCAGTTCTGGGCCCCTCAATTCAAGAAGGATGTTGAGGGGCTGGAACATGTCCAGAGAAGGGCAACAAAGCTGGTGAGGGGTCTGGAGCACAAATCCTATGAGGAGAGGTTGAGGGAGCTGGGGTTGTTTAGCCTGGAGAAGAGGAGGCTCAGGGGTGACCTCATTGCTGTCTACAACTACCTGAAGGGGGATTGTAGCCAGGTGGGGGTTGGCCTCTTCTCCCAGGTAACCAGCAATAGAACAAGGGGACACAGTCTCAAGTTGTGCCAGGGTAGGTATAGGCTGGATGTTAGGAGGAAGTTGTTGGCAGAGAGAGTGATTGGCATTGGAATGGGCTGCCCAGGGAGGTGGTGGAGGCACCGTCCCTGGAGGTGTTCAAGAAAAGCCTGGATGAGGCACTTAGTGCCATGGTCTAGTTGACTGGCTAGGGCTGGGTGCTAGGTTGGACTGGATGATCTTGGAGGTGTCTTCCAACCTGGTTGATTCTATGATTCTATGATTCTATATGTACAGGCATGAGAAAGTTTGGATGGTTGCAACAGTCTCTCTACCTTTTAACTGATTTAGGTACTCAAAGATTCACGATCCACTAAATTCCTCAATCCACTGCCACCCCATTAGGAAGCAGATCATTAAGGACTGCAGATCAATTTGGCAGCCCAGGAGAAATCAAAAGACCACTTGCAGCAGTGCTTTTTAGGAGCATTGAAAGACTGTGTAATCTTTGCTGTAAACATTTGCTGCACAGACACAACTAAAGAATGAGCTGTTGGGCACTGCAGCATGCTTGTCTGTGACTTGGAAACAGGGAGAGAGACTGAGCTGATAAATTACTGGCTATGCATATTTTGGCCAGCATTAATGAATCCCTTAATGTCTTTAATTTCTCACAATCCTCCACCACCAGTAATTCATTTCAATCTTGAATGCATCAGAGACTGTAAAGCTGTTTGAAACTCTTCACTGTGAAAGACACTCATTAAAAGGAATGATTTAATCTTAAACAACCTTAAAAATGCACTAAGCAAGTGACACCAAAGTGGCCCAAGAATCATCCATAGCCTCAATGTTAAGGAAAAAATAGTTTATTTCCCTAATTATTTACTTAGTTGTGCTAAATAACTTCATGTATGGTTCTATAACTGAGGAACTGCAGAACCTGAGCTAGTATGAGGTGTCCCTTCCCATGGCACAGGGGGTGGAACTAGATGATCCTTGTGGTCCCTTCCAGCCCTGTCAATTCTATGATTCTATGAACTGTGTGATAGTAACAACAGAAAATTTAATGGCAACCACTACTGCCTGATGTATAAAACCACAGGTTCCCACAATGGCCATGCTAACATGAACTGCCTGGCTGCAGTAAATTACATCAGACAGGGCTACTCAAATATCCACACAGTGAGGAGAATTCTCACTGACTACAGTTATCAAGGGCACTTGTTTGTGCAAGCGATCCCAATATACCAGCAGCCAACTGGAATGTGTTTTGCAACACATGGACACCTGGAACAAAGTAAAGTTGTGTCACCATGTAATGGTTACTGCTGTCATTATCTGTGCTGCAGATTGATTAAAGAGAAATCACTTCATATCTTGGCATGGTTGTTTAATGACCAGTGAAAACACTGGCTAGTTCTGGCCACTAAGTAACAGGTAATTAATTGCAAGCTATTCTGAAGGAAAAGCAGATTTATATGTCTCAAAATTAATATCCTGAGAACTTGAAACCAAAATGCTGGGATTTCAGAAATGTTTCCTGTTGGAAAGGGGACAACACAAAAAAAAAAAAAAAAAAAGAAGCAGCTTGAAGAATTACATAGAAGCAGCTTGAAGAATTACATTGCTTCAATGAAAGCTTCAAGATAAAAGTTACTGCAAACCTCTGTGGCATTTGTTTGTGTCTGTATTTTTGTTTGTTTTGTTGTTATAATACTTGCCAAAGAAACAGTTTTGGCTACTTCAAAATTTGGTTACCATGTGTGCTAGTTTGAGCTTACCTAGACTGTTTTGGTGAGAAGAACTAGATTACAGGCTGTGGAAGGAAAACAAGGCTGATGTCTACCTCACTCATAGGCTCGCTGAGAGATAGAAGAACAAGAATCCAAACATAGACAAGGCATTTCTGCTGGGGAGCTCGAAGCTGTATTTCTTTCTTTCTACCCTCTTTGTCGTTTCTCTGATCAATCCACTTTGCTTCCTAACACCCTGGCTGAACCTCCATTCTTCCTTGGAACTGGGGTAAGGTTGAGACGGGGGAGAGGGTGAAGGGGCAGTTGGGAGCCCCTCCTGGGAGCTCAGGTTTCTGGGAGTTGTGTTTCTGTATTACCTTTTACCTTGTATATTTCTGTATATAAATGTATATACTGTAAATATCTGCTTGTCTATTCTGCTAAACTGTAAATTATAAGCTCCATTCAATTTCCAGAGCTGGCTGAGTCTAATCTGGGTGATTTCCAAAGTGGGGGGTGGGGTGGGTAACACCCAGACCACCACACCATGTATGGCATGACGATGCTAAGGCAGCAAATGTCTTTTCAGTTAACTTTGGCAATGCTGTGACATCCTTCACTGGCAAAGGAACCCATGCAGAAAACCCACACCTACCAGCACTGCTACTTCATGCAGTGCGCTCGCATTGGCACATATTAGCTGGGAATCACCCAAGGGCTCACCACTGGCCCCATTGTCAGAAAGGTTTCCATGCACATAATGCATGGATGATGACATATAAGCATATGGCATGGGCAGCTTTTCAGGGCCTGGATCTTCCTACTTTTGTGATTATTTAAGGTAAAGAAAAATGAGTGCTGCTCCTTAGTGGTATTACCAGACTGGCTATTTGCAACCCTTCAAAATTCCACACTGATTTACAAGAGAGGCAAGACCATTGCATTATACACTGGGAGCTAAATCACAGGCTGAAGTAACATGCTATGGCACAGGTACTGTTCAGCTCACCTGCTCAGAAGTTTTATAGAAGGCCACCGAGGCATTGACAAGTTTGAGCCTGTCCTCCATCTTCAGCATCAGCTGTTGCCAGTGCAGGGCCACTTTTTCGGCACACTCTCTGATAGCATCAGCATCATAATGCCCAGCCTGTAGCAACACTTCAGCTTTCTGCTGGACTTGCAGGGCACTCTGGTGTGTCTTCTGTAAGGAAGTGGCATGAAAGAGGGACTGTGTATGAGGGGAAGAAAGAGAGGTTGCATAGATGTGCCAGATATGGAGAAAGGGGAAGCAAGGTGTGAGCATGGAGATGCGAGAGAGTGAAACAGTTTAGAGTTATCTTCAGTTAACAGTTACTTTCCACAGAGCATTTTAGTTTCAATTATTCACACACATTTACAACATGTTATTAGAGCTTGGGCAAGCAAGCACCAGATAAAATGGGTTAGCTCTACTGATCAGTTACTGTCCTTTGGGCAACAACCCAGGCTAAGGCTCCTGGTGGATTAATTTTGACAAGCCCAGCTCAGGTAGCTGTTGTGTTGAGCTCCCACACAGCCTGTACTCAGAGCTCACTGCGTCCCACAAATCTCCAAATACAAAAGCAAGTTGGTGAACTGTGGGTCTAATCATGCTAATTTGACTCTTGCCAGGCAATCTGCTGGCACCAG
Source organism: Pogoniulus pusillus (assembly GCF_015220805.1). Taxonomy (NCBI): domain Eukaryota; kingdom Metazoa; phylum Chordata; class Aves; order Piciformes; family Lybiidae; genus Pogoniulus; species Pogoniulus pusillus. Next base: position 13,632,708 of record NC_087265.1, read on the forward strand.
CAGCTTCACTTGTGCGTGTAATTGTCCTGTCTGCAGGATACAAAACATCAACTCCAGAAGAAGTGAAGATGCTTTGCTAAATTTCTCAAACTATATCACAAGTACCTGCCTCTACATTTCTGAGTCAGTTCACTCATACTGGAGCTACACTGTGCTACCCTAAAGAGCACTGTGCTACATGGAGAGTCAAGACATTTTCTCCATTGTCCCCCCCATTTACTCAGCAGACAGTTTACAGGCAGGACTGAATTATCTGCCCCATTCCCCAGCTCCTCTCAGAGTAACCAACTGGTGGTTATGCCCACCTCTGTGGGTTGCTGAGAAGAAAATAGCCCCCAGCCCTTCACAGCCTCCTGTGCAACTGTGTTGAGGCATGGTTGAGTGGAATACTCCATTTTAACTTTCTGAACAGAAGCCCTAAAATCTCCCAAAGACTTCTCTCTTCTGCATCCCATTTGTAACTGCTGCTGACAAATTCTCATGTGATACTTTTATGATCTAATCCTTGAACCTGGAAAGAAGCTTGAAATCATCTGGTAATACACTGATGAATAACGCAATGTAGAGAAAGCTATTAGCAAAAAATGATTAATGCTTGGCAGAAACATTTAGGAAGATGTTCAAGAACAACTGGTTAAATGTAATATCCAGCTGCTTTACTGATGTTAGAACTGTAACACTGTTTTAAATAGAATTTAAAGGATTTCAACTGAAAATCAGTTCCACATCTACAATGCCTTTAGAGAACAGCCTGTCCTGTGTGCTTTGCTGATCTCTTCCCCATATTGACCTTTAAACACTTCAAATATTTAATGTAGCATTTTTCTCCCTTTGAAAACTTATTTTCCCCTTACTGTGGTGTAACTCTCCTCTCCCTCTGTGATTTGCATTCAACACCAATACTTCCTCGATGGCAGTGAGTTGTGACAGTGCAGCCAGTGGGTGTCTTGTTCCCCACTGCTGTCTGGTGGTGGCTGCCAGGATGCGGTCAGCACAACCTGGTAATTTCCCCTTAGGAGCTACAACAGCTGCTCCTTGCTTAGTATGAGTGAGGTTGGACCACAATAGGTCATTAGCTGAGATTTCAGCTACACTTACTAGCAGTGCTATAATAATATATATTGGCTTATTCGAAGTTTACCAGAAGAGATAAAAACACTTTCCCCCACTCCCCCAAATCAGGCATCTCTTCAAATCTCCTTCATGAAAATATTATTTTCATAGCTTCAAGTTTGGCTTAGTTTTTGTGATTTTCAAGTATATATACACCACAGAAAGGGACTTTTCATCTTGCTCTTTGCTCTGTAAAAAGCTGTCAATTAAGATAATCTGGGAAGCATTTACACATTGTTAAGCAGGAACAGGAAAAAGCAATAGGCCCCCCTTCTAGCAACTGCAGTGAGCACACCCTAGAAGTGTAGAGTTTGTTCATAGCCACAAAGAGCCTACCCATAGCACTGAGCCTATCCATGAATCTTGTAGCATCCTACTTAGGGAGTCTGTAGCCCTCCACTATATTCCCATTCAAAGAAAGCAGCTCAGAGGAGGTGCTATTCCTCCTGTCACATTTGACCCTATGAGTGAGGCAAATGAGATGTCTCACAATTAGTTTTTAAGAGTCAGGTCAAAGATCTGTTACTTCAGGGCAAAAACTCAAGTTGAGCAGACAAGCCTTTAAAATCAACCCTTTTACCTCTTCTTCAAAGACATTTGAGAATGTGGATTTGAATGAATATCTCTTTTGCTGTCCACAAAAGGAGACCTGAATGAAATATGGATTTCATCTGAGAGAATTAATTGGTAACAAAGATATTCATAAATGAGTGTTATTAAATTATCTGCATATTGTGGACATGGGGGAAAAAAAAAACCTAATTTCACTAACTGTTCCCATTTTCAGATCACTTTGTGAATTTCAATATTTAATTCATTTTTTATCCTCAGAGAAGTTATCAGGAGCTCTGTGAGTGTCTTTTTCATGAATGGAAAAGCAGAAGAATTAGCTGCAGATGATAAATAATTTATTGCACTATCAACCTCTGGCTGCAACATGAGCTTAAAATTGGTACTCAAGAGAGAATCTTTTGTACGATGATCACCTGAGAAAAAGAAACAGTTCTTTATCATGTTACCTCTATGGCCAGCTGAAACTGTTCATGCTCTCGCTGGAGCTGCTCAGCTTCAGAGAGGGAGCTTGCATTGACGAGGCTTGCATTCAGCATTGATTCGCCATTCCTGATCCAACCAAGCACCTGGAAAGAAAGGATGTGTTTATGGGAAGGGTACAACAGTTTATGCAGTCACCAATCAGAAAATGCTTCAGCCTGGCTTACGAAAAGGTAGTTTGCTTGTTGTGGTGTCAGGTGGCAAAATGAGCAGAAAGAAATCCTAGGGTAAGACCTTAATGACATCAATTTTTAAAAGACAAAGGAATTTACTCATTGAGGAATTTACTGCTCAAGGAATTAAACTCCCAAAGTGTTTATGCAGACACATGAATAACAAAGAGATTTAATTTCTGAGCTTTGATCACAAGAATGAACATCCCCTTATGCAAATAGCCCAGGACAAGAGCACCAGGTTCAATGAGGGAAATAGCAAATTAAGCATAAAGATGTCTCTCTTTTTCAAATTTTCAGCTGGAATCACAGACCTTGCAGCTCCTTTCTGCCTGTGTTTTTTTTCCACACAACCGTCAGAGCTTAGGTGTGAGGGGGGAGAAGAAAGAGCTGGCTCCATGGATTCAAGATGCAGTTGGAGTTTCTACCTGCGTGCTCAGCCAGGACAAAATCCCAGGTCTTGCATTTTATATCTAGTCAAGAGGCTTTACTTCCTGGATGTTCAGATTATTTGTAGACAAGCAACCCATGATGTAATAACTACAGAATCAGATCCTAAATATATTTAATCTGTCAAGCTTGTGTTTATTCTTTTCAGCAGTCAAAATTTCTGCTATTTTAAGACACGCATTTAGAAGATTAACATTCAGAATACACATGCAGGTTCTTTGCAGTGCTGTCTCAAAAGCTATTTTCTACCTGTGTGGGTGTCAAATTATTCCAATGAAGCCAGGAAGGTGCTGAATTTAATTTGCAGACACACAGGAAATCCTGACTGCCCAACCACTGCCCTAAATTTCAGCCAGTGATTTACAAAGCTCCAAAATTGACTTTGCTGCAGTATTCTACATAATAATTTCCCTTTTGTCCCATAATTCTCACCAAGTGATCCATTAAATTGCCTGAAAGAAGTGAGGATTTTCTGTTGTTTTGGTTTTTATCCCTACATCATGTATCACCCTAGTTATAGCTATTCAGCTCTCTGTAGGCTGGGAAAATGAATTTTCCCTAGGAGAAAGAAAGGGGAGCCATCTACACAGGTAGCTGACCCTAATTTGTAGAAAATTACATTCTTCTCAGTACAACAGTGTGGAAGATTCGATTTGTCAGCTTTCTCTCTTTCATCAGCAGGTGTTACTGTTCCTGTGGGAAATGCAACAAAGATTTAAAGGAAAAGAAATCAGGTTATCATAAGGCAATCTTTTTTTGGCTGGCATTTTCTGTAATCCATCAGACAAGAAAGCTACATTATTACCGACCAAATGGGACCAAGACCTGAAGTTAACCAAAGGATCACTGGGAAAGACATGAAGTGAGGGCAACATAAATCAAGACACGCTTTCATATTTTATATACCACGATATATACTTGTGTGCTAAAAATGCAAGAGCTTTTTATTGATTCTTTGTATATATTTTAAACTAAGAGGGTTAAACAATGAGGGTGTGACAGGGTCCTCTTGGAAACTGTAAATAACTTCACTAACTTTTCCCATTTTCAGATCACTTTGTGAATTTCAATATTTAATTCATTTTTTTTCCCTCAGAGAAGTTATCAGGAGCTCTGTGAGTGTCTTTTTCATGAATGGAAAGGCAGAAGAATTAGCTGCAGATGATAAATAATTTATTGCACTATCAACCTCTGACTGCATCATGAACTTAAAGATTGGTACTCAAGAAAGAACCTTTTGTACGATGATCACCTGAGAAAAAGAAACAGTTCTTTATCATGTTACCTCTATGGCCAGCTGTGCTAGTTTGAAGCAGGGTAGAATGTTTTGGTGAGAGGAACTAGATCATAGGCTGTGAAAGGAAAACAATGGGGATGTCTCCTTCCCTCAGAGTCTCGCTGAAGAAGAATGTAAACATTAGATAACACTTTTGCCATTTTGTCTTCACGTTCTGGTTGGCTTCGGACTGAGCTACATCTCCCTAACCTCACTGCCACTAACCTTGCTTCTTAACCTCTTGGCTGAACCTCTATTCTTCTTTAGGACTGGGGTAAGGTTGAGAGGGGCAGGGTGAAGGTGCAGGGGTGGTTGAGAGCCCCTCCTGGGCACTCAGGTTTCTGGGAGGGGAGTTGTGTTTCTGTATCACCTTTTACCTTGTATATTTCTGTCTATAACTGTATATACTGTAAATATCTGCTTGTATATTGTGCTAGCTGTAAATAAATAGCTTCATTTATATTCCCAGAGCCGTCTGAGTCTAGTTTGGGTACCTTCTAAAGTGTGGGGGGGGCGGGGAACAGCCAAACCACCACACCAGCTGAAACTGCTCATGCTCTCGCTGGAGCTGCCACAGCAGTTTTGACACAGATTTCATACAAACATCTGACTCTCTAAACAGTTAAGAAAAAAAAATCATCACTGGGAATTTTAGTCTTGCAGAAATTTCATCAGTGAGAAAGCTAAAAGGTAATAAGGTTGAGTAGAAAAGAAGTGGGACCATATACTGAAATCTGTTAGGTTTCCTCTAGTGTGAATGATACATGTGCATTGCTCTGTATAACTGTCCTGTTGACTCAAAAGTTTTCAGGGTAAAGCAGTCCAGACCAGGCTCTGACAGACTACATCTTGTCAACAATGCTTACTGTGCTAGTTTGAAGCCAGCTAGAATGTTTTGGTGAGTAGAACTAGATTAGAGGCTGTGAAAGGGAAACAATGGTGATGTCTACTTCACCCATAAGCTTGCTGAGACACATAAGAGCAAGAATCCAAACATAGATAAGGGAGTTGCTCTCTGTCTGGGCTCTGGGCTGCATCTCTCTAACCTCACCTTCCATCTCTCTGATTAATCCTAACTCCCCTGGCCGACCCTCCATTCTTCCTTGGGCACAAGGCAACGTCTGAGGTAAGGTAGAGAGGAGTGGGAGAAGGTGAAAGGGCGGTTGGGAGCCCCTCCTGGGGACTCAGGTTTCTGGGAGGGGAGTTGTGTTTCTGTGTTACCTTTTACCTTGTATATTTCTGTATATAAATGTATGTACTGTAAATACCTGCTTGTATATTGAGCTAAGCTGTAAATATAAGCTTCATTCAAATTTCCAGAGCCGGCTGAGTCTAGTCTGGGTGATTTCCAAAGAATCATGGAGTTGGTAACACCCAAACCATCACACTTACAGTACTCTTCTTGACCAAGGCTGCTGCTACTCCTGAGTTATGCCCCTCCCTCCTTCCTATAGAGTGTGGGCTCAGGTGCTCACTGTAGGGCTCCTAAGCTCCCACTTCCAGGCTCACAGAACACCCAAGCAGTTGCAAATTTTGCTTGGAAAAACTTAAATAATGAACTCATTCTGCTTTCAAAAGTCTACCACTTCAATGTCAGGGCCTCATATGAGATTGCATCAGCTTTTTCTAGAGTAAATTTTTCCCCTTACTTTTTTTCCTCTCTTCTTTTGTGTGTGTGTCATTTATGCACATTAACAATTTCAGTTGCTTCTGAAGTCTAAGTACAAAAACCAGTGATCTGTGAACCTTTCATTGTGTCATTGGTTTAGATGGAAGCAGTGAAGCATTTGGAAGAAAGATTTTACATATTTATATCTGGTTGACAAAACTTGCTCACAAACTTGCTCCTACTTAAATGGTGCTTAATACCTTTTAATCAAAGTATGTACATATAAGCTGCTAACACAGCACCTTTCTTTCCCTGATCATGTCCTGTATTATTTCACCACTGTCTCTCAATGTGCAGACAGGCCAACAGCAACAGATGGCTTTAAACAGTGATTTCCTACAAACTGAAGATTTTATCAGCTTCACAGAAGTTGAATAAACCTACAAAGGCTCTCTCAAAAAGTGGAGAAGCAGGAACACACTGATGGCATCACATAATACAATATAACACAGTGGAGAGGAAGCAGCCTCAGAGGTTCCTAGAGTGATAAGAAGCTTCAGACAGTAGATAGTTTCCTGACACAGTTGGTAGGGGAGCCAGCCAAGGAAGGCTCCCTGATGTTTGTGAACAGAGAAGTAGTCATGGGTGATTGGTGGCACAGCAATCACAAAATGCTGTAGTTCTTGATTGCTGGGAGAGGTAAAGAGCTTCAGAGTTTGTTATTACTTTAATGTAAACAAGCCTGGCTCTGTAGTTTCTGTCAGAATAAGTGGGATCCAAATGAGGGGAACTCAGCCTTGGGCAGAATCTTTCTCAATAACAAAGAGTTTGTAAAGCACTGATTTATACTATTTCTACTCTCAAGCAGTTCACAGAACATCTCATTTGGAATTATTATGCTGTAATGGCCCCAAACTTTGATTCATTGTCTTGGCATTCAAACTCTTGGTGCATAGGATATAAAGCAGAAATCCCTGGTAAATGAGACTTAGGAGAGACGGTTAAAAGACTTTCTATTTTCATGAGCCATTATAGCAAAATGTGAACACCTGTACATGTGGCAGCTTTGTGACAAATTCTACTATGTCAGCAGAACTTAAACACAGCTACAGTAGGTATCTTGGGGAAAACACATCTCAGCTGATTCACAAGAGTGAGGGCAATCTAGTAATGAGATCATTCACCATCTCAGATGGACTGAAATGAAAGTAAAGGAAATCTGGACCACACTGGAGATGAACTATAAGTCAAAATCAATATATTTCCCAGTTTCACTAAATGTTTGGGACTGTGAGTTATCTACAGGAAACTAAATAGATAGGGCAAAAATATAACTTGCCTCTTTCTAAGGGAAAATGTAGCTGTGTTAAGCTATAGGTTAATAAGGAAAAGGAGTTATTAGCATTTGGCTGAACAAATAAAACTGTTCTTCACTACTGGTTTGCTGAAAGGTCACATAGCAATGAAAGCCCTGACAGAAATATTAATTCAAGGCAGCTGTTCTTTCACAAGTAAATATTAGGTAGTTTAGTCCTAAACCCATTTACATGGGTTAGATTTTGGTTTGTAATGTAGTTAAGGCCCAACAGATACAGGATGATGAAGTAACATCAGGTACCTTCACTGATGTTAGCCCTGCCAGTGGCCAGCTTGAGAGTACACTTTATGAACGAAGGAGTTTTTGCCAATGATGGTAAAAATTCAGATAAAGCATGGCTCAAATATTCACTTTTGAAGAAAGTGTAACTATGATCCTGTGTACTGAGTACTCAGTATGATTTATTTATTTTTAGTAGACAAAGAAGCAAATCTTTTTCACTAACACCTTGTAGTATTTGGGAAAAAAGCCCCACACACATTTCAGGTGCCTAGAAAAAATGCTTCCTGGTTTTTCTAATGCAGTTAAGACCATCCCACTAAAATCCAGATATATATTGAAGTGTGAAGCCACTTATGGATCCTTATCCATAAGCAAGAAGTTAACTGTTATCCTGTGTAGCAAAGGAAAACAAAGAAATACGTGGCATCCAAATTAAATATCAGGGGGAACATAAAGAGGCAGAACAGAACTGCCTAAGCTGGGATGCAATCTGGATAAAGGACAATGTAATAGTAGTAAGATGGCTAAGTCCTAGCATCTAGAGACCACAGAAGGTGTTAAAGGTTCCTGCAGGTCAACAGAAATATGGCAATAAATAAAAAGGTGGAACTACTGTAATGTCCTTCTTAGACCTCACAGCTCAGTTACCCTTTGCTTTGGGCCAGTTTTCCACAACCAGCTTAAGTCTGGATTCCAAACTGAACCATTATATTCCCAGAACACATGGAGGTTGACACAGTTTCTCCAGCTGAGAAGTTACAGGGTTAGCTCTGCACAGACTTCCCATGAAGCCAAATATATGTATACTAGAAGCAACAGAGCCCTTTGTTATTTTTAAAGGGTCATGCTGCTATCTGTCAGCAGATCAAGTACTGTTAAGGAAAACAGGATTAAGATTGTCCATCTAAAAGTGTGTGACTTGGCCTGAGCTGGTTTAGCAGTTTGCATGTCTGTAATATCTGAAAATCCATTTAAGACCTTCATGTGTGGTTAAAAACTCTCACCTGCTTGACTTCAGCCTGTAGGTGTCGAAGCTGTAGGCACTGCTCTAACCTCTTGTGGGTTTGGTCAGCATTAAGCTCCAGCTCATGCTGTTTCTCATGAAGGAATTCCAGCAGTTCTTGGACCTGTGTTGCAAGATCAATGTCTTTTTCACAGATCAGCTCAATGCCTGTACCACATAAAGAGAAAGAACATTGGACTTATTTGACATTTCAATTGCTACACAAATAAAAGCTTCAACATATTCTGCCATCCAACACATTGATTTGCAACTCTGAAGAAATTCCTTGTCACTAAATTTTCTTATGAGTAGTACTTGGCTTTGCCAGTTTTCTATTCTGCATCACTACATTTTTCACAGGAAGTAGTGCTGCTCTGTTCATCTCATCCATCAGCATCTGGATAGCGTGACATGACTAAACCAGAGCCTTTACTCAAAAGCTATCACAAACATTGAATTAAAGAAAAAGGACAGAAAAAAACCACAACAAACCCCTCTCATTTGTCAGTAATTCATACTTTAGAAATGCAGGTAGAAAAGAACTCAGAACGAAACACAGATGAGGGAAAAAATAAGAGATGTACAGGAAGTAAAGCCTAGAGCTACAAGTGCATCTCCACAGGGCAAACTTTTTTTTTTCCCCATTTGGGCACCTTAGAGGATCATTAACAACAATTTAGTTTAACCCAAGCTATGGTTCATTCAGAAATATTTCAGACTGATTTTAATCCACTTCTCACATACCAGAGAGAAAAAGTGGCTTAGTACCACAGCCCCCATCCCTTGCTTCATGTGTGAAATTGATAAACCTCTGATTGACCTGATCTGGTTTCATAGCTGAGCCTGACTTCATCAGGAGGTTGAAAGAAGAGACCTCCTGAGTCTCTTTTTATCTCCTGAATTTTCTTATGACCCTACAAGCCTTACGGGTAATGGTTACATGAAATACAACACAGAGCTTCATACCTTACTTATTTATTACACCAGAGCAAAAGCATTGCTGGGTACATAACCAGTGTAATTGTGAAAGTTTTGCCTGGAGGAAACATGATGTCATCCCACATTACTGTAATCCATGTGATTATCACAGTATTACCAAGGTTGGGAGAGACCTCATAGATCATCAAGTCCAACCCTTTACCACAGAGCTCAAGGCTAGACCATGGCACCAAGTGCCACGTCCAACCTTGCCTTGAACAGCTCCAGGGACGGCGACTCCACCACCTCCCCGGGCAGCCCATTCCAGTGTCCAATGACTCTCTCAGTGAAGAACTTTCTCCTCACCTCCAGCCTAAATTTCCCCTGGCGTAGCTTGAGGCTGTGTCCTCTCGTTCTGGTGCTGGCCACCTGAGAGAAGAGAGCAACCTCCTCCTGGCCACAACCACCCCTCAGGTAGTTGTAGACAGCAATAAGGTCACCTCTGAGCCTACAAAGATCTGACTCGTCCCTTATTAAGGTCTACTGGAATTTTGCCGTTGGCTTCAATACAAGAAGGACCAGGAACCCAACATAAAAATAATCAGCTTGCATTAACACTGAGAAAACACTACACTCTTCTGCAAAGCCATCTGATTTCATGGAATAATAAGACATTAAAACCCAAATGTGTTAATTAGAAGCTGTAGTACAAAACACTGCACTGGACACTATTTTTAAAACCCATTTAGAAGATGTCTTTTCTTCCCTCCTCATCCTCCTCTGAAACTTGTGACTTTCATTCTCTCTCACAGTAATATGTACAGAGGACAGACAGTACACAGACACACACAAAATTATGACCTTATTATTAATCATATCCCCTTCCTCCTGAATTCTGCTTTTATGAGAAAAAGCACACAGGAATGCAAGTGATTGGCTTATTTAATTTCCCAGCCAAAACAAAACAGTTCCTTCATTACTAAATAAAATGGAATGGCCCCTGGCTGCCACTTTAGAACTGCAAATTTAATATATGATTCTATTCTTGGGGGTGAAATTCTTTTCAATTGCCAGACATGAGGCATTGTTGTTACAATTAGCCTGCACGTGGTTCTTTATCCTCAGGACATGATGGCTTTTTCTATGCTTGACTTCACCGCACCTATTTGATATTAAATGCATGGTTTTCCTTCATGGCACACTCAGCTGCCACAGTTTTGATTGTGCTAACTCATCATCAGCAACCAGTGAACTGCCTGGGATGCTATCCAAGAGCAGCCTATGCTCCCTATGAGGAATGACTTGCCCTTTCTTGCTTGTCGTATGTCACACAGATTTATTCTGCAGTACATGTGGTAAGAGCTCCTATTCTTTTCCAAGATTGGTTTGCAAAATGAAAAGCCTTCTTTTCAGAATAATTTCATATATACTATCATTACACTGTGTTTTGATCAACAGAGAAAGCACAGCTGATTTCCTGGAAAACCAAACCTCATTGCCATTTTCCAACACCTCAACCAGTGCAGCATTAAGGGAAGGATAATGAACTGAAAATGTGTCCAATGAAATTTTACACAACATAGTTCCAAGCCACACTAATTCTCATCCTATAAAACATACCTTCGTTAACACCTGAGCTGTTGGCAACACAGATACTATTCAGTGTAAGGAAGAGGCATTGCTTTTTGACCTGCACACAAGATACTACTCGGTGTAAGGAAGGGGCACTGCTTTTTGACCTGCACACAAGATACTACTCAGTGTAAGGAAGGGGCATTGCTTTTTGACCTGCACACAAGATACTATTCAGTGTAAGGAAGAGGCATTGCTTTTTGACCTGCACACAAGATACTATTCAGTGTAAGGAAGGGGCATTGCTTTTTGACCTGCACACAAGATACTATTCAGTGTAAGGAAGGGGCATTGCTTTTTGACCTGCACACAAGATACTATTCAGTGTAAGGAAGAGGCATTGCTTTTTGACCTGCACACAAGATACTATTCAGTGTAAGGAAGGGGCATTGCTTTTTGACCTGCACACAAGATACTATTCAGTGTAAGGAAGGGGCATTGCTTTTTGACCTGCACACAAGATACTATTCAGTGTAAGGAAGGGGCATTGCTTTTTGACCTGCACACAAGATACTATTCAGTGTAAGGAAGGGGCATTGCTTTTTGACCTGCACACAATATACTATTCAGTGTAAGGAAGAGGCATTGCTTTTTGACCTGCACACAAGATACTACTCAGCGTAAGGAAGGGGCATTGCTTTTTGACCTGCACACAAGATACTATTCAGTGTAAGGAAGGGGCATTGCTTTTTGACCTGCACAAAGCTGTTTTGAAATGGCTTTGAACCTGTTCTTAGGCTGAGCTATATGAAGCCTGTGACAGGAAAGTCAACTATAACTATACTATTTATTGCAAGGAACAGGTTAAGGAGCTTTAAGTGACATCACAAATGAAAACTAAAAAAATGAATTTGCATTTCTCTTTTAAGCAGTGCAGCACCAGGAGAATTTGTGAATGATGTTAGCTTGATGAGCAGGAAAAAAAACTGGCTTGGAATTTTCCAGATAACATCAACTTTGCAGCATGTTTTAGGCTTGAACTTGACAAACTGCTTCTAAGATATAAAAAGGTACCTCTGCAAACTGTGAGGAACTCCTAATTATGGTGCTCACTAGGACAATGCTACTGATGATGCAAAGGGACTGTAATAAATGAATTTGTAGAATAGATTCAACAGCTATCAGGGTGTCACTAATTCCATTACCTGTAAGGAGAATGACTAAAGTGAATGTGCTAATGAATACATCATCATGGCAGCCTTGTGTTGGGGTGCTCAAGCACTGCTGAGTTACAAACCTAAGTAGGAAATGGATTTTTCAGAAATGTCCAAACAGCCACTTTTGGAAGCACCAGTCCCTTAACACATCAACTTAGGCATCCAGAAATCAATACCAAGTGTGTCCAGAGAAGGGCAACAAGGCTGGTGAAGGATGTGGAGCACAAACTCTATGAGGAGAGGCTGAAGAAGCTGGAGTTGTTTAGCCTGGAGAAGAGGAATCTCAGGGGTGACCTCATTGCTGTCTACAGCTACCTGAAAGGAGGTTGTAGCCAGGTGGGGGTTGGTCTCTTCTCCCAGACAACCAGCAATAGAACAAGGGGACACAGTCTCAGGTTGTGCTAGGGGAAGTATAGGCTGGATGTTAGGAGGAAGTTCTTCCCAGAGAGAGTGATTGGCATTGGAATGGGCTGCCCAGGGAGGTGGTGGAGGCACCGTCCCTGGAGGTGTTCAAGAAAAGCCTGGATGAGGCACTTAGTGCCATGGTCTAGTTGATTGGATAGGGCTGGGTGCTAGGTTGGACTGGATGATCTTGGAGGTCTCTTCCAACCTGGCTGATTCTATGATTCAGATAATATTTGCCCACATATTTAGCTTTGCTATCAGCAGTAGACCTACAATCAAACTGGAAAAAGACAGGTTTATTGAAGTAAAAAATGTTGGCTCAAGAAAAAGTGCTGGCTCTCAAGTCTTCTTGAGAATACTCTTAGAATATTCACTAAATGCAAATATGTTTTCTGAAGAAGATAGATTTTAGTGAGACATGAAGACAATTTGAAAGTACTGCAAAAAATTCAGAAAACACAACCTCACTTCCAGATCTTAAAATCTCCCCTAATAAAAACACACATTCCTACTGGTGAAAAATAATTATTCCAATGGTGAAAACATGTTGAATCCAAAGTAGGCTCACTTGCATGTGTTGGAGTACTGGAAGGAATCACATAACCCTGAGCTGCATGTAGCTTTGGAATACTGGACCTGTGCAGATGTTTTGTGTATCAGATGCCTTAAATGTCTGCACAGAGTCTGATACAGTGCCTCGCAGGACCACTGGATTTATTGTTACCAGCACAACACTGCATAGGGATTGCCAGGCACTTCACAGCCTGGTGAGAATCACTGCTCCAAATTTGCATCAGACATGCAGAAATCACAGGCAAATATCTAAACCCCTGGTTTTCCACCTGCACAAGATTTCCAAGTGAAAAAGTCACCCTGAATGCAAAAACCTGGATGTAATTGCATCTGACAGACTTACTAGATTAAAGACCTCCAAGCCAAATGTCAGGGCAATCAAAATTGAATCAGTTTCCTGTGTGACATGATAAAAAGAATAAAGCCCAAAGAGAATTACAGGGAAGGGAAGAAACTTGGTCAGTTAAGAGTGGCTTGTTAGGTAGAATGGACCTGAAAAAAAAAAATCACATCTATGGCTACAGCTAGGTTTTGATTGAAGCAGTGGTGACACTGTACAATAGCAAGCAGCCATAGCAGCTGATTTCCCAGAACCCCTGTGTGGTGGAGGGGCAGCAGCCCCCAAACTGAGGCTTTTCTATGCCTCTGCATGCCCAGACACGTTCTTCTGCCAGGACCCATGAGGCAGCAAACAAGTTGCATAACACACACATGCCCAGCTCGTGTGCCCCTGAGGTCCGGGCAGGTAATCCCCTATTGCGAGGGTCCAGACATGTCTCTATTGCCTATTGGGGCAAGGTTTGGCCTACAGCCAACCTGATTGGTCATGTTAGATGTCCAACGAGCCACGAATCTCAGCCCCAGAGCCTATAAAGAGGGGTGAACAGCAGTACCACATGGTCAGATGGTCAGTTCAGTCATTCAGTCCGATCAGAAGATCCAGACTGTTTACCAGCTCAGAAGCTTAGAGCACATAGACTCAGCTCTGATCCACAGCAGCACCCTGCTGCCCTGACCCGCTTGCATTGGCCTAGACACAGGATCAGGCCTTGCTCACTTGCAAGCATTACCGAGGCCCAGACCTCGTTCATTGGTCTCAAGGCGCAGTCACGCTACCTGCGAGCCCTCTGAGAGGCAGAGCACATTCATGCCTGCACCATACATACATGGGGAGCCGAGACCCCTGCCTAAAGCCTAGAGCTATCTTGATTCTTCTAAGGAGTTAAATCTCCCTGCAGCACGGCATAGACCCTGCTTGCCCAGCATAAATACTACTTGCCAGCTATCCTGTAACTCTGGGAAGACCCAGAGCCAGCAGACCCCTCTCCAGATGGTCTGCACACCTGCAAATGCCGCCTGCTAGCTGCCAGTCCGTGTCAAGAGGCTACATGGGCAAATCCTTCTCCTGCACCTGGAATCCTGCCAGCTGATCATCCCTGGACACGCACAGCTCCAGAAAGGCAGCACCGAGGCAGAGACTACCTTACCCCAGGAGTGAAGGTTAGAGAAAACTCAATTTACCCCAGAGACTGGGAAACTTTATCATCCCTTGCAAGCCAGGACAAATCTCCAGCTCCATCAGGTCCCAAAGACTGAGGTACACGCTGAGGCAGATCCCGAGGAAGGGTGATTAATGATTAAAACTTAAGAACAGCACACATAAGTAAGCTTTAATACCTCTGTAATGTAAGTTGTCTCTATCTAAAGAGCACACACAGTTTCAGCCCTTGCTGGGCAAACACTAGAGTTGTTAAGAGGCATTAAGCCTAAGAAAATCTTTCTCTCTGTCAATAATTGTTAATAATTTGATATTTCCACTTAATAATCAATCCCTGTAAATATATATCCCAAAGCTATTTTCATAACTTTGCAAACGAACCCTGGATTTCATAGTGGTTGGGGGTGGTGTAATTTGTAAATATTAATTTTAATAAAGAATTTTATAAAAAATCAAAACCCTCCTCAAATTAATTTCTCACCTCCCCCTAACAGGGAAGGAATAGAGAAATCCCCTCCACGACACCCTGGAAGTTTGCAGCTCTGGTAGTGAGAGCAATCATCCCTTAACTTATGCACTGAACCACTATGATATAAGATTCAGGAAGTGGGAGTAAAATAAAATGAATTTTTTATGAAGTATAACTGTCCTTTATTGAAATAAGAAGCAGTAAGCTCCCTAGAGCAATCTCCCTCATTTTGCCATTCTCCTAGGCTTTAGCATTCTGTGCATGGCAGACATGACCATTACCTTTGATTAACTACAGTTACTCTACATCCCCAGGAGGTTGCCACTTCCTTGCCTTTGGGAGCAACGGATTTTTATTTATTGGGTTGACTTCATAGAAAGTGATCATGGATAATCTTGTGAAAACATTTTAAAAGTCACTTCATTTAGTTGCTAATCTCCTTTGTCTGCAATCCAAAAAAAATTCTGACTTCCTAACAGAGAAATGTATTTTTTCCTAAAAATCAGTTCCTGAGACTCCTGACTGTGCTCTTTCCTGCATCATATTCTTTACCTCCCATGGATTGCAATTCTTAGAAAGACTCTTCCAAGATGGGAGAGCAGGGAGTGAGCGAGACAAGCATCTTAACTGATGTGTTAGGACAAGTTTTCCATCCCAGAAAGCAAGGGACTTGAAGTATAGGACTGGGCATACTGTAGGCATACCCCTGTGCTAGTTTGAAGCAGGGTAGAATGTTTAGGTGAGAAAAACTAGATCATAAGCTGTGAAAAGAAAACAATGGTGGTGTCTACTCCCCTCAGAGTCTTACTGAAGAAGAAAGGAAAACATTAGATAACACTGTCACCATTTTTTAACTCACTCTCTGCCTTGAGCTTCTGACTGAGCTGCAGCTCCCTAACCTCACCTTCCACTCACCTTTGCTTCTTAACCTCTTGGCTGAACCTCTGTTCTTCCTTGGGACTGGGGCAAGGTTGAGAGGGGCAAGGGGAAGGTGCAGGGGTGGTTGAGAGCCTCTCCTGGGCTCTCAGGTTTCTGGGAGGGGAGTTGTGTTTCTGTATTACTTTTACCTTGTATATTTCTGTCTATAACTGTATATACTGTAAATAGCTGCTTGTATATTATGCCAGCTGTAAATAAATAGCTTCATTTATATTCCCAGAGCCGGCTGAGACTAGTCTGGGTGACTTCTAAAGTGTGAGGGGGCGGGGTACACCCAAACCATCATACCCCCACAGAAGCTCACACAATGCACTGGATGTACTAGTTCACGACATTCCTCTGCAGTAGTTCTTAAGCCTCATTGAGTGCAGCTTGCCAGATCAGGCTGAATACTGCCAGACTTATTTTTTTTAAAGGTTAGTGCCTAGATGTAAAATGTTTGCCAAAGAATAAAACCATAAAACTACTTTTTATTTTGAAAATGCAGATTGGGAGGGAAAGAGCAGAAATTTCTTTTGCTTTGCACTCTTTCTAAATGTTTAACAAATTTGAACTTCACAGATGACATTCACTCCAGGACTCCACCCAATGATTAATCAGAATTATGATATTCCTTTTCCAGATGCAAGGATATAAAAATCCTGATTCATAGGATGTTCTAGAAACATTACTGCTGAGGAGAAGAGTAAAAATATCAGACAGACTCCCTATCAACATGAATCAAATCTGACATTTAATAGCACATGGCAAAGACAGTGTTTTGTTTGCTTGGTGGTTTTTGGTTGGCTTTTTTTTTGGGGGGGGTGGTGGTGTTGATTTTTGTTTTGCATCCACATTGCCACTTTAAACATACCTGAATCTTCCTTTTCGACATGCACTCAAAAATTAATCATATTTCTTCTTAATACAAAGTAATTTCAATTAGAGATGACTGGAAACAGGAGTTTTGTTTCAGGACTGGTTTCAAGACTCTTGTATTTGAGTTCTTTCCAAGGGAGCTCTTGGATAACTAGTTTCTTTCTCCCCTCACTCCTCTCTCTCCCCCTCAGTCATATCTGAACCCTGACATGGTACTCAAGTCTGGGGAAAATTAAGTCAGCTTGTCTGTCACTTTGTCTCTCAATAAAGTGTAGTTGCAGAAAAGGTTAGGAGCCTAGAGTGGCTAGATTTCATGCAGACAGAGCCTAGAATGGCTAGACTTCACGCAGACTTCAGGTCACACCAGCCAGCTCAAGTATCAGTAACTCATGACTTGCTGCAGTGCTGACTTGGTGCAACAACAAAGAGTGTAACTTGTCTTGCCCTTCCCTTTCCATCCCCTTGGGAAGTGATCACAAATTCCATCCTGCAGTTGTGAAACTTTCTGAATGAGACTTGAAAGCTAGCTTTATTTCCTCAGTATCAAAGAAAGAACAATCTTTGACATATACTCTGGAATCAAAGAATTCCCCAAACTTGCAGAACATTTCTGTGGTGGACAGCCAGATGAGTTTTGGCTGTACTTGTGTCAAAAGCTGGTGTATTTGGTATACATTTTTAGGTGTTTGGGGTTTTCTTGGTTTTGTGAGTTTTATTCTCACATAAAACAGAAATCAGTTTGTTCTGCTCACCTGAAGCCTGGACCTCCATGATGTATTGGTGTAAATCTTGCCCTTGCTGGATGACTTCAAAGGTCATGTTGTTCATAGCCAATTTCCGCTCAGTGTGACGCTGCAAACGCTGCTCAGCCAGAGTGAGGTCTTCGGTATTGAAATCGTTCATTTGTCTCAGCAGATCTTCATTCCAGGCATCTAACTCTGCTGTGACCTTCATGAGCAGAAGACAGACACTGTATTCACTCAAGATCAAGTCAAAAAACTTTTTCTCAAATTGTGATTGGATCACAGAAGTACTTCACATCCTTACTCTGATCCAGAAACCTCCAAACCACAATCTCAGTACGCTCTGGATCTTGCCTGCTTAACATTTCACCTAGGTGAGGATCCATCAAAAGGTTATTGGTCCAACAAGAAATCTGGCACATCCTTTTTCCCTTACACATTCTGAGGGGCACTATAAAAGAAGACCTACAATATTCACATGGATGGTAGAGATAATATTTGTGAATAAATCCAAGTTTAAATGAAGAAGTAATGCTTACAGAATCACAAAACAATTTGCAACACCTATGACCACATAATTCCAAAATGGCCTGGATGTTTCTAAAAAGCATTTTGCAGCACACTGAGTGTTACATATGTTGTTGATTCTATCTTCATAGAACTTCAAATTATAAGCTGCTTCTATTGAGTCCTACAACATGCGTTCCTGTGCAACCTGATCTAGGTAAACCTACTTAACAGAGAGTTTGGACTAGATGACCCCCAGAGGTCCTTTTCAGCTGCTACCATTCTGTGATTTCTAGTTACTTTTACCAGTATAATGAAGAATATTTATCCATTCTTCACACAAAATGCATCATGAGCCTAAATATTTCATTATGAATCTGTGAGTCAATCACCACAGCATTGACTGCAGCTGTACAATGAATCCTGTGCTGTGCTTTCAGGTACTTACATTCTTTCTTAAGTGTCTTTCTGATGTTCTCAGTGGACTTGGGAGTAGGCCCTGTATAATTTTTTTCTCCTGTAGACCTGAAAGCTTTTACACTGGAGAGTGGATATGAATAATTCACTTCTACCAACATGGAAAGCACAGCACAGAAACACTGTACTCAGGGGGTGGTGAATCACCAGTGGTACCTGGCTCTAACCAAAGAGATGTATAACCTGCCAGTAACTCATGGGAACCTGCAAAAATAAGAATAAATCTTATGAAGAGCAACTGAAGGAGCTGGGGTTGTTTAGTATGAAAAACAGCAGGCTGAGGGGAGACCTCATCACTGTCTACAGGTACCCGAAAGGATGTTGCGAAGAGGTTGGTGCTGGTCTCTTCTCACAGGTAAACACTGATAGGATGATACTGTGATACTGTGAATGAGATGGGATGGTCTCAAGCTGTGACTGGGTAGGTTTAGACTAGATATTAGGAAAACAAATTGCACAGAAAGAATGGTCAGGTATTGGAATAAGCTGCCCAGGGAGGTGCTTGAGTCGCTGACACTGAATGTGTTTAAAAGTTGTTTGGATGTGGTGCTTGGAAATAGGGTTAAGGGTGAATCATGTAGAGCAGGGATATCAGTTGGACTTGGTGATCCTGAGGGTGTTTTCCAACCTGAAGGTTCCTGTGGTTCTGTGAAAAATCATCTGCTGCTTTTCCCTCCCTCAGTATAACACTTAGCCTAATAATTTTAGCAGTCCATTTACTGTGTCTTCAGCATTTTACATTTTTATCCACAAGTAGCCAACCTGTATGAAAAGCTCTTCTCTGTTTATTGCCTGCTCAGTTAAAGCAAGGTCTAAACCTCCTACCAAATGCACAGCCTCACCTCCGTCTAGGTTCTGCAGACCACCTAGATTACTGCAGACAAAAAGAGGGAGTCTGCTAGTGACAATGAAGGGGTGGGAGAGGCAAGGGGCATGGGAATTAAACCATGCATATAGATCAGTTCCATGCAGAATACAATGGAACTCTCTTAATTCTGATTTTATGGAGTCAATTCCCCATATCTTGATTCAGGAAAGCTAAAACTAGGTATCTGAATTCCTGTACCAGTACACATTATGATGTAGAGAAAAGATTTCTTTCTCTCACTAAAAATGATCTTCAGTGCCTGTATGCAGTCAGGTGTTTAACTACCTAAATAGCCAAGAGTGAGCAGGTTCCATTTAGTTTTCCTTTCCAGAAGACACACATTATACCCAATGCAGGCAGAGAAAGGCAGCCCAAACAGCCTGGCTCTCACCCTCCTCACATCAGAATGGATGTGAGTACACAGTTTTGCATTAGAAGGCAAAAAAAAGTTTGCTTCAGAGAAGCAGAAAAGGAGATTTACTCAACCAAGAACCTAGAACTGGAGCTGCAGGGTGAAAGGCAGAGCATGGATATCCTGAGGGGCTTCTATTTTTCATCAGCTTGTTCCACTGCCCATTCCACTCAATTACCTTTAAATAATAACTATCTCTAGCCTTTCTGGCCTCATTCCTGATTCCAGAAGCCTGTGATTCATTCACACATCACAGCTGAGGTCCCTGAATTGTGGAGACTTATTGGCAGATTTAACAGTTATGGAGAAATCATCAAAGTAGATGCTGGAGACAAATCCTCAGCTAATAGTAATTGGAACAGAGGAGATCTTGAACTTGTTTCAAAGTACAAACAATGAGATTAGAGTAAATGCAGGTTCCTACAGTCATGGCAGTAACAGTTAAAGTTCAATACAAAGCCCTTTCCGCTCTCTGAGATGGGCAGGCATTTGATACAAGTGAATCAGATGCATTTTAGTTTCTTTCTGAGCTCTTACAAATATTGTATGAATTTATGTCACTGGTTGTCAGGCTGCTAAAACACAATTATTGGAAATTTTGCCAAGGATTCACAAAGTACTTCCCAACTCCCCATGAACATTCTCATGAGTGGGCACTCAGGAAGATGCCTAAAAGCATTTATAAGTGACAGTAACAGAAAAGATTAAAACAATTGAAGAAAAGTGTTACATTAGTTTGCTCTGACAGCCATGATGCTTTCAATATGGGAATGGCTGATCAAAACAAAATCTCTCCACCCTGTTTATATCTGTGGATACCAGCTCCAGGACAGGAAAATGGAAATCCTGAACTGTCTGAGGAGTCAATGATGGACACATGAAGAAATCAATGCATGTTGGCACAAGTATGCTGAGATCCAGTGTTTCTACAAAGCTGCCTGTGCAAAGCTGTTTGTTACTTTTCCACTTGGCTGTTGAAGGGCCACTGATCAACATTGTTTTTACTGTTAAACCTACAATATTTTTCATTCAAGCACAGGGAAATGGAACTGTATTGCTTTTTGTCTCTTAGGCTGGGGAGTCAAGGCAGGTCTGTAGAGGAGAGGCATTGACAAACTCCCAGGCAACACTGGTGTTCACGTCAACAACTGGCTTTCACCAGGCTACCCACAGAGAAGGAGCTGCACTGAAATATCTACCTGTCCTACAGGCCATTGGAAGGCACTGAAGGGCTTGTGCTCCATTATTCACACTCCCCATTTCAAATCAGTGCTTCCAGTCAGAGCTCAGGATGTGAGCTGATAACACAGGATGAAAATCCAGCCCATGGTGCCCCATGCCATATAGGCAGGACCAGGAACAAAGACTGCACCTGGTGGAAGGGAAGTTGCCTCTAAGCAGGGGCTCATGAAAGAGTGAGAGTCATCCCACATGGTGGGTTAGAGGAAGAAAGGAAGGAGTCAGACACAGCAAGAGGTGGAACATCACCACATTTCTCAGGCGAAGTGTGCAGGAAGGTTGGGTACATTGCTCTGAGTAACTGAGACAAACAGATGGCTAGAAGGGAATCTAAAGCACACAGAGGCAAAGAAGCAGTAGCAGAGCTGTGATAACAACCCAGGTTTCCTGAATCCCAGTCTATTTCCCTATCTCAAAGATCAGCCTGCTTTGCTTATCTCATTTTTTCGTCTGCACAGCCAATGCCTCACAATCCCAGAACTTTCTGTACTTCAAACTGGACCATATGGAAATGGCACTAGGTCCCTAACTGGTTTGACTTGGGTATAGGGAAAATGATTTATTTTTCTTCAGGAAGAAGTTGTAACTAGGAAGTTCTGTCAAGTACACATGTGTATTTCTGGAATCTAAAAAAAAAAATAGTTTGTTTGCTTTCACAGATTGGCCAGACACTGACATCTATGACAAAACTCAGGCAGCTTCAGACAAAAGTATTTTATCTGTAAAGCTAATTGCACAGGGCCTGTGTCAGGAGCTGTCTTGTAAGTGTGGCTCACCTGCCCAATAATTTGTTTTCTTTCCTCTTTACACAGAGAAATGGCTGATTTGAGCTTACTCTGTACTTTCTGCCAATTGTTTTGGAGGAAGAACTGACAGCACTTCTTACCTTTATTCACTTCCCACTGTTCCTGATTCTAAATACACCTTAGCATCTCTCACATGCCTTGGGAAAAGCCCTGAGTGATACTTTGCTCTGCTGTGGCATGGGAGAAATCACACGAAAGCAGAAGGCTCATGAGAACAGCAACAGTGACAGTGCACAGGCCTGCATGAGCAAAAGCAGCAGACATCCCCAGGTGCCCACACACTTTCAAGGGAAGCTGCACATGTGCCTCATTGTCAGCCACACACTGTCAGACTGCGTAGAAGAAGCCATGCTTCTTCCTTACTGGTGGCCAAGAAACAGCTCCTTATTACTAAAGGAAGTGGTCCCACAGTATTCATTGACAGAGAAATACATGACAAAGCAATCCACTATGGACCTAGAAAGCAGCATACTTCTTTACTCTTCACATGAAATGGATGCTGGGAGGAGAAACTAATGCTGGTAGTGAATCCAGTCTAGTGTTGAATGAGATAGCTGAGAGCACTGCTTCCAGAGCAGTGGAGGAAGCACAAGAGTTAAGATCAGCACCTGAGCACATACTGGGTTTGTGCTGAGCTCCATGCTAATATGTCAAGGCCATAGAAGATATACAGACTATGTCTGCTTTCCATGCAGTCATAGTTGCCACAGCCTAGACCGCACACTTTTAGTCAAGATTCCCAGCAGCCTAATATAGCCACATTCCCACTACTGCAATGCTGCTGCATTTGCTGCTTCCTGGATTTCTTGCACTGCAACACCAGTAAAGTGTGAGCAAAAGGAAAGAGATGTTCTTCATCAGTCCTGAAGAGAGGCTGAGAGTATAGAGAAGAGGTATGCAGGTGAAAAGCAATAGCAGTAATAATAAAAGCAGTAACAGCCTAGTCATTTCATACCTACACTGCAGTCTGCTTGTGCATTAGATCAGAGTCCTCTTGAGCTGCAGCAATAATTATCTGCAATAATTCCATATCTAAATCTTAAGTTTTTTGTTTTGTTTTTCCATGCTGCTACTGAGATCTTCCAGAAAATGGTGCTGCTGAGCCTGGAATGTTGCTTGTTTGCCTTAATTCAGTGTTTAACACCTAAAGTTGTTTTGTTTAATGCCAACCAGAAAAAAAATTGTTTGCCAATTGAAGGAGGTGGAGAGGGGAAATGAGGAATTGAGTAAGAGAAGATAAATTTAATACAGCAAATGATTCACACAGGAGTCGAAATTCTTAAGTACAGGCTGAGAAAGGGCATGTGAGGAGGAGAGAAAGAAAGTTCTATCTTGGAGCAGGAGCGATCAACACAGAGAGTGGGCTCATGGGAGGGATCTGGGAAAAGTAAAGATATTTGGGAAGAACAAGCAAATATAGGAGGTAGCTTGGGAGAGGAATGATAGTGCAAGTAGGAGGAGGAGCAAAGGTGAGAAGAGTGGGTAGAACATGGGGATGAGGCAGGACAGGAGGAACAGGCACAGGGCAGGCTGTACAGAGCTTGGAATCAAGAAAAGGGGATATCTATCTCATTTCAAGAGAAAAAAAATGTGGCAGCCATACTGTTGGGATGAACAAATTGTGAAGATGGATGAGAAGAGAGGTTAGATATGATCCAGGAAGTAATAATAATAAAAAACAGTAATTGTGATTCCTGAATGCTGAAGGGAGGAGATCAGATCTCCAGGCACCAGACAAGCCAGAGGCAAAAGTACTTGGCTCCACTTCAGTATTTAGAGCAGGCTGGAACAGCAGAGGACTGGATGTGCAGTGTTAAGTGGACCTACGAGCAGACTAATACTGAAGGTATATGGCAGAGGAGATGTAGGTAGGAAAGGGTGAATGAAACCATCACTTCTGCAGACCATGACACAGAGTTTGCTGTCCCTCCTTCTCAGGTCTCCCTAACCCAAACCCGAAGGGTGAGTAACCCTAACCCTGACCCCTCACCCCAAGCCCGACCTCTCAACCTAATCCCAAACCTAATGGTCTAACCCTAATCTTAACCCTCTAACTATAACCCCTGATCCCTAACCCTAACCCCCAACTCCTAAATCCCAACCCTTAACCCCCAACCCTGACTCCTAACCCTCACCCTAACTCTAACCCTGACCCCTCACCCCAACCCTAGTGGACTAACCCTAACACCCTAACTGTAACCCCCAACCCCAAAACCCTACCCCCAACCTCCTAACCCTACTCTCGCCCCCCAACCCCAACTCCTAGCCCTAACCCCCCAACCCTTGTCCATA
The DNA here is from genome assembly GCF_015220805.1 of Pogoniulus pusillus. Lineage (NCBI taxonomy): Eukaryota > Metazoa > Chordata > Aves > Piciformes > Lybiidae > Pogoniulus > Pogoniulus pusillus. Next base: position 13,656,778 of record NC_087265.1, read on the forward strand.
AACCCTCAACCCTAACCCCTCATCCCTAACCTCCACCCCTAACCCTAACCCCTAACTGAAGCTGTGCAGCGTGACAATGCTGTCACTCATTATTTTGGACAATAGACAGAGATGCCACACTGGCTTAGTGGGCAACTGGGCCACTGAAATGTAAAAAGGCTGTCACAGTGATAATTCTGCTCCAAAAGCTAGGGTGCCCAGGACAGGTTAGTGCTTACTTCTCCTTAAAATGATATGCAGTTTGAAAACTTGTTATATGTGGAGAAGAAAATCAAAAGAGAACTAAGACATGATAGGACATCAGCTTAAGAAAAGAAGAGGCTAATTTTTTTCTTACTCTGCACTTTCTTCCAAATGTATCTCCTGCATAATCTCTGCAACTCTTATTTCCAAGAAAAATGCTCACATTTGTGCATCAATTCTAAGTCAGAAGTCTTGTACCTTCACATAGAAGCTAAGTCACTTGGAAGATTGTAAATGTCAGTGAAGTAAACCACTGTGAAAGCTGACTTCTGTCCCCTTCTAAGCTCATAGTAAGAAATGGATGTGAGCAGCCAGAAGAGCCAGTAAGTGAAATCAAGGCAAAAACATTTAAATAGCAGGTGAAATGGAGCCAAAGACATTGAGTGGTAGAAAATTACATAACCAGCAGGTGAAGATTTTAGTGATCGTGGGGCTTTTTTGAAAGATAACAAACAGCAACCAAGACCAAATTCATAATGTATAGTGGCAACCTCCATAATTCCCTCTAGGACTATGTCCTGGCCTAGAATCCACCTTTCTGTAAGACTACAGTACATGGGCTCTGCCTAGCACTGCACAGATCCAGATGCTTTGCAGGAAACAAAACAGACACAAGGAAAGGATCTGCAAAGCTCTGAGAAAGTGAAAGAAGTTTCTTTGGAGGTAACCATCAAACATTGTGTGCTAGTTTGAAGCAAGCTGGAATGTTTTGGTACAAGAACTAGACAACGGGCAGTGAAATGAAAACAATTGATGTCAACTTCTCTCACAGTCACACTGAGAGCTCTGGGAAGAAGAAGTAAACTTTCTCCATTTTGTCTTTCTCTTCTGCCTTTGCCTTAAGACCTGGTCACATCTCATTAACCCTGCTCCTACTAACCTTGCTCCCTAACCTCTTGGCTGCACTTCTCTTCTTCCTGAGAACTGGGGTAAGGTTGAGAGGGCCAGGGGAGGTGTTGGGGTGGTTTGAAACTCCCTCCTGGGGACTTAGGTTTCTGGGAGGGGAGTTGTGCTTTTGTATTGTTTATCCTTTGTATATTTCTGTATATAATTGTATATAACTGTATATATTGTAAATAGCTGCTTGTAAATTCTGCTAGCTGTAAATAAATTGCTTCATCTATATTCCCAGGGTCCGTCTGAGTTAGCTGGGGCACATACAAAGTGTGGGGGGGCGGGGTAACCCCCAAACCATCACACATTGCAAGAGAGGTATTGGCTGAGATCATACCTGTTCTCAGTCACAAGGATTTACAGAGGCCTACTGGAGAATTTGACCTTCTCTCTATAAAAGATACATGTTAAAAATATGCAGACTCTGGAGAGCAGTAATTTTGTTAGGGGCTGCAACTCAGTGCATTTTACCATTCATTTCTTCTGCATTTAATCAGCATTTGAATGCACATTAGCACTCATTCAAATAATGGTTAAAAAAAAACATTCATAGGACTGTTTTTGAAGCAAGAGACAAAGTGTATTTGACAGTTCTTACTGAGGATATAACTCGGGGATAAAACTGTGCTTCTTATGGATAATGTGCTGAGTGTGGTGCCAGCGCTGCTGCTAATGTCTGACAGCTATCATCCCTTGAGTCTTACACCCTATTTCCTCACAGTGGATCAGCTGCCATGCATTCCCTCTGCATGAAACCTCCTAAGTAACTTGCCTGGCTGCTCAAACTCAGCTGAGGTCTGCACCAACATTGAAAAACCAGCTATATAATCCTAATGATTCCATCTTGTGACTTGGTAAAGGAATAAAACATATCAGGCACCAAAGTCAGAGACACTTCCTAAATAAAGAATGGGCTGCCATTCTATGGTTTTAAGACCTAAGGTAGAATAGCCTCCCCTAGGGATAGCCAGGTTCTCTCACGTTTCTGTAATGGCTCTTTCCAGGTGTTGTCATAGTTTGGATTTCATCATTTACCTCAAGAAGCCAGAGTGTAAATATCAGTCAGTATAATGAGAATCAGGCAATAAAGAACAGGCAGCACATGCTATGTGCCTGTGGGTTCCCGTCTGAATTTGTACCTGCCAAACTTGCCTTGACTCAAGTATGAGACAAAAGCTTCCTGTGCAGTTTAGAAGTCCTAAAAGAATGCAGCTGCTTTGTCCTGCCACAGAAATGAGCAGGTGGCTTTTCTTTAAGTAAAATACTTCTCCTGAAGACAACATGCAACAATAGTTGGCAGGCTTCATTGAAATACAAGAAAAGGTCCAATGATGTAAAGGGTGAGAGCCAAGAGCATGGAGCCAGGCTCTTCTCGGTGATGCCCAGTGACAGGACAAGGGGCAATGAGTGGAATTTGAGGCATAGGAAGCCCCATGTAAATGTGAGGAAAAAATTCTTCACTGTGAGGGTGACAGAACAACAGAACAGGCTGCCCAGAGGGGTTCTGGAGTCTCCCTCTCTGGAAAAACTCACAATCCACCTGGATGCAACCCAGTGTGAGCTGCTATAGGTGATCCTGCTCTGGCAGGAGGGTTGGACTAGACAATCTTTTGAGGTCCTTTCCAAGCCTCTAACATTCTGTGATTCCATATAGAAAAGCACAAAGAATTCTTAGAGAAATACACAACTAAGGATGCTTCTAAGGCTACTTGCTAGACTGGAGAGACAAGGACCTCTAAGCTTGACTAGGTAAAAAGAACATGTGCAATCAAGTACGTGGAGAAGGAAAATGAGGGGGACCCAGAGGAAGACTGTGCCATCAAAGGTGCAAGAACTGAAAGACAAAGGAAAAACAAATTGGTCAAGGCTGGCCTTGGGGCTGATAAGGTATAAGAATCATGCCAAGCAACCTAAGGGACACATGCAACATGTCACCTGCATCTATTAATGAGTTCCAGGAAAATGTATGAATGTTAATTAGTTCTTGGGAAATCAGTGAATAGGCATAGAACGCTGATGTATATTCTCTGTAAGATTCTTGTTTGGGTAGACACCTGGGTGGAGTGATCCCACTGCGTGCCCAGCTGTCAGTAAAGCAATGCCTGCTCTCTACACCGCCACTGGTCTTACGAAGTCTCTGCTGTATTCGGTAACAGACGCCCAAATAGATGGAAGGAAGTGCTGCTTATGAAGTAATCATCAATTCTGAAGCTTGTCTGCACTCCACATCTCTGTCAGGAAGAGAAAACTATAGAAAAGATCAAAACTGAGGAGGGCTACAAAGCAGATGGGTACAGTACTAGTTTAGGAAGGAGTGCCATAGGAAAGAGTTATGTGATCTACAGCATGGATTTCAATACCTGGGGAGAAGAGTAAAAGCAGGAAGGTTTCCAAAGCACAAATGACACACAGACACTTTCTAAATAAAACTAAAAGCCAATCACTCAGTTGTGATTTATGTCCTCGAAAAAAATCCTACTACTTAGCAGTATTAAGAGAAAGAGAGGGCAGCAAGGAAAATTAACAGGGAAAAAAAAGTTAGATACCAAAACAGGATGAAAAGAGACAACACGAGATGTAACTACTCTCAGACTGAGCTCTCATGTGTTGCCTTCCCTAAAGGTGCTGGAAGCAAACAGACTCCCTCAGCAGCATCCTTCCAGCTTCCACTAAAGAAATATCATTTTTTTTTCTCTCATCAGAGTTCCCAGGGAAGGGTCATCATCATAAGGGATTCCCTGAAGCATAAGAAACTGAGAGCCAAGGGTGGGAACTGAGGGGTGGAAATGGGAAACTTGGTGCTTGACAAGGCAGAATGAGCAAAGAGAGAGGACAGAAGGGCAGCAAAGAGAGAGGACAGAAGGGCAGCAAAGAGAGAGGACAGAAGGGCAGCAAAGAGAGAGGACAGAAGGGCAGCAAAGAGAGAGGACAGAAGGGCAGCAAAGAGAGAGGACAGAAGGGCAGCAAAGAGAGAGGACAGAAGGGCAGCAAAGAGAGAGGACAGAAGGGCAGCAAAGAGAGAGGACAGAAGGGCAGCAAAGAGAGAGGACAGAAGGGCAGCAAAGAGAGAGGACAGAAGGGCAGCAAAGAGAGAGGACAGAAGGGCAGCAAAGAGAGAGGACAGAAGGGCAGCAAAGAGAGAGGACAGAAGGGCAGCAAAGAGAGAGGACAGAAGGGCAGCAAAGAGAGAGGACAGAAGGGCAGCAAAGAGAGAGGACAGAAGGGCAGCAAAGAGAGAGGACAGAAGGGCAGCAAAGAGAGAGGACAGAAGGGCAGCAAAGAGAGAGGACAGAAGGGCAGCAAAGAGAGAGGACAGAAGGGCAGCAAAGAGAGAGGACAGAAGGGCAGCAAAGAGAGAGGACAGAAGGGCAGCAAAGAGAGAGGACAGAAGGGCAGCAAAGAGAGAGGACAGAAGGGCAGCAAAGAGAGAGGACAGAAGGGCAGCAAAGAGAGAGGACAGAAGGGCAGCAAAGAGAGAGGACAGAAGGGCAGCAAAGAGAGAGGACAGAAGGGCAGCAAAGAGAGAGGACAGAAGGGCAGCAAAGAGAGAGGACAGAAGGGCAGCAAAGAGAGAGGACAGAAGGGCAGCAAAGAGAGAGGACAGAAGGGCAGCAAAGAGAGAGGACAGAAGGGCAGCAAAGAGAGAGGACAGAAGGGCAGCAAAGAGAGAGGACAGAAGGGCAGCAAAGAGAGAGGACAGAAGGGCAGCAAAGAGAGAGGACAGAAGGGCAGCAAAGAGAGAGGACAGAAGGGCAGCAAAGAGAGAGGACAGAAGGGCAGCAAAGAGAGAGGACAGAAGGGCAGCAAAGAGAGAGGACAGAAGGGCAGCAAAGAGAGAGGACAGAAGGGCAGCAAAGAGAGAGGACAGAAGGGCAGCAAAGAGAGAGGACAGAAGGGCAGCAAAGAGAGAGGACAGAAGGGCAGCAAAGAGAGAGGACAGAAGGGCAGCAAAGAGAGGGGACAGAAGGGCAGCAAAGAGAGAGGACAGAAGGGCAGCAAAGAGAGAGGACAGAAGGGCAGCAAAGAGAGAGGACAGAAGGGCAGCAAAGAGGACAAAAGCATTCAGGTTTCATATAGCATATAGTTTGTGTGTACAGGAAGGAGAGAGATTGACATGGCTGCAGCAGGTAGAGGGGTTTCATTAGGAATATGTTCAATATGGCACTGCTCTTTGGACAGATGGAAGGGGGCTTATCTAGGCTAGAAAAAGAGAAGTTCATCTGACATTATTTGACTCTTCTTAATCTACGCAGGATCTAGGCTATTATGGAAAATTAAAACCTAAATACAGTTCCAGCCACAGCTCAAGCTACTTGTCTTTGATAGAAAAAAAGACTTCATTTCCTGTTTTAAATGTTGCCACCTTTTCCCTTTAAGAGCTTGGGATAGTCAACCATTAGAAGTACTACAAGCCTTTTAATTATGGTAACAAAAAATCTTCTCAATAAGAGCATGATATAATTTTGTTACATTTGATAACAGTTTCCTACTGACTTGGAGCTTTATTCTACTGCTGAGGCAAGGGACTGCAATCTAGTTTCTAAGGATCATTACTGTGTCAGTATGAGTCAATTCAGCTGTTGCCTGAAACGTGCAGCTTACAGGTGTCATTTTACATTTGATTTCTAATGGCCTTCCTTCTTATTATCCATCAAGCTGTTTTTCTTGTTTAAGCACTAAATGTACTTATGTGCTGGTTTGAAGCTAGCTAGAATGTTTTGGTGAGAAGAGCTAGATTACAGGCTGTGGAAAGAAAACAATGGTGATGTCTACTTCCCTCATAGGCTTGCTGAGATGTATAAGAACAAGAAATAAAAACATAGATAACCATTCTCGCTTGGGCTGCTGGCTGAGCTGCATCTCTCTAACCTCACCCTCCACTTTGGGCTAATCCACTTTGCTTCCTAACCCCCTGGCTGAACCTCCATTCTTCCTTGGGACTGGGGTAAGGTTGAGAGGGGAAGGGGTGGTTGGGAGCCCCTCCTGGGGACTCAGGTTTCTGGGGGGGGGGGGGAGTTGCATTTCTGTATTAGCTTTTTTACCTTGTATATTTCTGTCTATAACTGTATATACTGTAAATGTCTGCTTGTACATTGTGCCAGCTGTAAATATAAGCTTCATTCATATTTCCAGAGCCAGCTGAGTCTAGTCTGGATGACTTCTAAAGTGGGGGGTGAACACCCAAACCATCACCATACAGGTGTCATTTTATATTTGATTTCTAATGGCCTTCCTTTTTATTATCCATCAAGCTGCTTTTCTTGTTTAAGCACTAAATGTACTTATAAAACTCAAGATACTGACCCTCATATAGTTTTCATGATGTGTTGTCATAAATCAAGTGTCATAATTACTATACAAACAAAACCCCATTTTTTGCAGAAAGAGGGAGCTTCCTAAATAAAGTCACCTGCCCACAGACTCCTATGAAACACACTGCCAGGTTTTCTTGCTATATTAATCTTGTAGAGGGAATTCAGGTGTTCTTATGCTAGGAAATAGCAAATCTACAGTGACAACTAAGTGGTGATTTTCTTTAAAATCTTTTCTACCTAATCTGATTTTAGGAGATTCTGAAGCACATTTCCAGTTTTAAATACCTTGATGTATCACAGCCATTTCAAATGTGTCTGTGAACATACAGAAGTAGGATTCATGCAGAAAAAACAACCAAAAAATACACCCCAAACCCCCATAGGGATCCACAAAGTATTCTCATCTCTGGCACCACATGTTGAAAGCACCAGGATAAGTCACATCATTGGACTGCCCAGGGAGGTGGTGGAGTCACCACCCCTGGACTGGTGCTGAATAAAAGAATGGATGAGGCACTTAGTGCCATGGTCTAAGTGACTGGATAGGGCTGGGTGCTAGGTTGGACTGGATGATCTTGGAGGTCTCTTCCAACCTCGTTGATTCTATGATCATCTCCTGGTGCTTTGGGTGCCCCATTAATAAAGCAATCCACAGTGATAACAGTGTTTGAGATCTTTGTCTGAAAGATTCAACACAAAGAAAAATGATTTGAAAACAACAGGGGTTTTAACTTTTTAATTTTTAGATCTTTACTTAAATCAGCATAATTCTAGGTTCAGAGCTAGAATTTGCAGTGAAACAGGTTGAGATCTTAATGAATGACTTGCATGGGTTCACCATACAGACATATTTGGGTGTTCCAGGAGGTGTGCTAGTTTGAAGCAGGGTAGAATGTTTTGGTGAGAAGAACTAGATCACAGGCTGTGAAAGGAAAACAATGGTGATGTCTACTTCACTCAGAGTCTTGCTGAATAAGAAATGAAAACATGAGATAGCACTCTCACCATTATTTCTCTCACTCAGGCTGCTGACTGAGCTGCATCTTACTCCCTAACCTCACCTTCCATTTGGCCTAACCCACCTTTGCTTCTTAACCTCTTGGCTGAACCTCTGTTCTTCTTTAGGACTGGGGTAAGGTCGAGAGGGGCAGGGGGAAGGTGCAGGGGTGGTTGAGAGCCCCTCCTGGGGACTCAGGTTTCTGGGAGGGGAGTTGTGTTTCTGTATTACCTTTTACCTTGCATATTTCTGTCTATAACTGTAGATACTGTAAATATCTGCTTGTATATTGTGCTAGCTGTAAATAAATAGCTTCATTTATATTCCCAGAGCTGGCTGAGTCTAGTCTGGGTGATTTCTAAAGTGTGGGGGGCAGGGAACACCCAAACCATCACAGGAGGACATACTTTTTTCTTTTTTTTTTTTATCCCTTCACTTTTGAAAACACAGCTGTCAATTTTAGGTCTGTACAAGCATCTGCCAACACATCCCATTTGTATCTTTAGAGTAAAAGTCTCAATTTTACAGCATTTGACACACTGTATAATCAAAATATCTTCTACTTAAATAGAGGAGATGCTATATCATAGAATCAACCAGGTTGGAAGAGACCTCCAAGATCATCCAGTCTAACCTAGCACCCAGCCCTAGCCAGTCAACTAGACCATGGCACTAACTGCCTCAGCCAGGCTTTTCTTGAACACCTCCAGGGATGGTGACTCCACCACCTCCCTGGGCAGCCCATTCCAACGGGAAATCACCCTCTCTGGGAAGACCTTCCTCCTAACATCCAGCCTATACCTCACCTGGCACGACTTGAGCCTGTGTCCCTTGTTCTGTTGCTGGTTGCCTGGGAGAAGAGACCAACCCCCACCTGGGGGTTGCTGTTAACAGCAATGAGGTCATTCCCTCATGAGAAGTCCAGAACTGGACACAGTACTCAAGATGTGGTCTGACCAGTGCTGAGTACAGGGGAAGAATAACCTCTCTCATCCTACTGGCCACAGTATTCCTGATACAGGCCAGGATGCCATTGGCTCTCTTGGCCACCTGGGCACACTGCTGGCTCATCTTCAGCTACTATCTACCAGTACCCCCAGGTCCCTTTCCTCCTGGCTGCTTTCCAGCCACTCTGTCCCCAGCCTGTAGTGCTGCTTGGGGTTGTTGTGGCCAAAGTGCAGAATCCTGCACTGGCCTTGTTAAATCTCATCCCATTGGCCTCTGCCCACCCATCCAGCCTGTCCAGGTCCCTCTGCAAGGCTCTCCTACCCTCCAACAGACCAAAATCTGCTCCTAGCTTGGTGTCATCTGCAAACTTACTGATGATGGACTCGATCCCCTTGTCCAAATCGTCAATATAGATACTGAAGGCTCCTAAATTTTGAATGTAGATTCTTAAGACAAGGTATGTTATTGGACATGGAATGCACACTTACATGTACACAGGCTCACAAAGAATGTTGTAAGCAAAATGAAACTATTCTAGATGGCATAAATAACAAGCACTGTGGAATAGACTTCAATACAGAACCTAATTAGGATCACCAAATCCAAACAATATCCCTACTCTACAAGGTGCACCCTAAAAGCACATTCCCAATTACCACATCCAGAGTCAGTGACTCAACCACTTCCCTGGGCAGCTCATTCCAGTGCCTGATCACGCTTTCTGTGAAAAGAACCTTCCTAATATCTATTCTAAACCTTGCAGCTTGAGGCCATTCCCTCTTGCTCCATCACTAATTACTTCTGAGAAGAGACCAGCAGCAGTCTCTCCACAATGTCCTTTCAGGCAGCTGTAGAGAGCAATGAGGTCTCCCCTTAGTCTCCTCTTTTTCAAACTAAACAGCTCCAGCTGCCTTGGTCGCTTTTCATGACATTTGTTCTCCAGGCCCCTCCCAGCTTTGTTGCCCTCCTCTGCATTTGCTCCAGCATCTCCACATCCCTCTTGCAAGTGAACACAATACTCAAGGTGTGGCCTTACCAGAGCAGAGTAGATTACCCATAGATTTAAAAACAACACCTTCTGGAATATACCACCATAAAACACTTAAAGGTGCTTCATGAACTAAAGGAGCACCAGTTGGATACAGTAGGAGGAAGACACCTGAGAAGGGACCTAAGTGTTGACACATGGTTTCCAAGTGCACAACTTCACTTGTGAGTTGTCCATTTTGCATCATATCCTATCAAGATCAGAGCAAGTATTCAGGGACATTGGCTGGAGTCTCTCTAACATTTCTCAGTCCAAAAATGCTTCAATTATTAATGTTTTGAGGAGTTTTCTATCCAGTGCTTTTGATTTCAAACCAGAAGTTCACACAGAGCCGAAAGACTCCTTTTTTTTTTTGCACAAGGACATACAAATATACTTTAACTTTCTCCTTTTTTCTTCCTTCCTTTTTTAATAAGCCCACTGTGATGCTTTAAAAGGCCATCTTTTAAATAGATTTTCCTTTCATGCATAACATGTTTTGTTTCATTTGTTGGGTTAAAGCCAAGCATGTATCACTTTGTATATATCTATCATAGAATCATTTAGCATGGGAAAAAGCTCCAAGACCATCAAACCAAACCATTAACCATACTCCACTAAGTCCACCACTAACCCATATCCCCAAGCACCACATCTACGCAGTTTTTAAACACTTGCAGAGATAATGACTCAACAAGTTCCCTGGACAGCTTATTCCAATGCCTGATAATATTCTCAGTGATTTTTTCCACCTAATATCCAACTTAAACCTCCCCTCATGCAACTTGAGGACATTCCCTCATTCTGTCACTAATTACTTTGGAAAAGAGATCAACACCCACCTCATGGCAACCTGCCTTATATGTTTGTATCTGAAGAGACAAACCTTACTAGTAAAACAGACAGAATTGACTACTGTCAATAAAGAGTTATAGCAGGGGCACCTTGCAAAGCTTGTCTGCAAAGCAGGCAGATTCTCAGCAGAGTCAGTTAAACAGGCACAAATTTATTTCAGTGAATTCTAGCAGTAAAATATGATGAAGTGTATTTTTAGCTTCAACCTGCCAAACTTAAAACCTAGCTGTAACTCTCTCTCCCCCTCACTGGACAGCTGAGCGCAATCAAACAGCTCCAGTGTATCCTAACAGAGTATGTTTATATATGGTCCTCTTCCCACAGCTCTACCTTTCTGAGATCATGCAGCCAGCTCTTACCTCAATGGTGTACTGTTCAAAAATCCGGAGCTGAAGGAAAATGTCTAGCTTAATCTTCCTCTCATGGAAGAGCTCTTCCATCTGTACCTGGGCCTCATCGAGCTGCTGAAGGACAGATTCAATGTGGCTGATGGAGCTATTGTGTGGAGTCTTATTGTTGGAAACAGCAGAGTCCCTGTAACAAGGTAGATAGCGTGGTTAAAGCTGAGCTTCAGGCAGGCAAGAGAGCAAGAATTACGTGTTTGTGATTCTGCATGCTGTTGAGAAGCAAATCCAAGCACAAATGGCTGAAGGTATATGCAGCACCCATCCCTTTTACTCGCTGAAATCCTGCAGCTCCTGAGCTCAGCACAAAGTTTGACCAAGGGATCATCCCTTCCTGTGTCCTGACACTGCAGTCTTACACACTTGGAAGGGGGAAGGGAGGAGAATGAGACATTCTTGAAAAGACTCTCTGGCAATCCCCTTTAATCCTACAGAGAGACTTGCTCCAGCCTATATTCACAACAAGCTCAGAGATTCTAGTTAGTCACCCAGAGTTTACCAAGTTAATGTTGTGCATTAGTTTTTATTACTTATAGACTAATTGAATCAGAATTACCAAGATTTTAGACACTGGATTACACAGTACAACAATAGATGCAGAATACAGCGCAAAAAAAACTCTGCTGAAGGAAAATACCTTCCAAACACTGCAGTCTCTGATTTGTCTTTCCATTGGGATAAGTGAAATGAGATGTGGCTGTGAGAGGTCAGCTGCTGCTCCACCTGCATCTTCCATATACAGGCAGCAGAAGGGAGCTAGCCCTTTAACTGGAGGGCTAGGACCAATGGGAAGTTTGCTGTACCTGAAAGGAGTCTTAGCATGGGCATAGGACAATCCCAACAGTTTCTTTTCTATATGTGCTCTCACATATATCAACAAGCTCACCTACAGCCTGCTATGTCTTCAGGACATTTTTTTTTTCAGTGAGTATTTTATGGATAAAGAGCCTTTGCAAACATAAAGAGCTGAGATTTATCCTTAAATACACCACAGAAGGTCCCTCTACTTTAGAAAGAATCAGAAAGGAAGCTCTGTGGCCATAATTTAATCTTGTCTTTGGTACTTTGGCTAAAACAAGATTTAGATGTGACAGTTTTCTCCACCCATCTTGCTCAAAGGTAGGTGATAGTAGCTGCACTATTTGGCACACTAAAGCCAGGCCAGCTCAAAATGCTATCAAATATACTTGTAGAAAGCCCTGTGCACTGGTAGGGTGAAGTAGGTAACTCAGATCAATATTTCAACATTCAGCAATATTTCCTATCAACCTCCAGTTGTGGCAAGGGGCACATTTACAAACCCAACAGGGCACACTGGACTATGAGTGCACCAACAAACTCCCATGTGTGCAGCAAACTGTCTGACACTATCAAAGACAAGTAAACATTCAGTCATGTCCTACCTGGTCACTGCATTGTCCCACAGGGACCAAACATGGCTAGGAGCCATTTTTCTGGCCAGCTAACCTGGGCTGCTGAGTAGAGGTGCCCACAAATCTCCCCACTGTAGAAGAGTGCTAGTATGTTCCCAATTTTTAGGGTTCTTTTTCTCTTTTCTGAGTTGACTTTTTCCTCCATAAATACCTAACAAAGCATTCATCATTTGCTACAGAACTTGACTGAAAAGCTTGTGCTTTGCTCTTTGCAAGTAATTATCTCGTAGAGTCAGATCAAAACAACACACACTCAACTGAAATGTTAATTGAACACTGTCAGTGAGCATAAATGAGGAAAAAAAAGGCATAAACTTTTGCAGATGGCTTCAACTGAAACTATGCATTGACACACAGAGTCACTTTAGGAAAGGTTAGACCACACCTTTGAAGTTCTAAGCCAACAAACCACAAGTTATTCTGTTTTCGTTATGTGTCTTAAAGAAACAGAATAAGCATTTCCCTGAACATCTGAAGCCTAAGAGTAAAATGCAGAATGCTATTAACTGCAACATACTTTGCCCTTTGGATGTGTTTCACCTCTTTTTCTGCAAATACTTTATATTTGCTACCCTGAACTTCAGATACTTCAGTGTTACTCTGAAGCATGTATTACGAACTTCCCTGGCTTCCAAGGGAATACTAGAATCATAGAACTGCTGAGGCTAGAAGGGATCTTTGAGACCATCAAATCCGGCTGCTACCCTAAAGCTCACAGTCCCACCACAACTGCTAAACTACAGCCATTAGACCATGTCCCTCAGGACCACACCCACATGTCCTTTAAATACCTCCAGGGACGGTGGCACTACCATCTCCCTGGGCAGCCCATTCAAATACCTGATAACTCCTTCTGTGAAGAAGTTTCCTTCTGGGAAGGAGTTATCCTAATATCCAGCCTGAACCTTCCTTGGCATAATTTGAGCTTGTTTCCTCTTCCTGCTACTCTCTACAAGTGATATGGTTTGTGACCCACTCTGTCAGCCCTATGTTTTCACCTTCTTGGTGACTACAAGGTTTCCCTCTGCCTCCACATTAGAGCTGTTCAAAGGAAGGATGAATGGAAATAGCAACACGAGATTTTGAAACTGCAGCTTAATCTGAGGCCACCTTCAGTCAACTTGTTTCCTTTCAATCAGCACTTGTCTTCTATATAGGAAGATGAGATATGCCTTCATTCAAATACAGGACTATAACTATTCATGTATCACATAGATGATTATCACAGTATCACAGTATCATCAGGGTTGGAAGAGATTAAATGGATTCTTTAAAGCTGGTGTTGAATAATCTCTTGTGGGATCTAAAGACACACTTGGGAGTTTAGCAATTCTTCTTCACTGAACATCACAGTATCACAGTATTATCAGGGTTGGAAGAGACCTCACAGATCATCAAGTCCAACCCTTTACCACAGAGCTCAAGGCTAGACCATGGCACCAAGTGCCACGTCCAATCTTGCCTTGAACAGCCCCAGGGATGGCGACTCCACCACCTCCCCGGGCAGCCCATTCCAGTGTCCAATGACTCTCTCAGTGAAGAACTTTCTCCTCACCTCCAGCCTAAATTTCCCCTGGCGCAGCCTGAGGCTGTGTCCTCTCGTTCTGGTGCTGGCCACCTGAGAGAAGAGAGCAACCTCCTCCTGGCCACGACCACCCCTCAGGTAGTTGTAGACAGCAATAAGGTCACTCCTGAGCCTCCTCTTCTCCAGGCTTCTCACTTGTTGGAGAAATTCTTGTTAGCACAGCACACAAGAATTGATAAACATGAGCAACCCGTGCTGGGAACGTCCTTGGTTCCCAGTTAGTTCAGGAAATCGAGCTGTAAACAGCTGAGCACCCCACACACAGCTGCAGTGGGCAGAGACTAGATAACCAAGGGGGCTGGAGTGGGTGGTGATGGAGGCTGACCCTTAGAATGTTGTGATAAATTAACCTATGCACGCCTTACAAGTAACTCTGGACCCTCTGACTGTAACCGATCTTGGTGGAGCACGCCTATTGCCAGAAGTGCATATAAGTCACTGCATCACGGAAATAAAGGGGATTTGACCATCTAACAACCATATTGGTGAACAAAGAGTCATCTTCCCACAGCGCTCCACCGAACGGTTTTCAACAATCACTCTTCAAATCCAGCCAGCCTTGCATTCCAGTGGCTAAGGCAATACAAAAATTTGAGTGTAATAATCTGGTATTTTTCACAGCCTCCTCAGATAAGGCCTCCCCAATCCCTATATAATCTGGTTTGAGAAGGTTCTTCTTACAGAAAAGGAAATTTATGAGACTGGATGCTTCTATCACAAGATTTCTTGATCTCTCTGGTGATGAGAAATTCTAGGAAAGAATTCATAGAAGACTCCTCCTAGTCTCTGACAGGTTATGAATTAGAGTTATAAAGCACAGGGAAATTACTGGGAAAAAATACAAAACAAACTTGAGGGCATCAAAAAACTGAGTTTGATGCACTGCTGTTGAGCTTGTTCAGAATGGATGCTCTGCTCCTGCAACCCCTTTCACTGCTTTAACTGTGAGAAAGCTTAGTGAAACATACCTATTATCAAAAGCTCATGTGCTGAACTACTGTAATGAAGGCAAGATATACAATTCTTCACTGCCATTTTTTTGCCCCTAAAAATTCTTGCTCTTTCACATCTCACTGGAGCAAGTCATTGTTTTGTCTCTCACAAATGTGCAGAAGTATTGCTCCCAGTAGCACCCTTAGAAACGCAGTTCAGGATTTCCTTCATGTTGACTGCTGAGAACAACAATGAGCTCAGCAAAATACCAAGAAGGGAGAGAGAAAAAAAGGGTTTACAATGCCAGCTGTGACATGCAGAGTGCTGCTAGCCAGGTCTAGTTTATTCCTCATAGGTATGGTCTTCTGATGCAGTCACTCTAAAGATCCTCCATGAAGAACTAGTCCAGGCAGCTGAGCTTTCCCTGATCTATCTGGAGAAGATAAAAAGTGCTGTTATACAAATCATAGAATCAACCAGGTTGGAAGAGACCTCCAAGATCATCCTGTCCAACCCACCACCCAGCCCTAGCCAGTCAACTAGACCATGGCACTAAGTGCCTCATCCAGGCTTTTCTTGAACACCTTCAGGGATGGTGACTCCACCACCTCCCTTGGCAGCCCATTCCAATGCCAATCACTCTCTCTGGCAACAACTTCCTCCTAACACCCAGCCTATGCTTCCCCCGGCACAACTTGAGACTGTGTCCCCTTGTTCTATTGCTGGTTGTCTGGGAGAAGAGGCCAACCCCCACCTGGCTATAATGTCCCTTCAGGTAGTTGTAGACAGCAATGAGGTCACCCCTGAGCCTCCTCTTCTCCAGGCTAAACAACCCCAGCTCCCTCAGCCTCTCCTCCATAGGGTTTGTGTTCCAGGCCCCTCACCAGCTTTGTTGCCCTTCTCTAATGATCTTCTCTAAACCAGTATCTGTTCTCTCAAACAACACATTTTTTTCTCAAAGCCCCTTTGAGTTTTTTGGTTTAAACCTGTGCTATGCCATGCTTGATAAGAGCAGTGCATTTCATTCACAGAATCAGTCAGGGTTGGGAGGGACAACAAGGATCATCTAGTTCCAACTCCCCTGCCACAGGCAGGGACACCCTGCCCTAGATCAGGCTGGCCAGAGCCTCATCCAGCCTGG
This sequence comes from Pogoniulus pusillus, assembly GCF_015220805.1. Taxonomy (NCBI): domain Eukaryota; kingdom Metazoa; phylum Chordata; class Aves; order Piciformes; family Lybiidae; genus Pogoniulus; species Pogoniulus pusillus. Next base: position 13,672,553 of record NC_087265.1, read on the forward strand.
CCTTAAACACCTCCAGGGATGGGGCCTCGACCACCTCCCTGGGTAACCCATTCCAGGGTCTTGCCACTCTCATGGTGAAGAACTTCCTCCTCACATCCAGTCTGAATCTCCCCACCTCCAGCTTTGCTCCATTCCTAGTTCTGTTACTACCCAATAGCCTAAAAAGTCCCTCCCCAGCTTTTTTGTAGGCCCCCTTCAGATACTTGAAGGCCACAATAAAGTCACCTGGGAGCCTCCTCTTCTCCAGACTGAACAGCCCCTTCCCTTCACTGATCTTCAGCTATTCTTCATGACAGGTACAAGGTGATCCACACTGTGAAATGCAACGCTAAGGAAAGATTGCAGCAATTCTGCTTTTTTCTCTTCTCCTTTATCTCCATGTTCTTCACTTTTGCCAGCAGGCACAAAGCAGTTAGAGTGGGCACACGCAGAGGTGGTTTTACATTTTTCTTACAGGCTTCTCCCTCACTGTTTGAAAGAGTCCAGCTTCGCATTAGAGGCTTTGCAGTCAGTCAGAGTGCTAAAACCAACACTTGAATCAGAGACTGCCTTGACAGTTCAGCTCTGCAATGCATCTAGGGCTTCATCCTTCAGACTATTTCTATTTCTGTATTTGGTCTTAACTTTATCAGAAACAAGGGATCACTTTACACAAATATATGTTCCAGCTTGCTCACTGGCCAGAATATAAGCCAGACCTCAAACCCAACATTTCTTTGTTAAATACAGCCACAAGTCCTGCCTTCAAACTTCACAAATGTTTGGGCATGACCCCAATTTCTTTACTTTTCAAAGGCTGAAACCAAGAGTTGACTAAGTTGACATCAAAAAGCTCAAGTTCCATACACAATCTTCCAGTTCACCTCTGTCCTTGCATGACCTTGCAGCCACTAGGCTAGCCCTTCTCCAACAAATGCTATTTATACTGATGTTCCATATCTTGTCAGCCCCAAATATTGTCATGGCCCCACTCTCAAACTCCACATGCCAATTTCTGCTGACTCAGGTGCAAGTAGAAAGCCTTTAGGCCAATCCCAAATCTAGCACCAAGACTCTTTCAATACAAACACATTCTGCAATGTCACAAACCACCCCACATACTTCACTTGGTGGGCTACTACAGGGTCTCCTTTCAGGTCTCTTCTCTGTAGGTGTTCACACTGAAACGATGTTATACTGATAGGTGGGATGAATAACAAAACAGTATTTAGTCTCTAATTTCATTGTCATTTTATGATCTCCTAGAAATGCCCTAAATTCTGAAAAGAAGTTCCTTTGCTTGAAGTGAAATTACCTTTCAGACCTTTGATTCTCCTGTTTTGGCTGGCCATATACACATTCTTATCTAAAATCTCCTCCTTCTGGCAGCTCAATTACCAAACACAGCATGTTTCCTTCTTATTTATCAGCAAACATAAATGAATGGATGGACAGAGCTTAGCTATGTGTAGTCTTGCTCCTTCCTTTCCAACTCTGATGTTGGCAAGTAGTACCACAGCTCAGATTCCCTGTTCTCCACTGTGCTGCAGGCAAGACACATACATCAAGACTAAGAATTTACACAGGCTCTCATGTGTGACTGTCTAGGGCTGAATGACAAAACCTAGAAAAACCCTTTCAAATCTCTCTCTCACTTATTTTTCCCCTGACCCAGTGGAGAACACTCTGCATCCAGGGTAACAGGTAAAGCTATAGAGGAAAGCTCAACATGTAGCTGTAGAAGAAGTGTTGAGGACCCTAAGAGGGCTCTTAAGAGCAGACTTTCATCAGAGCCTTTCATTATCTACTTTGCCCAAGAGCACCCCAGGCTTTTCCTGTTGCTTTTAGTTTTCTGCACTTCTCATGTGATAAACGAAGGCATCAGATTAGGAAAACTCAGGGTGAGGAGGGTAAGTCTCTGGTGAAATGCATAAAACCTGGCAGAGTTGTTTATTGTCAATGCATACGGAACATACACGGTAGGTACATGTAGATCAGGGCAATCTGTAACACTAAAAAGACCTAAATAATAAGCAATATATTGAACTTTGTTTTAAGCTCAGCAACGTCACTAAAAAGCAGGAAAACTGCACTGCTGCCAACAAACTTCAAGCCAGAGAAAACCACTGTAAATAAAAACAAATGAGAGAGACTCACAGCTACAAATTTTGTCTAAGCTTATTCTGCAAATATTTGCCCTACTACATTTACAGGCTGAGGAAACAAAAGAAAACTCCCAAATTCCTGAAGCCTTCTCTTCATGTATTTTATATTAAGTAAAATGAGTTGGTTTAATTCATAATGCAAGTAGAACTGGCAGTATAAGAACATCTTTGACAGTATGAATAAACCTCACATGGGCAAACATAAATAGAAGGGTGCTGCACGCAAAATGAAAGAGTGAAGATTGTTAGGCATGTGTATATTTTATTAAGAGGAATATACTTCACCTACCTCAGGAGCAACTATAAATCACGAGGCCTTGGCTCACAACCATTTAGCAGTCTCCTATAAATACCAACTCAAAATATTCACTTGAAACACACTTGTTTCAATTCACTTCACTGTGGGTATAAATAACCTGTCTTTCAAACAGGAACCCCTGCTGATCCACAAACCGCTCTAATCAGTCCACACAAATCACTCCTTGCCATTGCTACAAAATACTCAACAGATTTGTAGAATCATAAATAAGCAAAGAATTAATACACCTTCCCAATTAATCCTAACTTACAGTTCCCTCTTCATACACAGCTAAACCACAGTACACATCAAATTTCTCAGCACCTTTTCTCCAGGTGGAAGCTTACCTGAGCTGTTGGATTAGATCTTCCCCTTCTTTAATTACATTGAGGGTAGCATCCAAGGTGGCTGTTTGTTGCTGCTGAAATTGCTTAATAAGCTCCTGAACTGCATCCACAGAGTCAGCACAGACATCCTCTAAGAGCTCCTTCTGCAGATCTTCCATCCATGTCCACAGCTGGGAAGAAGGGGAGGGAAATATAAATCAGAGAGGGATTGAGATTTAACCCTTTTGCTCTCTAATTCCAGATCAGTAAGCATTAACTAAGGCTGCACATTTCACATGCAAAACTGACTGAAGTTTCTAAACCCAAAAAGACACACTGCTTAGAGTTTCTGGTTAACATAACTCCATTTGAAGCAACAAAGTAAAATAAATATTATATGCTTTCCCCCTCTCCCCCCAATTAATTTGAATTTCATTTTATTATATGACAACAACTAATTATATTATTCTGATTAACTCTATAAACAAGCAACAAATTTCAGTGCCCCAGAGCTGTGATAACCTAATGCTTTCAGGAGCTGTGTGCTATCAGCTGCTATTAATTTCCCATGCAGCTGAAGGCTGTTGCAGAACAGACCTAAAATCTTTGGTATGTGTGTATGGTGATGCCTGAAGTCTAGCTGTGCTTGCTCAGCAATGCCTTCTCAGGAAGAAGGTTTTGTAGAGAGTTCTGGTTTGTTTGGGCTTTTTTTTTGTGGGTTTCTGCCACTCACTCCCCTCCTCACGATGTACCTCAGACTTTGTTTTTTAACTTTGGGGACATACAAACACAGAAGACAGCACTATCACCTACCAATAAATCCCACGTATATCCATTAATTTTAAGTATTCTTGACTACCAATTTCAAATCAACAGCACCAAATCATTTGAGTAAGTGCTTAGATGAGAATTTCCAGGCAGCTGTTCATCAGAGATCTGGCCAGGGGCAGGCAAGCTCTTCCCAGCAGCCCCTTGCTGGCTGTAAAGCCTTAAAATGAATGAGGCTTCCCCTTTAAGCTTGCTCTGAAAAGGGAGTGTAAAATTGCACCAACTGAGCTGGCAATCTGCCAGCAAATCCTAATGATTCCACCAGAGAGGCTGTTTTCCGTGCCATGCCCGACCCATTAACCCACATTCTGCTGGTATACTACGCAAGGTAGCACAGAAACACAGGAGCAGGAAAAGCGTTGCACCAGCACACTGCCAAGTGTCAAAGGACACGGCGCTGGCAGTAGCAGGGCTGCACTTCTGCCTGCCGCTCCTGGGAGCTGCAAAACAGTTTGTCTGACAGCGACTAGAGACACACGAAGCAGATAACAGACGTTGTGTGGGGGTGGCAAAAAGCTGGTTCAAATGTTCCTGCTCAAAATGAGATGCGCTGGATCTGCATCCTACAGGATTTCTTCCGAGACTGTGAAATCTGCACGTTCAGGTCAGTGGGAGGAGGAGAGCGATGTCTAAATCCCCAGCTGGTGAGGCTTCTCACAGTCAGGCTCTAAACCTAAGGCCAGCCACTGAACGTTATACTGTACATATACTACTGCCTAAAAGGGTATCACCCTGATCTAAACCAAAATAACCCAAATTAAAGCCTGTCCCTGCACTGCTCCTGATAGAACAGGGAGACCCCAGCTCTGCCCCCATATCTACTACTGACTCCTTGCTTGATAGATACAGAAACCCAAGTTTTAAAACATATGCTTCATTTGAAGGGTTTTCAGATTTTCAGAGTCAGATTTGGATATTTTGGGTAAGCACTTCTGTTTACTCATAAACATCAGAATTGGGATGTCCTACTCTGATACTGGAATGTCTTTGCTCAGGTTAGTTATGTATTTTCACATTCTCAGGAGAAAGGCACGATATAAAAAGGCAACTATTAATATAAGAAACAAATATAATTAAGTAGTCAGGCTTCTGAAACAAATAATGAAAACTTATTCAATGAACCAAACATTTTTTTTTCATTTGTGGCCTGTGGTCCATGTGGCTTTGAGAAGCCACCAGAAAGGAAAATGCATTCATGCCTTATATATGAACTATACACAGAACCTTCCTAGTTTTGAGATCATCCCTGCACCCACTCAAGTAGTAAGGACAGTTGGACCAAGTTGTTCAGGAAGATTGCTTTCTCTTATCAGATCTTCAAGTAAGAGAGCACTCTATAAATACAGAAAAGAAGAATGTGCATGTATATAAATCAACCTTCTGTTCCAAGCTGGGAAAGCCAGTAGTTGTGTAACTTCTTGCTGTTCTTCATCATATTTCATTTTTCCACTGAAGAAAAATCTCAGGGAATTTCCTTTGCCAAAATGGAAGTGAAATTGAGAACTTGTTGTTAGGAATCTGCTGTCTTCTCAAAATTATCACTTTAGAAAGGCCAGAAGAGAAACTTTCCAGTGCCCCACTGTGATTTCGGAGGAAAACCCTGGTTTCAAAAGCATCTCCAGAACCCAACTTTCAGTAGCAGTCTGAAATATTTGGTCATTTAAGACCCTAAGTCACTTTTTGAGTACACTTCTAAATCAAAGCAGTTTTGGTATACTTAAAGATGAATTGTACTGTACTCACCTGGAACCTAAACACTCATTAATTTCAGAGAGCAGTCAAATATATTAACTCATATTAGTTTCAGAGTTTTCCATTAATAACCTCTGATTGTAAGGATTTGCACTAAAAAAATCTATCAGAATCTAGGTCATCCTTGACTCAGAGGTCTTTAATCCTTTAGACCCCAGGAATCCCTGGAAAATCCTAATACAAAGAATCGGTCAATATTAACAAGACTGGGAACAACTTTCAGGAGCAATTCATAACAAGAACCTGGCTCAAAAACTAACAGCATCTGAAATAAAGTACACACTTGTGACTGCCACAGCCATGAAAGGATGAATTCCATGGCACTGCAACACCAATCAGAAGAGCTGTTAATAATAAAATAGAAACCACAGGCTGATTGTCGTAGCTCAGGAAAATCAGTCTCTGTTAAGGCTTGAGGTTTAATTCCAATGCAATGATTCAGCTGATTTGAAAAAGAAAGCCTGGCTATTGAAACCTCAAATCACCAAACACCTTGTGCATTTCCTGATTCACAAAGCTATACTGGACCAAGTCAACCATGTCAGTTTTTCACTGCAATTTGACATATATTACATAGGACAAATTTTATCTGACTTCTTTTATTCCTAGCACAAGCAAAATTCCTGAGGACCTGTCCCACTCACACACCTACTCCAAACTAGTCCTAGTGTATTCCTCGATGCAGGGAAGCATGTGTAGATGCATGTTGACCTTTCAAATACTAACAGAGTATTTAAACATCCAGTTGTGGTGACTTTTTCTAAGCTTGTCAGTGATACACATGTCCAGAAAAGGAGACAATCTCTGAAGTGTCTTGACTCAACATATACTAAACCAAAGACGCAGAATGCCAGAAAACAAAGAAGAAATAACACAAAGCTAATTTTTGTGCTCTTTCAAATTGACCTGGGCTTTGGTGTGATTAATTGGATACGGAAATACTAAATCATTAGTTGTAAAACCTGAATCAAATCCATTAGACAGATCCAGACACAAATCTGACTCATGCAAACTGTGTCTAAATATGTCACAGCTAATTACACAGAAGTCTAAAGCATAAACCTAAAACGTCCAGAATGAAGGTCCACAGAGGCTCCAGAATTAGGAAGAAGTTCTTCACAGAGATTCCCCATTGGAATCTTCACAATGATTTCCCATTGGAATGGGCTGCCCAGGGAGGTGGTGGAGGCACCGTCCCTGGGGGTCTTCAAGAAAAGACTGGATGAGGCACTTAGTGCCATGGTCTAGTTGATTGGATAGGGCTGGGTGATAGGTTGGACTGGCTGATCTTGGAGGTCTCTTCCAACCTGGTTGATTCTATGATTCTATGATTCTATGAATTGAGGCTTTATTTCTCAAGTTAACTGTGGTTTCAAACAAGAAAACCACTAGTTTTGATTACTAGACCAGTGGAAAACTCTTCCCTTCTTCTAGGGGAGTTTCTGGCACTTCTTATGCATTGTAACAACTTCTGTGTCTTTCTTGGATGTAAAACACAGGGAGTTTCCCTCTATCCAAGAGATAATGCAGCTTTTTATTCCCAGCTACTTCTTTGGATGCAGTGCCCTCCATTTTACTTAGGTATTTAATGAGACCACTTACTGGAGATTTGAAGGACATTTGTGCCTGCTACCTAGAAATTGACAACCACTTTAAAGAAAATCTAATACTAAAGAGATTGCTAAGAATATTTTGCCTTTGTGTTTGGAATAATTATCAAACACACAGTGTTTATGCGGTGGCATTTGCAAATGCCAGAGATGAGTTTTAGTCCCCTGAAACCCAGTTTAAAAATATCAATAATGAGACCAGTAGAAAGCAAGCAGATAGTTCACTCCATGAGAACTACCATTGTTCAACCTATTTGCTAGTTATTCAAAACAAGGATTTTAATGGAAATGAGTAACTTTCCAGGGTATAGGTTCTACCACGTCAGAGAAGTGTCGTGTGTTACACAGCAGGTCCCAAAAGGATGCTTTGTGCCAACTTGGTAAAGTGAACATCCCTTATAGCAACGAAGACTAGAGAATGCAGAAGGATTCAGTGAATTATGGGGGCTCTTTTTTTCCCCCTGATTTGTGCTGCTTCCATGGCATGACTTGTAACATAAGCATGCAGAGAACCAAAGTTAGGTTGAGAAGAAACCCAAACACAACCAGAATTACTCTAGAGCAAGATGGCCATCAGCCATACTTTTCTCTGCTACTATGCCAGGCATACACAAACCTGTTCTGAGCAGTAACATCAAGCTTTTTCATAATATGCATTAGGAAGTCCTGCAGAGCCCAAGTTCAGATTAATTTAGAGCAGCGTGTCAGCCTGTGCTTATGCTTAAGCACTTCTTCAAGTGCCATTGTGAATCTCCCTCCATTCTGCTGCCTTTAAGAAATTCCCTCTTCTAACCTGATTCCCCTGCACCAACGTGGTGGAGATAATAAAGCTTTTCAGCATGTTTAACTTTCATTATTTGATGTATACTCACACCTGGAAAGCATCCAGTGCCATTTCCTTGGAAAGACCTGATGGTTGTTATCAATTTGAAACATATTTCAATGACATTTTCCAAAGTCATATTCAAGGTCTCACAGAAATGTTAACAGAAACATAGAAAACAAAGTATGTAATGATGAGCTGCAATGTGACCACATGCCACCAGGGAAGTGTCCTGCAGTGGCAGCATACCTAATAAAATGTGACAAGATGGGATATGACTGGACACTACACGTGAAATGCCACTATATGCAACTCCCACAGTAAGATGCAGTCGATGAGACACTCTGCTCCAAAACTTGATGCTGTCCAACACAACCAAATTGGTTGGGAAAGAGTGGCAAGTGGAAAGAAAGACAGTTTGTGAAAAAGGAAAAAAAAATAATATCTTCCTAACCTATTTCTTGCTTTTTCCCTTTTCCTCTCCAAATTCTTGACATTCGTCCTTGGCTGGACTGCATCTGGTGCTTCTGTATGCTGATGCTTTTTAATTAGTAACCTTGCCTCTGGCAAAAGGATTTGCAATGCCTAAACATCTGATGCATTTTCCAAGTCCTGCATGGCCCAGATTGATATAGCACAAAATAATTTCCTCTTGAGGGAAACATGATTTGGGTAGCTATGCTTACATCAGGGAGTGTGTAGATCCTCAGCCTAAGGTCATGTAAATGTAATTTAGGGACTACTTGCTCTAGGAGAGGACATTGGCTTGTAATGGAAGAATTGGATGTGCATGTTCTTGTGTTTCTTCTGCTACCATCATGAATTGCAAAAATAAGTTCCTCTTCTAGCAAACTTTAAGTTATTTGTAATTATGAATCTAGATGCAATTAACTGAAGTAATTGTACTAAGCAAACAAAATTCTGTACTTGATCATATTGATAATAGGCTTGGAGAAGCTCTTCCTACATCAGAAGATTTACTTAGATTTACACCAGTGTAATACAGTACAGTTTGGTTCAGGAGGGGCTTTCCATAGCTGGGAAATACACACTATAAATTCAGCCATTTACTTAAATAAATGCAGGTACCATTACATTTTCCTCTAAGTTGTTCACTGAATCTAAATGTCTCAAATGTGAAGTGCACTACCTCTTCCCTCTGTGCTCCTTCAGTGGCTGGCCAAATCACTTGCAGTCTTACCCTGATCTTTAAGATTTTTGTGCAGCTTTGTGCCCTACACTCTAGGAATCTCAGGAATAAATAACTTGTGACAAATCTGAATCATTCTGAATCTTGCTAAGGATTAAATAAAGTGTGAGTTCTTTCTCTAACCAGTCTTAATGGATCCATCAACTCAAACCTCTGCACTGGCACTAACCATTTAAATGTACTTGTGCTGACTCTGCTGCATACAAGTACTTAAGGTACAACAGAATGCATCTTTTAAGTGATGAGTGAATTATGGGGGTGTTTCTATATGGCTGTAATGAAGATGTACTCAGTATGTAAATTAGCAGAGGCACAGGCTGCCTGCGCTGTGCCTTTGTACACAGAAGCTTGAAGCCCACACACTGGAACTGGGAGAGGTTAATCTTCCTCAGCTTCAGGAAATCGGGAAAATGGTCTCTAATATGACTAATAAAAGGGTACTTTTTGAGATTTGGCACATCCTATTTAAAGGGGCTCATAAAACACACTTCTAGCTGCAGCATGAACTGCTTTTATCTAGTGAGCAAGGAACACAGACTAGAGACCCATTTTCACAACACAGAAAACATATGCAAGGATCCTCAAAAGCCAGTAATACTTGACTGAATCCAAGTAGCCAGTCAAAATGCTAGTGAAGGGCCTAAAAAATGTGGATAGCAAAGTGTGAACTTAAATGCAGCCTATAGGAATGCTTTGGCAGAACCCCTCTTTCATTTGCTTACCTTTGCTCTGCTGCAGGTTCAGCTTCCTGACAATTGGTTTTTGGGGCTGCATTTACAATTCTTATTACCTTAGTTCTGTCTCATAATTCTTGCCATCCCAGATGGCAGCATTTTATTCACTAGCAGGCTGGCTGTGCTTCAAACTTCTTTGCTCTAGAGCAGGATGTGCTGCCAGGATATCCCAGCTCTCTTCATTCCCACCTTCTAAATCTTTCATGAAAAAACCTTGCCTCTAGACAACAAATGGACATGTCCCCAGATGTCCTGGTTCCACAGTCCCAGATCTTTTGTAGTTTTGCAGACAAGATTTAACCCTGCAAAGAAACCACCAATATAACTGGTGAATGCTTGCATTTTGGTCCAAGCAGCAGACTATGTTCTGGAGCTGGGGAAGGATTTGCTCTTACTTAGCTGCTTCGTGGTAATTGATTGCTGATAACACAGAGTGAACTTTTACATAGCTCACAGGAGAATAACACTCTTAACACCAGCAAAACCCTTTCTACCACCCCAGTTATCTGAGAGATAGAAGTAAGCTGGCACTGTATCTGTTTTCTCCAAGAAATCTGCCACCCAGGCAAAGGACTGCACATGTTACCTCCATGTGCAGCTCTGGCAGCTCACTTCTCCCACATCCTCTGCTCACTCCCTGCAAATCCACCTCTGATGGGAATATCATAATGTTTAGGGACTGAACACTTTTTATTTTATTTTTTTAATAACAACCTGCATTTACTTAATCCTCAGAAAAGCATTTGTTGTTTTCACCTCCTTGTCTTTTAATTTCTCTCCTTTGAATACTCCTACCATCAAATTACACTGATTCAGCTCCCAGCGGAAGCAGTGTTCCTACTTCTAAAAGGCACACATTTAAGGTTTGATATTTCACAGCCCTGTAGTGAGGTGAGAAGCAGATATTTTCAAAGTCTGGTTTTGTATGCTGCTTCGGATGTGCCTCAGCTGTTAATTTCAGCCCACTGAAGGAACAGAAGTTCTAGCTTTAGAAGAAGGCACGTGGCAGTTCATTCGAACCCTGAAAAGCTGAGGGATGTGAAATGGCCAGCCAGTGAACATTCCACCTGCAGAGAGCCAGCCTGCATCATTTTAGTGTTCTATGCTTTCATTGGTTTTTAAATCTGGAAAAAGAACCTGAGCACTGTCCAGGATAGGAGTAGTGTAAAAGTGTGTAAGGTGAATACTTTGTGGTAGATGTGTTCAGAAAATAAGAGCTTTTCAAAACTTTTAGAAGTTTCCAGGAAGTGGGACTGCTAAATTGCTTATTCTATTCACAAATCTGGATTAACGAGAGGGTGTTGGGTCTGAAATGTCAATATTAACAGTTAAAGTAAAAAATTATATATATATGTATTAATTTCAGTAGCATTAACTTTGAATGCTGGGTGAATTTATAGTGAATGACAGGATTATACAATATCTCCCAGAACCACTGTCGTGTTTGCTCCATGATTAACTCTGATACGTTCTGTCAACTCTTCTGACAGAAGTCAACAGCAGCCAACCTTAACCCCATGAGCTTTCTTGTTTCCCTGCAACTCTGTCACAACTTTGAGGGTCAAGCTCTGTCAAAATTAGTGACCTACACTGAAATAATCTCCTAATCATGATATTCAACTGAAGCAGAGAGAATTTAATCTCACAGGTCTTGGTTATCAAGTAAAATTAGGTTAGCAGTGTCTGCAATAAAACACGGTTACTGTTCCTAACTGACAGGGTAAACCCACTCCCATTACTCACTTGAGTAACCCCACTGATATTCATGGGGTGACCAAGGTGACCTGCTGACCACAAATAATTTAGGTCTATATAGGAAGCTGTCTAACACTTAATGATCCAGGACTTTGCTTCCAGTTCTCGTGGTCTTATCAGACAAGCTGTTCAGAGTGAAACTTCCCATACCAGGTATCTGCCTAAGGCTGAACTTTGATGCATATTGAGGTAAAAGGTCCAGAATGAGAGGATGGGGAAAAAAACCAATTACTTTGCCTGTGCTAGAAAACAAGTCTTTCTTCTGCTCATATGATAACCACCAGATCCTCCACACCCTTTAAGCAAGGATATGAAATTTTGCAGAGTTTAACATTAATGGACTATACAATATACAACCTGAAGGGAGGTTGTAGCCAGGTGGGGGTTGGCCTCTTCTCCCAGACAACCAGCAATAGAACAAGGGGACACAGTCTCAAGTTGTGCTGGGGGAAGTATAGGCTGGATGTTAGGAGGAAGTTCTTGCCAGAGAGGGTGATTTCCCATTGGGATGGGCTGCCCAGGGAGGTGGTGGAGTTGCTGTCCCTGGAGGTGTTCAAGCAAAGCCTGGATGAGGCACTTAGTGCCATGGTCTAATTGACTGGCTAGGGCTGGGGGATAGGTTGGACTGGATGATCTTAGAGGTCTCTTCCAACCTTGTTGATTCTATGGCATCTCTGTGAAAATTTGCCCAAATTTGGCCACTCAGAAGACATTTGCCAAGTTCCAGTTTGCACATGTGCAGTAAGAACCTGTTGAAAGTTTGGGACCTTTATTTTCCTCAACACTATTTCCTGAGCATATTAATCCCCTACTCTGTGGGCCAGGTAAACCTTGTGAGGGGCCTGGAGCACAAATTCTATGAGGAGAGGTTGAGGGAGCTGGGGTTGTTTAGCCTGGAGAAGAGGAGGCTCAGGGGTGATCTTATTACTGTCTACAACTACCTGAAGGGGCATTGTAGCCAGATGGGGGGTGGCCTCTTCTCCCAGGCAACCAGCAATAGAACAAGGGGACACAGTCTCAAGTTGTGCCAGGGTAGGTATAGGCTGGATATTAGGAAGAAGTTCTTCACAGAGAGAGTGATTTCCCATTGGAATGGGCTGCCCAGGGAGGTGGTGGAGGCACCGTCCCTGGGGGTGTTCAAGAAAAGACTGGATGAGGCACTTAGTGCCATGGTCTAGTTGATTGGTTAGGGCTGGGTGATAGGTTGGATTGGCTGATCTTGGAGGTCTCTTCCAACCTGGTTGATTCTATGATTCTATGATTCATATGGAACCACAAACATTGAGCACTTCATCCTATTGCTCTTCTAACCTGCCAGAGGCCAAAAACTTATCAAGGCATGTGACCTGAAACCACACCATTGTCTCTTCTGCTTTTTGCTGCTGTCTTGCTGGACTCAAAGCAACACAAAAGTGTTACTCTGAAACCCACTAAGAAATGAGAAACCCAGAGGTAGTAAAACATGCTTTTCATACCGTGAAGAGCTATGAAGGAATCGCAAGACTTCTTTGTATTTTGGGTAAGGCCCATGCAGTGTAAATCAAATCTAAATTCAGCGAAGTTCCTTCTTGTTCTTAAATTACTGCATCATCAGCCAATACTACAAGTACCGCAACAAACCTTTTCTTCAGTTACATAGACAACACACCAAGGTACACATAATTGCTCTTAAATACCAACAACTCTAAAAGCTTAATATCCTGCCGATGAAGCCAATGATTTATTTGCATGTAGATGTCTACATGGGGCTTCACCTCAACACTTACTTGACAAAACTAATTCCCAGGCTTTTCTACACCCCCAGCACTGAAACTGCATCAGAAACTCCTGGTAGCACTATTGCATTCCACTTTAAGCCAAGCAAAATGAAAGAATGATTGCTAAATAAAGAAGAAAATCTACATGGAAAGTAAAAAATATTTACAAGATGCTAAGTCATCATTTAATTAAGCAATAGGATTTTAAAAGCTTTAACAACATGGAAGTGATGACAGTGCTCTTTTGTGTCTACATTTTTATGCTTGGAATTTTAAAGTACCCTTCAGAGCCACAAAACTGAGAGACCAGTGTAAAATATTAAGATTCAGACAATTAATTGCAAGATGATTTTATTATTTGAGTTGAGGTTTTTAAGTCCTCAGGGTGTGATTTCATCACATTTGCACACTCTTCTCCAGGAGGTGCAAGACATGTTCTCTTTTAAACAAAATTAAATGACAGCCAAAAATCCTGTATCATCATTTGATCCTAGCAGCTTAGAGCTTGTAGCAAAACATCAACTATCATGAGATTTGTGATAAAACTGCAAGATCTGACAATGTTGCCAATAATTGATTCAGATCTGAAGTAAGAACATGAATTCAATCACACTTAATCCTGAGAGAAATGATTCAAGTACAAGTCTGTTGAATACATTTATCCCATTGATAATAATTTATAACTTGAGCCTGCCATACAGATAATTTGATTCGGTTCCCAAGGTACCAGGTTTCTGCTCACACCATCAGGAATGCCTTGGCCTGGTAGTGTATGGAAATACTGACTACAAACTAAGAGTGTAATGAGTACTGTAGCAATAGGACAACTATGTTACTCATGAGTTATGATGCTAAAAACCATTTAGGAGACTGCTCTAAATTTATGTCTCTAAAAATATTATTATCATAGCAGAAAGACACAATTTTGGCTTAAGTAAGGCCATTGCCATTATATATATATTTATGCTTAATTGGCAGTCTTTTTCACATTCTTTCAACTGGATCATAGATTAATTTTAGTTTGAAAAGACCTTTAAGATGATAGTGTCCAACCATAAATAAGTCAATGGTTAGCAGGAGGAATCCTCTTACAATGCTTTCACATAAAATGAGCAGTGATTCAAGTCTACTCTAATATAAAAAGAGGCACTTAATTTTCACTGCTCATGGGATGTCTGGATTTCAGTGATTCCCTAATTCAGCACTCTATATTGTCCTGAAGAAACTCTAGCAAGGAAGGTTAGAAAAGGAAACATTCCTTTGATAAGATCACTTTTAAAAGTGGGAGCAGTTAAAAGTTTCTCAGGTGCTGGAAATCTGAGTAGTCGCAGGTGGAGATGCAGAGGTGGGCAGAGCACAGGTGAAGTTCACAATAAACGCATTCATCCCCACCCAGGAATCATCACATCAGAAACACAATCCATCTGTGCTAGGAAGACTGTCAGAAGAGACTTGCTCTTTGGAGGAAGACATTAAGAACATTTCCATAAAAACTATGTCAGTATGACTGATTCTTTCTACTTAATTCTGCCTTTCACCAGTTCTGTCTCAATAGATTAATATATCACGAAATAATGAGAATTTGGGAAACTTAGATGAAAAATACATCTAGACCAATATTTTCCTGGCTTATCGCCAAGGAGACATGAAGAGGATTGTTTATTCATTTCCAAGGCCATAAGACAAATCGTTTTTAATGATTTAAGAAATGGTTTTAAGGACTACAAAGGATGAAATGAATAATGATGACCATTATTAAGTAACTACTATCACCTTCTAGAAAAATCCAAAATATGTCAGGTGTTAAACACATTAACATGCCAGCCAAACTGCTTCCTCCTCACCCCAAGACAGTCCCAGGTGATGGGTTTGGATGAGCATAACACACTGAGGCATCAGTCACAATGTGGCATGTAGGAAGGTCCCAGGTTAATCAGGAAGTCATGTGTTGCACTGGAACTGGAATGCCCCATGGCAAGACAGCGGTCATGGTTCTCAGATGTCCTGCATCTCACTGCTGCAGCAAAAGGATTTTTTGCCTTGACGTCTGTTATAATTGAATTTAAATCTGACTCTGATCTCTTTAATTCAACACAAACTGCTACAGACTCAAAGGGAATAGTGCTTGATAAATCTTGACTTTAATTTTGGAATTTAATGTTGTCTCTGAGACTGAAATCCCAGCAAAATGAGTGAGCTGATTTTTAAGCAGCTTCACAAAATGTACATGGATGGTGCAGATCTGACCTGGAGAAGCGGTGGAGTGGCTAGAGCAAGAACCTGCATATGGTCTAGCCCAGATCTGTAGGCTGGGAGGTTGTGGTGGATTGGGAATTTCTCCTTCCCCTCCCTTAGATTCACCAGGCTAATTCAGATGGCTTGGAAGTAAAGATGAAGCTATATTTACAGCATAGCACAAATTTATAAGCATATTTACACAATATTTGCAATTATATACAAATTAGAAGTAACAAAACATTCAAAATCCCTCCTGGACAGAGAGACTGCCCAGAAGGGCACTCAACTAAACCCCCTCTTTCTTCCCACCCCCTTGTCTCAGACAGTGTCGTGGAGGGCCCATAGGCCCAAAATAGGCTTATACATGTTTGCCTATCAAAGGGACACAAAGGGCCTGGCACCACAAAGTCTGAGCTGCCCAGGGCCCAGGTTGTGTAACACAGTTGTGTAAGCCTATGCACCTAGCTTATGGCCTACCAGGTGCAAGGCCTGTGCTCTTCCCATATTTGGGAGAGCCAGGCCTGTGGACCCTGCCTAATAGGGTATGGTTTGGCTAACTGCCATCCTGATTGGCTATTCTTGTGTCCAAGGGGCAATTAATCTCGGCCCACATTGATAAAAGGAGGTACGCAGGTGAACAACCTGCTTTTGCTTCCCGGCTTTGCTTCCCTGCTCTTTGCCTGCTCTCTCTGCTGTGCCCAGCCCTGCTGCTCTTGCACACTGCCTTATTGCTTGCCTGCTAAACTCCACTGCCGCGAGTTACCAGGAGCAGACCCTGGATGTCTGCATGCAATTGGCCTGTGTGGCCAGCATGACATCACGCTGAGACTGCACCACATCTGCCTGCTGCACCTGAACGTCCTGCCTATAATCCCTGGACATTTGTACAGATCGTCCAGAAGAAGCCAGGAGAACAAGGTCAGAGATTGTCTGCGTCCTTTCCCCAGAAGCCAGCAAGATTCAAACCTCAGTGTCCAACAAGACGGAGTCCCCTGAAAGCATTTGGGCACTGTCTGGACTGTGGCTAGCCCCTGCAAGGGTAATAGTAATAATCTGTGAGTAAATGCTTAAATGCCTCTTTGTAATTCTCTACTGCCTTCTGCCATAGAGCAGAAAGAGCTTGAGCCCAGCTACTGGGCAAGCAGCATACTGACCACAAGCGGCACTGACTGCAGGAATTGTCTCTTGCAGTTCAATTAATGTTTATATATTTTGCTGGTTATATTAGACTTAGATATTATCCATAGAATGTTTCCATAACCGTGTAAGAACCAAATATGATTAAAATTAGTAGTCAGGGGTGGTGAGAGTTCTGAATGGCAAAATTAATAAACAGTATTCATTTTGGAAAATATCATCTCACATCAATTAATTTCTCCCTCCCCCACAGACAGATAACCAAATAAGCTCTGTAAAGCGCATGTGATTAACTGCAGAGATCAGAGGTGAGATATCGGAGCTGATAAGGGGTTAGAAGGAAATTATTAGATCGAGGTTACACAGGTCAGGGAGAGGAGTGAACAGGGCAGAGTTGCAAGGCACAGTGAGAGAATTTTATCTATATTTTGACTTTTTGTATCTCCTAGCAATCCAATGAATGATACAGACTTCACCATTACTTTCTTTTCACAGCCAGTGATATAAATTCGCTCATGAAAATATTCCGAGCAGCCTCAAACCAGCACAGAGATCTTACTGGGGCTGAGTGCAGGGCTCAGGGAGGATCCAAGTGAGATCAATTGGTACGAAACAGAGAACTGACATTAATACTATCATGGTAGCAAAGCGTTGTGTTTTTTTCAGAGAGCTGACAGAAGTGAAGCTCTCAAATGAATGGGAAAAAGTAAACCAGAACTATATTTGGAGAGAGAGATGCAGAAAGGAAGTTACAAAAGCAGATAAAAGATCCATGGCGACCCCCTTGAATTTTTCCCCCAACCCAAAACTAAATCTATAATGCCCAGTGTTCCAGTCCTCTCAAATGAATGGGAAAAAACAAACCAGAACTATATTTGGAGATAGAGATGCAGAAAGGAAGTTACAAAAGCAGATAAAAGATCCATGGCGAACCCCTTGAATTTTTCCCCCAACCCAAAACTAAATCTATAATGCCTAGTGCTCCAGTCCTCCCCCCCAATCCATGCCTCTGCCATCCAAGAGGCCTAAACATAAACCTCTGGAGGCCCCAGAACAGGTCTACTCCTTACATGCTAGTTGACTGGCTAGAGCTGGGTGCTAGGTTGGACTGGATGATCTTAGAGGTCTCTTCCAACCTGGTTGATTCTATGATTCTATGATTGTTCCAATAAAGCAGCTCCTGCCCGACACAGGGCTGGAGGAGGAGGAAAGGAGAACAAGCTGTCCTCGCCATGAGTTTATAAAGGGACAGCAGAATTATGGGATTGAATAACAATCTTCTAGTCCCTAGGGGATTTTTAACCCGCTAGTTTTCAACCTGGGACACGAAAGAAGGACATTTGTATTCCATCATGTTTGAGGAATCCATCTATGGGTTTTATATTCCTGTTAAAGAATGGCAATGACAGTGGTTATTTTGCCAAATTGGCCAAGAAATGTGTGGTTTCTACTTGAGCCAATCTATCTATAGCATGAAAGGTATATAGAGATCCAAACAAGTGCTAAGACTCTCTTGCTGTAATGCTTTGTGCTTTTGGCACCAGTTCCCCCAGCAGTCTTTGGCTACTTTGCTGTGACTGTGGGGATCCCCACAGCTGGCAGACAAACTGCAGTAATTACCTTACTTATTATTTTTGGCCACAAAAAAATTAAGTACTGGGCTGTGTGACTCCCAGCAGTGCACAGATGTGTCATTAAACTGGGCAGGTAGACACACA
This sequence comes from Pogoniulus pusillus, assembly GCF_015220805.1. Lineage (NCBI taxonomy): Eukaryota > Metazoa > Chordata > Aves > Piciformes > Lybiidae > Pogoniulus > Pogoniulus pusillus. The sequence continues at coordinate 13,690,883 of NC_087265.1, forward strand.
CAATGAAGTTCATCGAACCTGCAGAAAATCAGTGTTTGGCCCCCACAGGAGTGAATTACACAGGACTAAGGGAAAACTTCCTTTCTTCTGCAGAGCTGCTGTGCATCCTCTGACACTGGGGAGCTGCTGGAGGTTGCAATAACTTTAGCAGCCCCTTTGCACCCAGCCCGACAGCTGTCACTCATTATGTGGATTCCTGGATCCACCTTGACTTTCCTCTTCTCCCATTTTTATCCTTACAGCTCCCTCAATGGTCCCTTTTGGAAAGAGAGAGGCACCTGGAGTCTATCCATTTGGGGTCTGTAAAACCGACTGAGTATTTTCCACAAAGGCACCACAACACCAATCTGCTCCACAGGTAAACATCAGCAAGGCAGAGATTTACTGTTTTCTAGACAGTATTGATGGTGTCATAAAAGACTTCTTTTCCTAACTGCTTAAAAAAAATGGGTGTTTCTATACATCTGCATTTCTACATACCAAACCAGAACTCATTAAAACCAGGTGAGTGGAGCAGGCAAATTCCCTTCTTGTTAAAGGAGGTTTGAAGTGAGTATAATGCACTGCAATCCAAACTCTTTCACACAGGCAAGCTCTAGTTTCCAAACCCAAACTGAGCTACACAGTACCAGTAATCATCAAAAGAAATTTAGATGATGGAAAGGGTATTATACTGATAACTTTCTGGAGTCATGCCTATCTTTGTGTTACTAATCACCACCTGCATAGGTGAAGTGAGGTTAATCACAGTAGGAAACTGTTATGAAATAATTTTGACAGAGGAAATAACCAATTAAGTTTCCCCTGTGGCAAACTAGCATAGCCGAAAGGGTTTGAGCTACTCTGGAAACAATAGTACTATTCACAAGCTTGAAGTAGCTGATTTTAATGTATTGCAGAAGGATGTGGAAGGCAAATTCTCATGTATCAATACTTATAATGGACACACTGTAATTCCATCTTCCATATATACATACGAATGTGTACATACATGTGACTATTTAAGGAGGCTCCTCAATAGACTGAAGCCTTCTACACACAACTTGTTTGTAACATGTAAATAAACAACCCCATGCAAAGCTTTCAGCTTCTAAAAGCATCTTTCTGATTAAGAGTGTTCCACCAACAGACATTGCAGAGCATGAAAACAGCCATTCTGACTTATTCCATCTCTGAGCAGAAACCATATCTTTAAAAATCACTCATGACTGAATGGCCTTTGGTCTGCAGAAAAATGTGAACTATGCTTTAATTACATCCCCAGTGGCCTCCCATGTGATGCCCTGTCCACTGTATCTCTGGCCAGACAGCCTTATCTGTGGATATTTTTCAATTACACTAAACAGCATTTACTCAGGTCCTCACTGGTTCACTGTGGGTACTTGCTCTTTAACCATAATTATGAAAAGCAAAGTCTGCCTCATTAAACAATGGAAGATTTTCAGTAACACTTACTAGCAATTAATTAACATTACATTCAAATGGAATCTCTCTGGGATAAGTATCATACTGCTAGAATGTTTGTACCTAATGTGTTAATATCAACTCAGGTTCTTACAAGAGAATTCTTGCTTTTTAATGACATGTTCTACTTGTGAATTAAGCACCACTTGACGTGTTTAATATGCTGTCCCTATATTTTAGTGTACTCTATCATTCATATGTTTCATTCACATTTTATTTCCTCTTTACAACAGTTAGTCATATGCATCCAACGGACTGGATATCATTCCTGTAAGGTCAAGACTCCTTTTCTATGCCATCTGAATTTTCAGAGTCAGCCTCTTGCTGCAATATACCAAAAAATACCCTCACACAGATCTTACCTCTTTGGTGTGGGTATGGAAGGAGACTGACATGTCCAAGAGAAGTTTCCTCTGTTCCACTCTGCGGACAAAGTCCTGAATCCGTACTTCCAGATGCCGGGCTGCTTTATAGATCTCTTCAGGGTCACATTCCCCAGTCTGAGCCAACTGCTCTGCAGCTTCCAAAAGCTTGTCTGCATTGGTGTACGTATTCTACCAGCAAACAAAACAAGAAACGGAGAATGAGTAATACAACTGTGGCAAGTAACCCCCTGAAACAGGCTGTTTACACTTTCAAAGGCACGAAAGCAAGTGATTACCAGAGTTTTAAAACAATAGGAATAATTCCCACTAGCACTGCCATCTGTGAAAGGAGAAGGTATAAAGCCACACAGACTAATCCTTGTGTACATGCAAAATAATTTCTTATTTCAAATACACCACCCCAGACCTATCCTGCCAGACACAGCAACAGGACTGTTCTCTTGTTTATTTCTAAATCCCCTGGAATTTCTCAAAGATAATGTAATGAAGCAAGCAGGACTAACCACCTCAGAAACCTACGGTGCTTGATGTGACACTCAGCTACAAGCTCTTTGTGAAGGGCTCCCAATGGCTATCACATTACAGCACATAATCACGTTAGCCAAAGATGTCTCAGCTTCAAGAAACTTTTCCCTTTCACTGCCTTTTGTGAGATAACTTGAGAAGACTGCCTTCAAGTTCCTTCCATGTCTTGTCTTCTCATCTACTGTTTTGCATCATATTTCTAAACTGAACAAGTCTATTTTGATTAGCTTACAGCTGCCAGTATGGGATGCTCAGATTGCCTTGGAGGGGTATCATTTCCAGTCTGTCCAAGAAAAGTACCAGCCCTCCTTTACATAAGAATTTTAACACTTCACTATCCTGAATAGATTAACCCCACAGCCGTGGCCTTTGTGATACAAGATGTTTTACCCCTTATATACAGGAAGGGAACTGAAGAAGACAGAAGCTAAGTGATGCACCCAGGACATACCAGGCTGTGGAGGCAGAGGTAAATTCAATCGAACTTCCTCAGCCTTCAAGCTACCTACTCATTCTTCCTCTCCCTCCTTCACGTTTCTGGAACATACCACTGAACTAATACACAAGAAAGTCTCATAAATAAGAGCAGAAATGGAAAGGGAATACAGTCATCTTCTCCATAGTCATGGAGATATGGTTTAGTCAGCTATGTTTAGCTAATTAAACATAGTCAGCCCTTGCTGGCATAGAAAAGCTTTTTTTGCTTAAACTGAGCCAATAGCTCTGTGAAGTTTAACACTTAACAAAAATAAGAAGAGACAAAGATATTAGCTAAAGGGTGTTTTCAATACTGGGTGAGATCTTCAGAAGTGTTCAGCATTGGCCTAAGAGTGCTCCCACTGGGATTTTTAACCCCCTCATCAATAGCAGCAGAATTGTAGCACCTTTCTTTTCACAATCCTGCTGCTAATCCTCCTCGGTTTAAAAGTGCATTAATGTGATACATATCCACAAAGTACTTTTAAACACTGTGGACACCCTTGTACTCCTGAGCATTAAAGGAACACTGTCAGACGTAAAAGCCACGAATTGAGCCTTGCTGTTCTTACTTAGATAATATTCTCCTGCAGTCAGTAGTTGTTGCCTGAGAAAACATCCAATACAAAGATGGAGCACTGATCTCCAAGTGTTTAATGGGGGAAAATACTTCCAGTTACAAAAAAAAACCAAAGAGAAAGAAAACAGCTCATTAACTGTTCATTTACCCAGTTTCTGAGGGCTGACTATAAATAAACAGTATTTGCATTTTTCCCTTTGGACTGTGAAGAACATATTCTAGACAATTTTGTTACCAATAGTAAATTTTTATTCCCTCATTTTCAGGCCACTGCTGTAATGGTTAGGTTGTTAACAGCAGCAAAATGTTATGTTTTAATAATATTTTTTTTTTAACCCCTTTAGCTGAGAATATGTAACAAATGTTCCATATAATATGATCTGAAGTGGGGTCCAGTTTCACTTAACAGCATCTTTTCTGAATGATCCTCTTCCAATAGCACTTGGAGCAAATGCCAAAACTAGCACTGTTTTTCAAAGTCTACTCCACTCTGGGGACTTTCACACATTACCACTACAACAGCTCAAACACCAGTCCAGCTTCCTGGGGAGAAGGCTGTTCCCTGCTTTTATTTATAACATTTAATATACTTTTAAATGCATTCACTCTCTCCTTACAGCACAGATTTGGGAAACAAACACCTTTGTTGAAATACAGCATGAATATAGCTTTGTTGCATTTTCCTCTACACACTTATGTTCACCTCTGCTGAAAATCATAAGAAGTTTCTGACTCCAACACATGCCCTACCTAAGTACATTTAGATGAAGAGAGTTCACCAGTATGATGATTAGTTATAAATACCCTGCATAGTGAAAAGAGTGTAGGCTGAGCCCTAGATTTGGGAAGGGGAGAAAGTGTAGCTCCGGCTACAGTGCAAACAGCAAAGGATGCAGTGCAAACAGCAAAGGGTGCAGTGGTTCTGCAGCAGCCCCTGTGTATTGCACAAGATTCCTCAAAGGCCAAGGGGATTTTCTGTCTGTGGAAGCAGGCATAGTGCTTCCCCTGAACTGAGCCAAGCACTGTCAACATACAGTGGTACTTCCCTGAGTCACCTCATTTTGAAGATGTTTGCATAAATGTGTTGTGTACAAGAAGCCTGAACACAGTACATATTAAATATGGTGAAATATTTGTGCACCTTTCTGTTTTGTCCACTGAATTCACAGCAAGCATCTGGGGTTTAAAAACAGGTGCAGGCTTTGATAGGAAAAGAACTAATGGCTTTATCCCTGCCATTCCAGAAGGAAGGCCTTGTGCTGAAAGTTCCAGCTCATACTGCAGATTTAAGAGGTTTAGATATGTTTCAGGTAAGTTAACCACATTTGCCTTGAACTCCAGACTTTGAAGTATTGATGAAAGGATTGTTGTCTACTGTCAGATGAAATAAAAGCACATCTCAGACCAGATTAGCTACAGGTTGGTTATTTGGTGCAGATCTGCTCTACCTTTGTTCTAATTGTTTAAGCTGTATCAGGAGTTGTTGTACATATTAAATGTTTTATGTACATCTGTTTCTCTACAAGTGTTAAATTAAAGCTATGCTGAACCTGAGAGCTTCATTCTAGTTAGTACTGTAATGCTGCACTGTTTGACTGATTTTCATCCTGAGCTTGGTCTCTTGTCAGTAAGGTCTGCTGACTACAGAGCCTTATTTTATTTGTTTGAAGCACTTTGTGCTTTCATGCTGTGAAATAACCCTGGATCAGGCAGGGTGTGAATCCACGAGTGAATTAAGTCTCATGATGAAGAACCACATATAATGCCTCCTTGTCCTGCTACCCACAGTGAGAAGATGTTAGCCCTGATTCCCATCCCTTCTGAGATCTGACAGGATCTACTAGGAGAGAAGGATCTAGCTACATCTCCAAACTGGCATCAAGATTTGAAACTCTGGAAGAAAGTAAGAGCTAATGCAACTGCAGAAGGAACTTCTTTTTTGCAACTAGAAAAACAATTATGCCTTTCTCCTTTTCTGCAAACCACAGACCCATGGAATGCTTTTTGTGGTATCTTGAGGGAGGTGATACAAAAAAATGGCTAATCCTTCTAGAGTGGAGGAGACTCCATGAAGAATTTCTCCTCTGCATCTGTGGAAATTAGATTCTGTCAGCAATAGTAGCATGAGAAAACAGAAAAATAATCTATGAGTTATAAAATCACATGCTCTCTGCCAGGAGGTTGTAGCCTGGTGGGAGTTGGTCTCTTCTCCCAGGCACCCAGTGACAGAACAAGAGGACACAGTCTCAAAGTGCACCAGGACAGGTTTAGGCTGGACATTAGGAACAAATTCTTTACAGAAAGAGTGATTTCCCATTGGAATGGGCTGCCTGGGGAGGTGGTGGAGTCACCATCCCTGGAGGTGTTTAAAAGGAGGCTGGATGAGGCACTTAATACTATGGTTTAGTTAATTAGAAGGGTTAGTTGACAGGTTGGACTCAATGATCCTAGAGGTCTTTTCCAACCCTTTTCATTCTGTGATTCTGTGATTTTAGGGATGTGTGGCAGTTTTTCCCAATGCTGCATTTCCCTGTGCAAACCTCTGAAATTCTCAGTGATTTGCTACCTGGCATTGCATTCTTCTGTACTACTTCCAGCACAAAATCAACTTCCATCTCAAACCTCTTAATAATCTTGCTGTACTAATCTTTGCATAATCACCTATTTCAATATTGGAATCAGCAAACACAAGAAAATTAAATTGCACCCTTCAGGTTTCACAGTGGAAATGGCTGTAATAGATGCTTTGGGAGTTAATTTTAGATGAAACCAGGAGGCTTTCAGATCTCTTCTGTTTCTTGCAAATAACAAAAGAGGAACACTATTATGGAAATTAAATAGACTAACAAAATCTCTGCAACAGTTTCTACCACAGTTCAGAACTGCAGGTGATTGTCTTATCTCACAGCAATATTTACTATCAGGATTTTCCTTAACTTTGATTCATTGATAGTTAACAGTTTGATATTTGGTAGCAGGTTGAAAAAAACAGCTCATAAAGAAACTGATGTGAAATTCGCCTGTTACATTTACCATGCCTTTGGTTTTGCATTTCAGACCAAGTGCCAAAACTTCAGGACCTATTCCTATCTTCAGATCTAGGTAGCTGAGATTCTACCATCTCCAGGTTAACATGTATGAAGCCATCATTGTACTGGGAATTCACTGCCTAAACACAGCCTTTCCAGCAGACTGCCTAAGGGATTTCCCTACAGTTGAAACAAATATTATTTTGGCCCTAATCTTTGTACTGAAGAAGTGTTTCATCAACTGATCACTCCAAATCTTTTTAACCCAGGGATGGAGTTGTACTCAGTCTCAGCATCAGAGATTGCATGTAGTTTGCGCTTGGCCTCATCTGTTACACATAAAATAGTATTGCACTGCTCAGTACAGACCAACCAAAGTGCCTCAGATGTGGTTTGAAAGTATTTGGCATTTTTCCCCCAATTAAAAATACATAAATAAACGAAAAAAAAAAATACTGCACAATGTATCAGTTCATTCTTGGATCAGTATAATGTTAGAGGCAGAAACACAGAAATATTTTGCCTTTCTTATTTATGGTACATATTGTGACTGAAAGAAGTCTAACATATTAGTCACTCAGAAACAAACAAGAATAGAATACTACAGACAATTTTAGTTGGAAGGACCTACAACCATCTAGTCCAGCAATTCTGCAGGACTGACCAAAAGTTAAAACACATTGTTGAATTATTGAATCACAGAAGCAAGCAGGTTGGAAGAGACCTCTAAGGTCATCCAGTCCAACCTAGCACCCAGCCCTATCCAATCAACTAGTCCATGGCACTAAGTGCCTCAGCCAGGCTTTCCTTGAACACCTCCAGGGATGGCGACTCCACCACCTCCCTGGGCAGCCCATTCCAATGCCAATCATTCTCTCTGGGAAGAACTTCCTCCTAACATCCAGCCTATACCTACCCCTACACAACTTGAGACTGTGTCCCCTTGTTCTATTGCTGGTTGCCTGGGAGAAGAGACCAACCCCCACCTGGCTACAACCTCCTTTCAGGTAGTTGTAGACAACAATGAGGTCCACCCTGAGCCTCCTCTTCTCCAGGCTAAACAACCCCAGCTCCCTCAGCCTCCCCTCACAGGGCTGTGCTCCAGGCCTCTCACCAGCTTCATCGCCCTTCTCTGGACAGGTTCCAGTACCTCAACATCTCTCTTGTCTCTTGAATTGAGGGGCCCAGAACTGGACACAGGACTCAAAGTGTGGCCTGACCAGTGTTGAGTCCCTTGTCCTACTGGCCACACTGTTCCTGATCCAGGCCAGGATGCCATTGGCTCTCTTGGCCACCTGGGCACACTGCTGGCTCACATTCAGCCTACTATCTACCAGTACCCCCAGGTCCCTTTCCTCCTGGCTGCTCTCCAGCCACTCTGTCCCCAGCCTGTAGCACTGCTTGGGGTTGTGGTGGTCAAAGTGCAGAACCCTGCACTTGGCCTTGTTGAATCCCATCCTATTGGCCTCTGCCCACCCATCCAGCCTGTCAAGGTCCCCCTGCAAGGCCCTCCTACCCTTCAACAGATCAATACCTGCTCTTAGCTTGGTGTCATCTGCAAACTTACTGATCCTGGATTCAATCCCTTCGTCCAGATCGTCTATAATTGCATCAGGAATGGTGTGGTCAGCAGGAGCAGGGAGATCATTCTGCCTCTGTACTCTGCACTGGTTAGACCACACCTTGAGTACTGTGTTCAGTTCTGGGCCCCCCAGTTTAGGAGGGACATTGAGATGCTTGAGTGTGTCCAGAGAAGGGCGACGAGGCTGGTGAGAGGCCTTGAGCACAGCCCTACGAGGAGAGGCTGAGGGAGCTGGGATTGTTTAGCCTGGAGAAGAGGAGGCTCAGGGGTGACCTTATTGCTGTCTACAACTACCTGAGGGGAGGTTGTGGCCAGGAGGAGGTTGCTCTCTTCTCTCAGGTGGCCAACACCAGAACGAGAGGACACAGCCTCAGGCTGCGCCAGGGGAGATTTAGGCTCGAGGTGAGGAGAAAGTTCTTCACTGAGAGAGTCATTGGACACTGGAATGGGCTGCCCGGGGAGGTGGTGGAGTCGCCGTCCCTGGAGCTGTTCGAGGCAGGATTGGACGTGGCACTTGGTGCCATGGTCTAGCCTTGAGCTCTGTGGTAAAGGGTTGGACTTGATGATCTATGAGGTCTCTTCCAGCCTTGGTGGTACTGTGATACTGTGATATAAAGATATTGAACAGGACCAGGCCCAGCACTGCTCAAATGCATTGCTTAAATGCCTATTAAACCCTGACAGCATTGATCACCTTTCTAAACAGCCTGTTCCAGTGTCTGACCACCCTCTCAGTAAAGAAATGCTTCCTAATGTCCAGTCTGAACCTCCTCTGGCACAGCTTTGAATCATTCCCACATATGCTACTGGACCCCAAGGAAAAGAGATCAGCACTTTTCTCCATGTCCCCTTCCTCAGGAAGCTGTAGAGAACAATGGTGTTGCCCTTCAGTCTCTTTTTCTCCAAACCAGACAAACTCACAGCGCTTTGTTGCCCACCTCTGGATGCATTCAAGAACCTCCACATCCTTCTTAAATTAAATCTAAAAAAGGAAACATGTATTTGTGTTTTCACTGACCCTACTCCATGTTTCTAAGGTAATGGAGCATTTTAGGTTTGAATCAAGTGCATTTTCAAATAATGATTGCACATGTTTTCCTCTCTTCTCCAAGCAACTACACTTGTAGCTCACTTACTGCTGCATGTTTATAAGGCAGAATACATTGAACATAGCTGTGTCTAATGGCAGTTTGGGGAAGAATTCATGCTCTAAATATTGGACAGATTTTCATGGTAGCTCTGTCCAAGATCTCCCATGCTTTGTGAACCATACTGATCAGCCAGAGAACAATGTCTGGATGTTTACACATCAGGAGCAGCATGAGGAAGGGGAACGGTGCAGGGGATCAGATATACTGTTGCATTAAACATAAACTGCATTCCCCAGACACTGCATTTCCCAAACAGATGTTTAGATATGTTGAAGGGGAGCAAGGCAGCACTAGTCTGCCATACCATGTACTGATCAAGTCTTGGGTCTGTGAAAGGCAGTTCTAGCTAAAGGTTCCTCATATTGATTCAGAGAGCTTTGTCACTCAGGTTTTTGCCAGTGAAAGGGATGGAAGAAATGGCATCTCTAGAGGCCAGTAAGTACTGACTAGATTAGATCTGATCTTCCCGACTAGTGATGTGAACCCCATCTTATGCCTGCAGGCTAAAGCTCAGGAGACTTACTAGGCTTTCTCTGATGTGAGATCTCCTTTATGCTCTTTAGAGTCGTGACTTGACTCTTCGGCACCAAAGATGAAGACTCAGTGTTATTACTCCTGCTGTGAAGATGGGATTTCAAGACAACATTCAAAGCCTGATCCATCTCTCACTGAAAACAGTAGAAATTATCCTGACTTCAGTGAGAAGTGGGTCAGCCTCCTAGCCATTCACTGAAGATCACAGGAGAAGATAAAAAATGGCAAAGACCTAAAAATAGAACTCCAGAGGCCTCAGACTCCTGTTCTGCAAATAGGCAGCAAGTTAGCATTCCTCCACACAGAAACTGCAGCACGATTCACACTCCCAAAATTGTAATTATGGAGCTGATTGTTCATTTCTTCTCAATCCTTATAAGCTATAGTTACCCTTAATTATAAAGCTCAGTTGCTGCTATCAGATTCTTTGCTCAAGCCACTTTGTTAAAAATAGCTCTGATTTTTCTTTTTTTGGTTGTTCTTTTGTTTAGGTTGAGTGATCTCACAGTCAAGCTTTTGTGAAGAATTATATCTTTAGTAACTTAATATTCTAAAGCTAAAATGAATGACCACAATGAAGCACTTATTTGATAAATAAATCTGGAGTTTAAGGAAGCATCCATCTCTGTCAAAATTCCTCCTCCCTTAAGAAGGGCAAAGGCTAAGTGCATATGAGGATCTAATGTAAGATGTGATTTTATTCAGTTTGAATTTCACATAATCAAATCAAGACCTCTATTCTTGTGCTCTGTTTCTCTAATTCAAAACAGACTTGCCAGGAATCGGGGCCACAGAAGTTAGAGGCAGGACATCTCCCTGAAGTCATGCAGCCATTTGCTCTTTTGGTACAGGATTGTTCCCTATTGTACAAAAGAATGGAAACTTCTTCGGAGCAGGTTAATGAAGTTTCCATCATCACCATCTGCAGACTGCTCTTCCTCTACATATGGCAATTCATCTTCAGTTTTCCTTCTCATAATTCTACCCTCGTTCTCCTTCCACTGTCTTTCCTGAGCTCTGAGCTCTTCAAATACTAGTCTGTTGTATGGATCTTTTGATGAACATGTAAGAACACTCCACTCTTTAAGTGAATAAATCTGTGTCCCAGGTTGAGACTATATGGTTAAGAAAATCTTCTGGGGACTAGAAGATTGTTATTCAATCCCATAATTCTGCTATCTCTTTATAAAGTCACAACAAGGTCAGTTCATTCTCCTTTCCTCCTCCTCCTGCCCTCTGTGTGTGTGGCGGGAGCCACTTTATTGGGAAGAACAGGTAAGCAGTAGACCTCCCTCCAGATATTTGTTTAGGCCTGTTTGGATGGCAGAGGCAATGGGAAGGGGGGGAGGATTGGAGCACTGGGGAGTATTAGATTTAGATTTTTTGGGATGGGGGAAAATTCAAGGGGGGTTGCCAGGGATGCGGTAATTGCATTATAATGTCTGTCTCTGCATTTCTTTCTCCAAATGTAATTCTGTAAATTCTGCATTTTCTCTCTAATTTCATTTGAGAGTTTAATTTCTGTAGGCTATCTTTAAAAACTGTGACAATTTAAGTAATTTAACAAATGAGAGTCTCAGGTAAGTTTGTGAGTGCAAGTGTGCAGGAGTGTGCATCCAACCATGTAGAAGCATAGAATCATAGAATCAACCAGGCTGGAAGAAACGTCCAAGATCATCCACTCCAACCTATCCCTCAGCCCTATCCAGTCAACTAGACCATGGCACTAAGTGCCCCAGCCAGGATTTTCTTGAACACCTCCAGGGATGGCAACACCACCACCTCCCTGGGTAGTCCATTTCAATGGCAAATCACTCTTTCTGTGAAGAACTTCCTCCTAACATCCAGCCTAGACCTCCCCCAGCACAACTTTGTGTCCTCTTGTTCTATTGCTGGTTGTCTGGGAGAAGAGCCCAACCCCCACTTGACATTTTCAAGGAAATCATTACTGTTATCAAAACTATTTGGAAACAACAGTCAAGCAATCGAAGTTCCTGGTATGTCACCTATGTTTCAGCAGACCAGTACTGAACAGAAAACCTCTCTCCCAGCTCCTGGTACAGCTGGTATGTGAGGTTGAAAAGTCTTAATGCCTTTCATTTCACATAATGGGACCATGGCTCATTTGCATCTTAAATTTGTTTCCTTCAGAAATGTTATGGCTAAGTGTTGCAAAAACCTGTTTAGCTTGCTGCAGGAACATGGTCAAAGCCCTGCAGATGAGTACGATCAAGGCGATGCCACATGGACTCCAGAGGATTCAATGTGAATTATGCCAGAGACCTTTATTGACCATTTTGGCTCTCAATGTATCCCCTCAGGGAACAAGGCACATGCCTACACATTAGCATAATTAGTCAAGGACAACCCATCAGCATAAACCATGCCTTGTTTTCCTCATTAATAAGGTGTCCGTTACCTATCCCTTCTGGGATAAGTTAGCCAGCAGCTGGTGGGAACCAAGGTCGGCATCCGCCTGCTTTTATCCTTCTTCACTTTGCATTCCCACAGCTTAGCTCATTTCAGCAACATCCAGAAGCTTGGGAATGTGAAGTGTACTCTCATTTCTGATGGCTTAAGAGGCTGTATATAATACCATGCTGATACCAATTACTACTTGACATCTCCAGGAATTTCATGGTCTCAATGAATTATAGCAGCACAAGGGATGTTTTAATCACAGAATTAATGAAGTTAGAAAAGAAATTTAATGAAATTCAACAAGGGCAAGTGTAGAGTCTTGCACCTGGGAAAGAACAATTCCAGGTAGAAGTATAGGTTGGGGACTGACATGTTGGAAGGCAGTGAAGGAGAAAAGCATCTGGGGGTCCTAGTTGACGGGAGATTGACCATGTGCCAGCAAGGTGCTTTTGTGACCAGGAGGGGCAATGCCATTCTGGGGTGTATTAGAAGGGTTGAGAGATGTTCTTCTGCCCCTCTACTTTGCTCTCGTGAGGCTGCATCTGGAGTACCGTGTCCAGTTCTGGGCCCCCCAGTTCAAGAGGGACATAGAACTGCTTGAGAGAGTCCAGTGCAGAGCCACAAAGATGATTAAGGGTAAAAAAAATCTCTCTTACAAGGAGAGACTGAAGGAGCTGGTGATCTTTAGCATGGAGGAGACTGAGGGGTGGCCTCATCAATGTTTATAAATATATGTAAAGGGTGAGTGCCAGAAGGACGAAGCCAGGATCTCCTTGGTGATGCCCAAGGACAGGATAAGGGGTAGTGGGTGGAAGCTGAGGCATAAGAAATTTCATTTAAACATGAGGAGGATGTTTTTCACTGTGAGGGTAACAGAACACTGGAAAAGGCTGCCCAGGGGAGCTGTGAGAGAAATTCAAAACTCACCTAGATGCATTCCTGTGTGATCTGGTATAGGTGATCCTGCTCTGGCAGGGGAGTTAGACTGGATGATCTTTTAAGGTCACTTCCAGCCCCTGACATTCTGTGGTTCTGTGATCATTGAGTCCAACCTATCACCTAGCCCTTCTAATTAACTAAACCATGGCATTAAGTGCCTCTTCCAGTCTCCTTAAACACCTCCAAGGATGGTGACTCCAACACCTTCCCAGGCATCCCATTCCAATGCCAATCACTCTTTTTGTGAAGAACTTCTTCCCAACGTCTAGCCTAAACTTGCCCTGGAGTAGTTTGAGACTGTGTCCTCTCCTTCTGTCACTGGGTGCCTGGGAGAATTGACCAACCCCTGTAGAGAGCAATAAGGTCTCCCCTGAGCCTCCTCTTCTCTAGACTGAACAACCCCAGCTCCCTCAGCCACCCCTCGTAGGGCTGTGCTCCAGCCCCCTCACCAGCCTTGTTGCCCTTCTCTGGACACCTTCAAACACCTCAGGATCTTTCTTAAATTGAGGGGCCCAGAACTGGACAGAGTACTGAAGGTGTGGCCTGACCAGTGCTGAGTACAGGGGAAGAATGACCACTCTGGTCCTGTTTGCCACACTATTCCTGGTACAGGCCAGGATGCCATTGGCCCTCTGGGCCACCTGGGCACACTGCAGGCTCACGTTCAGTTGGCTGTCAACCAGTACCCCTAGGTCCCTCTCTGCCTGGCTGCTCTCCAGCCTGTAGCACTGCTTGGGATTGTTGTGGCCAAAGTGCAGAACCTAGCACTTGGCCTTGCTATAACACCTGACATTGGACTGTACCCATCTGTCCAGCCTGTCCAGGTCCCTCTGCAGAGACTTCCTACCCTCTAACAGATCAACAGATACTCTCAACTTGGTGTCATCTGCAAACTTACTGATGCTGGACTCAATCCCCTGGTCCAGATCATCAATGAAGATATTAAACAAGACTGGGCCCAGCACTGACCCCTGGGCCCCATCACTAGTGACAACTGCCAACTGGGTGTGGCATCATTCACCACCACTCTCTGGGCCCAGCTATCCAGCCAGTTCCTAACCTAGCACAGAGTGCCCCTGTCCAAGCCAAGGACTGCCAGCTTGGCCAGGAGTTTACTATGGTAGACAGTGTCAAAGGCCTTGCTGAAGTCCAGGTAGACTACATCTACAGCTATGCCCACTGGGTGAGTCGCCTGGTCATAAGAGATCAGTTTGGTATCAGAGTATCACAGTATCACAGTATCACAGTATCATCAGGGTTGGAAGAGACCTCACAGATCATCAAGTCCAACCCTTTACCACAGTGCCCAAGGCTAGACCATGGCACCAAGTGCCACATCCAACCTTGCCTTGAACTGCCCCAGGGACGACGACTCCACCACCTCCTCAGGCAGCCCATTCCAGTGTCCAATGACTCTCTCAGTGAAGAACTTTCTCCTCACCTCGAGCCGAAATTTCCCCTGGCGCAGCCTGAGGCTGTGTCCTCTTGTTCTGGAGCTGGCCACCTGAGAGAAGAGAGCAAGCTCCCCCTGGCCACAACCACCCTTCAGGTAGTTGTAGACAGCAATAAGGTCACCCCTGAGCCTCCTCTTCTCCAGGCTAACCAATCCCAGCTCCCTCAGCCTCTCCTCGTAGGGCTTGTGCTCGAGGCCTCTCACTAGCCTCGTCGCCCTTCTCTGGACACGAGCAGGTCAAGCAGGACCTGCCCTAAATCTGTGCTGGCTGGGTCTGATCCCCTGGCCATCCTGTCAGTGCCCTGTGATTGCACTCAGGAAGATCTGTTTCCATTATCTTGCATGGCACTGAGGTCAGGCTGACAGGTCTGTAATTTTCTGGATCCTCCTTCCCACCCTTCTTGTGGATGGGCTTCACATTGGCAGTTTACAGTCTTCAAGGACCTCTCCAATGAGCCAGGACTGTTGATAAATGATGGAGAGTAGATTGGTGAGCTCATCTGCCAGCTCTCTCATCACCCTAGGATGGATGCCATCTGGTCCCATGGACTTGTGAGAATCCAAGATGCTCACCCAGTCCCTAACTGCTTCCTCCTGGATTATAGGGGAGCAGTTCTGCTCCCTGACTCTACCAGCTCAGGAGGCAGCTGTCCTGAGAACAACCTGCCTTACTAAATCGAGGCAAAGGTGTTAAGGGGGAATTTCTTTACTGTAAGGGTCACAGAGCACTGGAACAGGCTCCCCAGGGAGGCCGTGGAGTCTCCTTCTCTGGAGCCTTTCAAGTCCTGTCTGGATGTGTTCCTCTGTGATCTGTGTTAGATAGCATTGTCCTGCTGTGGCAGGGGCATTGGACTCAATGATCTCTTTGGGTCTCTTCCAGCCCCTAACATACTATGATCCTATGACCTCTGCCTATTTCTCACCTCTAGTTACTACATTGCCCTCCTTGTCCAATAGAGAGTGGAGGTTATCCTTGCCCCTCTTTTTGTTATTAATGCATTTATAAAAACATTTCTTGTTACAATTCACAGCAGTGGCCAGTCTAAGTTTTAACTGAGCTTTTGCCTCTCTAAGTTTCTTCCTACACAACCTGGCAACATCCTTAATTTTTCTCCTGAGTTACCTCCCCCTCCTTCCACAGGTGATGTGCCCTCTTTTTTTTCCTTAATTGCTTCACAAGTCCCTTGACCATCCAGGCTGGTTGTCTTCCCCAGTGGCCCTGCTTTAGCACATCAGGACATGAATGAGAAATGAAGAGTTCTTAGGAATGGCAAGATGAATATGACACAGCAACTTCACTGGCAAACACCAGGAACCAGATATTTTACCATGTGTCATTATCTTTCATTTGGGATTTTCTGTCTGGGCTCACATAGAAAATGAGATTAATTTATTGGTCTAATTTAAAAGAGTGACACACATTACACTCAAATTCTGAAACATCAGAAAAATGTTTAAAAGCTACCTTAGACCTTCAAACTAATAAATAAGTAAGATCAGAATTAATAGCTGGAAATACATCGGCTAAAGAAATCTTCTTTGTGTTATTTCATATTGAGGCCTTACTTTAGATCAAAAAAAAGAGTCACAGTATCACAGTATTATCAGGGTTGGAAGAGACCTCACAGATCATCAAGTCCAACCCTTTACCACAGAGCTCAAGGCTAGACCATGGCACCAAGTGCCACGTCCAATCCTGCCTTGAACTGCCCCAGGGATGGCGACTCCACCACCTCCCCAGGCAGCCCATTCCAGTGTCCAATGACTCTCTCAGTGAAGAACTTTCTCCTTACCTCCAGCCTAAATTTCCCCTGGCACAGCCTGAGGCTGTGTCCTCTCGTTCTGGCGCTGGCCACCTGAGAGAAGAGAGCAACCTCCTCCTGGCCACAACCACCCCTCAGGTAGTTGTAGACAGCAATAAGGTCACCCCTGAGCCTCCTCTTCTCCAGGCTAAACAATCCCAGCTCCCTCAGCCTCTCCTCGTAGGGCTGTGCTCAAGGCCTCTCACCAGCCTCATCGCCCTTCTCTGGACACGCTCAAGCATCTCAATGTCCCTCCTAAACTGGGGGGCCCAGAATTGAACACAGTACTCAAGGTGTGGTCTAACCAGTGCAGAGTACAGGGGCAGAATGACCTCCCTGCTCCTGCTGACCACACCATTCCTGATGCAGGCCAGGATGCCACTGGCTCTCTTGGCCACCTGGGCACACTGCTGGCTCATGTTCAGGCAGGTATCAATCAGCACCCCCAGATCCCTCTCTGTCTGGCTGCTCTCCAGCCACTCCGACCCCAGCCTGTATCTCTGCATGGGGTTGTTGAGTCAACCTATGGTATACTTCATGACATCACTGAAACCACACTAATGAACTCAATGAAATGCCACTGAAACATACAGTGAAATAATAATGTCTAAATGCCACCTAGCAGCATACACCACATCCAATATTAGTATTTAAAGACTTGTAGATGCAGACGTGTGTGCACATCCCATACACACAAAGAACAAGTTAGCTACTTTTGCTCAGTGTGGTCAACTTAACTAGTGATGAATTTTTCTATCACAACTAAAATGTACCATCTGTGTAGGGACTTCGCCACTAGAGCTATTTGCTTCTTCTAAATCAGAGTGCTTAAGAGCATGTTTGGCAAAGATCTAGAATTTTCGAACTTCTGATTAGATTTACTCTATTTTTAATGTTACAAGATTCATTTATTTTTGCTGCAAAAGGGAAGACAAGGGATTGCATTCTTTTTCTAGGCAGAAAGGCTACACCCACCACAGGTTTCACCTACAGCCTTTCTTCCTTGTTTTAATCAGTATGTAAGTGCAACCTCTTCTATGAAATCGTGATGGGTTGAAATTAGCCTCAAAATAAAATCACCAGCCTAGCTCAGATGGTTTGGAAGCAAAATGAAGCTACAAGGATCTACAAGAATTAGGGAAGATATCTGAAACTGATGATTATTGGCCAGGTTTTATCTTAGTATTTGATCCTTGGTAACACCCATGAAAATAGCTTGTTCCTTTGTCTCGGAGAACATCATTGCACAGGGACAGGCACATGGAAGTGAGCAACAGCAAGAAGATCAAAACAGTGAAGACAACATAACAGATTGAGATGCCATTATATAGTAGTTCTGGTATCAAACTTGAAACCAAATTGGTTTTAAGGCAAAAAATTACTATAATTTGGTATTGGTTAGTGTTATGCAGCACAGTGAGTGTACCAGTAAGCCTGTATTATCACTGCACAATTATTTGATAATTTGACTAGCAGAGTGTATGAATGACAGCTGCTCAAGTGACTGTAAAGCACCTGAGTCTTTGAAACTCAGAAAAGGTGAGGAAAGCCTTTTCTTCTGTGAGCATTACAAGGGAATATGAAAAATCAAACTGTCAGGAGGGAAAGGCAGCATTTTAAAAGCAGCTCAAAATGATAAATGTCATCAACATACCCAGATAGCTCACAGCAAAGCTCTAGAACTTCTTTATGACAGGGAAAAAGGAAAGGTGAGAGGAGAAACAAATGTGTGAGCGTAGCAATCTGGGAGGGCACAATATTTTTTCCTGTCTCAGCTCAGCTTGTATCTTTTCTGAGCCCTGCAGGCACGAGTGCAACCATGACAACTTTATCAGGTCCTACCTGTCTCCTGAAGTAACTTTAGGCATACTGGGTTTAATACCACGCTCACAGTCTGAAGATTTCAAAGACATGGTGACAAGAGCATTAAAAGGCTTTGGCCTGTCAGTAGCACGGGGAAAAGTCAGTGCCAAATACAACTGCTGCTGCCTTGAAAGCAGAAATAAACCTATGAGGGTGTGCATTCTGTAAGCTACCCAGCTTTGTTTCTAGTGTCTGGGTTTTAATGAAACCTGCTTTAAATAAGACAGCAAAGCCTTTCTTCTCCTCATTTCACCCAAAGCCACTGGCCCAACTCAGCTGTGTCTTTATTTCCATTAACATAGAGACAGGTTGTAACACCTCTCTGGAAGAACATTTTGAGTGATATAAGGCCTTATAAAATGAGATAATGTTTAACAGAAGAAAATTCACCACAACTTTGACCTGAATTCTCCAGAGCTTTCAGCTTAAGAATTGCTACATAGCCAAATGCAGAGACCAGGCTGTCTGGAGCCCAACATGTACTCCATATATTAGATATACATCATGTAATAATCATTCTTTCTGTTTGGATATAAGTGACAAAAATGGAACACAGTCTGATGCAAAGAGGTACATCTAACACAAATACATCATAGGACCTTGAGACTTTCAGCAAACTCTATTTTGCCATAATTTAAAAGCCACCTCTGACAGGCAAATGGAAGTTTGACAGACTAAATGCAGAAGAAAATATGCCACAGCCCCTTAGCAAGGTCAATGCACTGCTGCTGCCCCAGGAAGAATGCAGAGATTTAAAGAAGTTTTTGCTGCTGCTCCTTTGAAACACAGGCTGTCTCCCTGACACACTGCATTTCATCAGACCCATGTAGGAGTGGTGCAAGAGATTCTTTCAATGAGGGCATCATGTCTTGTGTGCAGCTGAGCTGGAGCCATGTGGTAGCACTATCTATATTCCCTCTAAACTCAGAGAAAGCAGACAGTCCCTTGGTGTTCTCCTGGATCCCTTCTATGTGTCCAGGTAAGTTTAAATTATAGCAAGGAAGCACTTAAAAATTGGTCTTTCCATCTAGAGTAAACCTCACATGTCAGTACACTGCCTGCCAGAGGGAAAAAACCCAAACACAGTGCTTCTGTTTCGTTGACAAAATAAGCTCCATCCCCATTCCACTCCTTTCTGGACTTCAGACAAATTGATGGTGAATGTCCCCCTGCTTTCTACAAGAATAAAACAATCTTCCCAGCTTCGGCTAAACTTGAAGCAACTTTTTACTTCATCTCCTGTTCCAGCACAGCAAGATGGTCCCTTTGGATTCAGTCTCTTTCCTGTCAACATTAATTCAGCTCTCTGACATGGCTTAAACACTGGGATTTGTTCCAAATGAATAGAAACCATTCTCTGAATCTTATTAGATTTATAAACCCTTTTTTAACTGCTGTCATTTCCCTGACATGTGAATTGTCTGTATAGGCTCACCCATCAAATTAGTTCTTCACAGGTGCCACCAAAGCAAAATGGACAAGGAGCTTTGTCTGTCCTGCAACCTTAAAAGATCAAGACCTTCTGTAACAGCTAGTAAGATGTACTACATATCTATAATGAGGAAAACCAAAAGGGAGTTTCACTACTCTGGAAGTAACACACCATTTCTTGTATTTACTTTTACACCAGACCTATTTGTATACTTAAGAAAAGTTCCAGACAGTAATGAGCATTTTTCATGCTGGTCTGAAAGCATTCATACGAAGCCCTTTTTAAGAACAGGTTCTACTGTGCAAAATTCAGTTCAGGTTATCTGTAAGCACAACAGAGATTTAGAAAGATAATGTTTTCTTATTCCTGGCTCTTATTAAGTGGCCACACATAATTTGAGATAAAAATACGTAATGACTTACAATGAGAGACCTGGTAGAGAAAAGTACTCCCATCAGAAGTCTTCATGCTATAAAATGTATGGATTTTTAGCCTGGAGTAGATCTCCAAAAATATTGCAGGTATATGAGATGCTGCCTCTATAGTCAACAGCTGCCTTTTTTTTTTTTACTATTAAAAAACCCTGAGAGCTTTCTAGAGTATTATTTATTTAATGCTGCCACATACTTCCAACTCCCTGTGTAATCCCCCTTTCTCAAAAAATCCCAAACCGAGCCCACAGAAGACAAGACTGGACATAGGATGAGACAAAACCAAAGATCAGATAAATTCTCTTTGATTTGTCCTTTGATGTCTCTCTCCCTGCTATTCCAAAGTCCCAGCTTTGTGCCAAATCCCAAGCATCTGGGCATCTGCCCCTACTCCTGGAGGAATGCCCGGTAAGTCCAAGCAGCATTTCACACTCCCCTCACCATTCTCATCCCTAAATAATTTCCTTTTTTTGTGTTCCTATCCTAGCACACAAATCAGATCCTGCTCTGTGCTCTGAAGTACCTCCTTTTTCTCCTGTCCCACATTTACATGTGTCTATGTGAAAATTAAAGTCACAGTGGTGACATGACCTAGTGACCCAGTTATCAGTGCCAGGGGGGAGCACACACTCTGGCGTGTCGCCTGGTATTTCAGCGTGGCTGCACAGCCATGCCTGTGCCGTGAGGCTTCCTCTCTCTCGTCTGGTTTTCAGGAGCAAAGTGGGAAAGGAGCCCACCATTGGCTGTGCACTGAAGGACTGTGCTTTGGCACAGATAAAACAGTGAATCTGTCAGGGCCTGGAACTGGGAGGGCAGCTTGCCACCTCATGAAATGAGCCAGATATGGTTACTTTTGAGAAAGGAGGAACGGTTTGAATGCCTTTGGGACTGGGAAGTAGTTGTTTGAGCCACTTTTGTGGTGAGAGCAAATACGTCCCCTTTGCACTCAGCTTTGGTGAGGCCACACCTCAAGTATTGTGTTCAGTTTTGGGCACCGCAATACAAGAGAGATGTGGAGGTGCTGGAGTGGGTGCAGAGGAGGGCAGCGAAGCTGGGGAAGGGTCTAGAGAAGAAATCTTATGAGGAGTGACTGAGGCAGCTGGGGCTGTTTAGTTTGAAAAAGAAGAGGCTGAGGGGAGACCTCATTGCTGTCTGCAGCTACCTGAAGGGATGCTGTAGAGAGGCTGCTGCTGGTCTCTTCTCACAGGTAAACAGCAATAGAACGTGAGGAAATACAATCATAGAATCAACCAGGTTGGAAGAGACCTCCAAGATCATCCAGTCCAACCTAGCACCCAGCCCTAGCCACTCAACTAGACCATGGCACTAAATGCCTCATCCAGGCTTTTCTTGAATACCTCCAGGGATGGTGCCTCCACCACCTCCCTGGGCAGCCCATTCCAGTGGGAAATCACTCTCTCTGTGAAGAACTTCTTCCTAACATCCAGCCTAGACCTACCTCCAGCACAACTTGAGACTGTGTCCCCTTGTTCTATTGCTGGTTGCCTGGGAGAAGAGACCAACCCCCACCTGGCTACAATGTCCCTTCAGGTAGTTGTAGACAGTAATGAGGTCAGCCCTGAGCCTCCTCTTCTCCAGGCTAAACAACCCCAGCTCCCTCAGCCTCTCCTCATAGGATTTGTGTTCCAGGCCCCTCACCAGCTTTGTTGCCCTTCTCTGGACACCTTCCAGCACCTCAACATCTCTCTTGAATTGAGGGGCCCAGAACTGGACACAGTACTCAAGGTGTGGCCTGACCAGTGCTGAGTACAGGGGCAGAATAACCTCCCTTATCCTACTGGCCACACTGTTCCTGATACAGGCCAGGATGCCATTGGCTCTCTTGGCCACCTGGGCACACTGCTGCCTCATCTTCAGCCTACTCTCTACCAGTACCCACAGGTCCCTTTCTTCCTGGCTGCTCTCCAGCCACTCAGTCCCCAGCCTATAGCGCTGCTTGGGGTTGTTGTGGCCAAAGTGCAGAACCCTGCACTTGGCCTTGTTCAATCTCATCCCATTGGCCTCTGCCCACCCATCCAGCCTGTCCAGGTCCCTCTGCAGGGCTCTCCTACCTTCCAACAGATCAACACCTGCTCCTAGCTTGGTGTCATCTGCAAACTTACTGATGCTGGACTCAATCCCCTGGTCCAGATCACCAACAAAGATATTGAACAGGACTGGGCCCAGCACTGATCCTTGGGGGACACCACTAGTGACTGGCTGCCAACTGGATGTGGCACCATTCACCGCCACTAATGGCCTCAAACTGTGACTGGGTAAGTTTAGAGTAGATATTAGGGAAAAAAAAAACATACACAGAAAGAATGGTCAGGCATTAGAATGGGCTGCCCAGGGATGTGGTTTGAGTCACCAATGCTCGATGTGTTTAAAAGTCATTTGGATGTGGTGCTTGGGGATATGGTTTAGGGTGAACCTTATGGAGCAGGGATATCGGTTGGACTTGCTAATCCTGAGGGTCTTTTCCAACCTGAATGCTTCATTGATTCTATGATCTGCTTGTGATTTTAAAAAAGTATTCACCTAGGGCCCATATAAGGCTAAAACCCCAGAAGACAACAGAAAGTAACACAGAAATTGTACTAGGCTTCTTCTCTGCCCTACCATGGAGGGCTGCACCTTTCAAGTACTTCCTGCACTCAGTTTTGTGCAGGTGCTGACAAATCCTAGTTCTGGTCACCAGTATAAATCCTGGCCACAGGGAAAATGACTAGGAGCCAGCTGCCTAAAATTCATGCTCTCAGCCATCTCTCCTCTCCATGCAGAAACTCCTTTCATTTCACCAAACACTCAATGCATTCACTTTGACACATTTAATTTGAAGGCTGCACTTTCCATTCCCTGATACTAATGGGTCACAAATGCTCTTTTATGCTGTACACTTCTTCATTGAGCCCAAATACTACTCCAGAGGAGGCAAAAGCAGGCTCTGCTCTCCATTTGCTGCATAGCTGTGACCTCACTAACATCAGAAGTTATCTACACTGCACAAAAAAAATACCTTACGCCTCTTCTCCCAGGCAACCAGCAATAGAACAAGGGGACACAGTCTCAAGTTGTGCCAGGGGAAGTATAGGCTGGATGTTAGGAGGAAGTTCTTCCCAGAGAGAGTGATTGGCATTGGAATGGGCTGCCCAAGGAGGTGGTGGAGTCACCATGCCTGGGGGTGTTCAAGAAAAGACTGGATGAGGCACTTGGTGCCATGGTCTAGTTGACTGGCTAGGGCTGGGTGATAGGTTGGACTGGATGATCTTGGAGGTCTCTTCCAACCTGGTTGATTCTATGATTCTATGAACAAAACATTATTAATAATGATGTAACAATAATGAATATTAATAATAATAATAATGTTAATTGGACACAGTGTCATTGTTTTGAGGCCAATATCTGTGTCTGTAGTATCGGCTGCATACTAACACAGGCAGTCATGCTGGGCAAACATGTGCACATACTCACTGACAATTCAGAAATACCTCCTGTCTCAGCTCCTGACCTCTCACAAGTTGTGCAATTTCTTTCTCCTCAGACAAGCTTCCATGCAAGTGCAGTGCCATGAGAAAGTCGACTCTGTTTGCTTTTCTCATGTCAGTCTTAAAATTCTCCTCAGCAAAGAAGAGGAACCTGCATGCTTGCATATAGTAGTGCTCTGAACCAGATGCTAAACAAAGAAGCCTAAATGCCTTAAATTATTTGCCATTTCCATAGTGATAGAAACCAGTGCTTTCTTAGGGCTTGGTTATGCAAAGCCAGACCTCACATACCACAGTTACCAAGGGTAATATTAATGGCTGGATTACATGCAATCAATCAACAAGTGAATTATTTATATACATACTAGGAGTTTTGTTCCTGTTCATACACATCTAATTACAAAAGACCTCTATAAATCCACTAATGTTGCCTTACTTCTATGTAGGGGAAGCTGAGATGTGAACTGTATCTCAGGGAAATAAATGTATATATATATATATATATATATATATATATATATGCTATAAATTGTTGGTTGAACACTTTCAATTTCCATATAGCTCATAACAATATTTGCTACAGGCTCATAATGCAAATGTACATATAGACAACTCAAATGCCTGATGTGGGAATAAGGGGGCATCCTTTGGGTAATTAGGGACCTGCAATAAGAAAAGGAGACTGGAACAACCACACTGCCATGTAGCTTCTCTGCAGAGTAGATAGAGCTGTTGAACTGAGTTCTCCATTCTTTAGCACAAGTTAATTAGTAGCACTTTCTATGAAAGTGGAAGCATGATTTGTTCTAAATCCTGTGCATCAGTGATCAATTTGACCCAGTTAGTCTATTCCCAGAACATCTGCACAGTGATAATGAATACCTAAAACCTTTCCTTGAAAATTATTTTGCTCTTTCTGAATACAAATCTCTCTGATATTAGATTAATGTACATGAAATTTCCTTCAGCAAATGTCAGCAAGCAGCATGTTTGTGACTTGCAGCAATGGCACAATGCCGTTGTGGCTAATGTGCTGTTCTCCTAGTCACATCACTGGCTGGCCCAGGGGACACAGAGGGCAGCTCCTTCTACTGCCTTGTCACAAAATCAGAAAGTGAAAACTCTCACCAGATTCATACTGTCACTTTTCTACTCCTCAGCCTCCAACATCTACAAGACATTGAATTGAACAGCCCAAGTCCACCATCATTACAAAAGAGGTTTGGACATCGCTGCAATTAATCTTCCTAAATCAATAGGTAGTTTGATAACCCACTGACCTGCCCAGAAGAAGACTATCACAAAGGATCAAAAAGCTTTAGCTGAGCAGTTTTCATTAATATACACAGGTCAATTAAAAGAGTGATACTTCATATGTGGATATATTTCACAGAAATTGTTAATGCTAAATACCTTCTGTTCAGATGTGTGTTTCCTCAGTGCAGACATCAGTACCACATTGAATGTGTTTTTTAGTTTGCATGTCAGATAACACATCAGTGTTCTAATATTCCTAAGAAATTTATGGCCTTAAAACAAAAACAAATTATAGGACTCTTTTTTTTTTAATATAGGGAATTCTGTCTGTCTCTTCAGATTCAAAAATTCTCCAGACAATAGAAATTCCATTTCCCAGAAGCTCTAGAATTAAAAATGCATTTATTTTAAAAATTAGCTTCACCATCTCCCAGTCTGCCATTAGAACAAATATTACACATTTATAGGCAAATTAAAGGAACCTATTTTAAAGACACAAAAATCAACCTACCCAAATAAACCAGTGATAGCAAGCTAGCTCCTGGCAGTTGTCAGAAACGTATTGTGTTGCCAAGCCTTGAGATTTTATAGGGAGTATTTAGGTTGTGAATCATGCTGCAGGCAGTTTAATGAAAAGATCCAGCTGCCATGTGATTTTTTGAAGAGAAGAAACAGGAAAGAAAATCATCTCTAGCTTGAGGAGAAACACAGTGAAATGCAAACTCAGAGACGAGGCACAATTTGCACAGTTCTTCATGTGATTGCCAGGAATATTTGTGTGCTGTTAGAGGGTCTCTCTAAAAACCCTTACCACTAGATCATGGAGTACAAACAGCCACCAATTCAATTACACTGCTCACAGAAGATTAGCCAAAATGCTCTTTCAGCAGCCACTGCTGATGAAGTCTCCGTGGGTATGTCTATGTCATGTAGTGGAGCACAGCACTGATACCCACAGCATACTCTGAAGAGTATCACACTCCCTCAGGGAAAACATGTCTGACACAGCCTGCTTCTGACTTAGGTCTGGCAGCTGAGTCCCCATAGCATTACAGCTAACTCAGCAGCACCACTCAGCCCTTCCCAGCCTTTCTGGTTCCTGGCCCAGGCTGTGCAGAACAGTCTCAGTTTCTCTGCACTTGCAATATCATTATGTCCTGAGTCATCCAGAAGCTGCTGGACTTCATGCAAAAAGTTGTACTACTGCTTCCATGATAAACCCTCTGGCTCTTCAGCTGTGCTGTTAGAAGATTTTACAGACAGCCCATATATAGGCAGCTGATTTTTTTCTCTGCTGCCTGTGACTACCAGATGCAGCCTTCTACCAGCCAGAAGAAACCAAGAGTTCTGGAAAACAAAGTTCCTGCACCACAATACAAGGCTTGTGTAACCTGCTACCAATGGGCATTTTTTCCTCTCTGTGTAAAAAATGAATACATTTACATAAATGAAGTGACAGGAAACGGCAGAAAATAGCTTAAGAGTTGCTAATCACCATGCAAAATATGATGAAGAGCAGGGCTCATTTTTTGTTGCCTTTCTCACATTTTTGTTATTTTTAAAAAGATATTACATTATTGAAGCTGCAGTTACTTATTCTTACTTCAAGCATGAGTCTTACCATGTTTAATTGCTTCCCCCCCTGATTTGGTCCTACTTAGGATTTTAGTCACTCAACTCAAAGGGAAAACTCCATCATATCCAGTGAACCATCCCCTTCAACAATCAGGTAGGTCTCAGACATTTAAAACACCATAATCATAATAATAGTAAAAATTAAAGACAAAAATAATCACTCTCCCTAAGTGCTCATTATCAGCACAGGCTCCTAATTTGTGCCTAGCTGTTTTACATCAGTTTTGAACTCTGTGCCAAACTTTAGAACAATGACATCCAACAGAGCTGGGATTTGTATGGGAAAGCACTAAGTTTTTATCGTGAAGGCCAAACAAGTAGCTGTTTGCAGTTCAGCTTTGGCCTGGCTATTCCATTAGCTCACTTATTTTCACAGCAGTTCAAGTAAAATTACGTGGGACCAAAATACATGCAGGATTTGTGAGTGAATCAACAGGCTATTTCACATGACAAACAATATAATCATGTTTTCCAATGTATTTACATTTATCTGCAAGAGTATTTTGCCAATTATGAACCCACAGCATTTTAGTAATGGCACAAAGGAGGAAGGGAATAGTCCAGACAGGAACGCTGAAGCACAAATTGCCTGATCTTTGATTTCTAGTGGATGATAGAGGTCTTTAGCTTTCAAAGACTCCTCTGAAAGCCTTCCCTTGCAGAAAATACATTTACCTTACTGAGAAGAATAAAAAGAAGAGGTGAATCTTAGAAGAAACGTGTACATACACATAAGGTTAACTTTGACAGTACAAAGCCAGCAGTCGGGTGTTTAATCATCATCATCTTCCAAAACCTGGCTTGGAGGAAAGCAAGCACAGATAATGCAAAACCAGGAAAACTGAACTGCTTCCCAAATGGCATACCACAAAGATCAGCATTTTTGCCCACATTTTGCCTATCTCCCCTTCTTTGTAATAATTCAAGAACAGCCTATTCTCTGATGAAAATACTATGGCAAAATTGATCCTGTAAACCCTTCCAAGTCAGGGGTACAGGATGTGGCCGTGTACCTAAATCAAGACTGCTTTAGTCAAAAGGTTTGAACTGGGTGTACAGAAAAGCAAGCCCTATAAACTTTAATGGCTGCAACTCAGTCTGCAGTCAACCCTCTTACTGAGGTTTTTTTTTAATGAGAGACAACTCCACACATTTTGGATCAAGGCTGTTCAGTATTTGTGCTTTGTTGCACGCTGCAGTTGGGCTATTTTACCTTGTAAACATGACTGCTTTTGGACTACCATGAAAAACACATCAGATATTGCAGGCAAACACACACACAGCCAGCAAACAAAAAAACCCTCAGCTGTGGCTGTGAGCTTAAGGTGGCCCAAGCGCCTTGAAAGCAGCTCTGCAGATCGCAGAGCAGCCTAACCCATAAACACAGATGACAAGCACCACCTTGCATTAAAAGCACAGACTGCTCAGCTTTGCATTTCATAAAGAAAAATAATAGAGTTGTTTTTCTGAGTGACCCTGAACAACGTGGGGTTTGGCAGGGGTTGCAGAACGCCGTGGGGTGAGCGTGTGAGCCAGCTTCCACTTCTGCTTCGTTTCACTTGGAGGCAATGTTTGGTTAGTTTGGATTAGGACATCAACTCCGCTCACCAGGAGCGGTGCCAAAGGCTTCTGCAGTGCATTGCGAGTGCCATCTGCAGGTGGAAACACGCACCGGTGGCGCTCGCATGCCCGAGCGGCGGGAACCTCAGCAGCGAGCCCCGGAGAAAAGCTCAGGAATGCAGAAAGACTACAGAAACACTTGTTTCGCATCATTCTGTGGATTTGCTTGGCATTCGCTTTAATACAGCCGAGGATGTCCCTGCTTACTGCAGCGGAGTTGGACTAGATGACCTCTAGAGGTCCCTTCCAACCCAGTGTATCACAGTATCACCAAGGTTGGAAGAGACCTCACAGATCATCAAGTCCAACCCTTTACCACAGAGCTCAAGGCTAGACCATGGCACCAAGTGCCACGTCCAGTCCTGCCTTGAACAGCTCCAGGGACGGCGACTCCACCACCTCCCCGGGCAGCCCATTCCAGTGCCCAATGACTCTCTCAGTGAAGAACTTTCTCCTCACCTCCAGCCTAAATTTCCCCTGGCGCAGCCTGAGGCTGTGTCCTCTCGTTCTGGTGCTGGCCACCTGAGAGAAGAGAGCAACCTCCCCCTGGCCACAACCACCCCTCAGGTAGTTGTAGACAGCAATAAGGTCTCCCCTGAGCCTCCTCTTCTCCAGGCTAACCAATCCCAGCTCCCTCAGCCTCTCCTCGTAGGGCTGTGCTCAAGGCCTCTCACCAGCCTCGTCACCCTTCTCTGGACACGCTCAAGCATCTCAATGTCCCTCCTAAACTGGGGGGCCCAGAACTGAACACAGGACTCAAGGTGTGGTCTAACCAGTGCAGAGTACAGGGGCAGAATGACCTCCCTGCTCCTGCTGACCACACCATTCCTGATGCAGGCCAGGATGCCACTGGCTCTCTTGGCCACCTGGGAACACTGCTGGCTCATGTTCAGGCAGGTATCAATCAGCACCCCCAATGATTCCCCACACAAAAAAATTCTATGATTCCCCACACAAAAGCACTCAGCAAGTGTGCTGTGCAAGGGAACAGTGCAAGGGAACAGTTCTCCCAGGGTCTTTCCTAATTCTGCAGTAGTACAAACCCATTGATGCTCTTTGTGGGGAGGATGTCCTTAACCTCTGACCACCAGGAACACTGGAAGGGAGGAGACTGATCTTAGGGCCCTCTCTCCAAATACAAGAGTAAGAGAGGGGTTTCTGTTACGTGCTGGCTCAAGTCAGTAGTGTTGAAGTGTTGTAAGATTTTGGTGAGTAAACAGAATTTTCCAGTTGGAAGGCACATTGCTTTTCAGGATAAAAGCCCTAGTAAAGAAAAGTGAAAGGGCCTACAATTAAATTCTGTTTGCATTTACAATCATCACTGGCTGAACTACAGCAATCTGACCTGCACAAAGCAACTGCAGGCAAGCAAAGAGGCTGTCACTGCAGGAATACTGCAGCTACATCCGACGTGGTACCTCTTTGGTGATATCCTGATATCTGCTTCAGCCCCAATACCTGAGTATTCAGTTTCACCATGTGGTAGGCACTGTGCCTACGGTTGGCATATACCAGATATCAACCTCCCTCCCAGAAGCTCAAGTGTTGTAAAACAAATCCAAGCATTTTCTACCTGGGCATTCCATGTAGAACACATATAGTTAATTTTTTTTCCAGAGTATTGTCTAAACAGCAGTTAGGAGAGAAGGGATCTCCAAATTGCATTTCCTATTGCCCACAATGCAGTGCTCTAAAATCACTGACATTTCCCAGCACGGCTGTATGCAGGAATAGGATCTATTTGGGCCATGCCTGATTGAATCATTACATCCAGATTTATAAATCTGTGGAGTTTCTAATCCACCTCTCAATCTAGTGCCTTGGCAGGCCAGTCAATCAGAGCATTTCTCAGCACAGCAACCCCAGATAGACTACTTTTCTTTACATGCATTCAAAAGCATGAATATTTTGCCCACTGCTGAAAGTACCATGGAAACTCAGGAAAATTGCTTCTGGTCTGACCTTTGCAAATACCTTCCTAAAACAGATAAGAATAAATATATCAGAAACTAAAAAAATAAAAAAAAAAAAAAAAAAAAAAAAGTAGATTTTGGAGAATAAATTTTTACTGCATGGCATACTAAGTGTTTTTGTTCTTTCAAAGAACTACCAATAGCAAATGCTATTGCTGCCCTGTCGACCTCACCAGTACTACACTTCCCTTCTTTTGTTTTTGTTCCTTTTTTTCTTCAAGAAAAGCAAACACATCTCTCTTTACTGTCTTTAATGTCATTAATTAACATTCTGATAAGGGGAATGGGCAAATTCCCCAGTTTGTCTCAGGATTTTACCACATCTGCTTGATTATATGGCTATAGTGAGAATAAGCTGGTTATCCACCCTGCCTATGACAAAGATAGTCACTGTCTTGAGAAAGGTGATACATCATTAAACTGAAGTTAGAAATAATTACCAAACAACTCTAAAGAGTTAAGTATCAAGAAGGGAGTGAGAGGAATATAAAATGCTCATAATCAGAGTGGAGAGGAGATTTATTTCCCAACCAAAAAATTGACCTCACTAGAAGCTTCTGCAGGAGAACTCCAGGTGTGACATATTTATGGCCTCCCTTCTTACCCTTGCTATTACTCTTTCCAAAACAGAAAGTATTATATTTTCAAGTCCTTGACCTCAGATAAAGTCTGAGATTCCTTTCACTTCCCCTTAGTGCATGTCCCCATGTCCGTTTGCCAGCACCACATTCCAGTGTCACACTGCAGACAGGCCTGATAAATTAGCAATGGTATTCTGGTATAAATGCACTAGAGGAATCCAGTCCTGTCAAAGCCAGGGGTGGAAGCAACTTGTGTCAATTATTTCTTATTAGGAGGCACTACAAGCTTTGTACTTGGAGCGTGGGACTGAGGATGGCTGTTCACAACTGTCCAGGCAGAGCAAGGAGACCTTTATTGATGCTAAAACATAAGGTGTTGAAGAATCAGATTCAGAGGAACCTCAGAGATTCTACACCTGTGCAAAACCATACTTTTTCTATCCTCTTCCAAAACACTCGCCTTGGTTTCCACATGTGGTCATCAAGATAGATTTATGCTCTGAATTTGGCCTCATAAAGCAAATGAAAATGTGTCTAAAGTTATTCACAGACAAATACGTTGAATTACTACAGAAGGATGACTGACAGAGGGATTATAAAAGTCTGAAATGACTTTTAATTCTATATGAGGTGCTCTGGTACCTATACATGCCAGCTACACATCTGTAAGGTTCCTAAACCTTGTTGTATCTCCAAGATGACATCATCCAATACAGCAAGACTTAAGGCTAGCAGAATCAAATATGATTAACATGATTAAGAGGCACATAGAAGAAAACATGCTAACATTCTGGAGAGATTTCAGGATTGATACTTTATCTGCTTCCCTGGCATTTGTATTTTAAGTAAGACAGGTTGAACAGGGCTCTGCTCAACCTCGCCTAGTTAAAGATGTCCCTGTTTACCTCAAAAGGGTTGGACTAGATGACCTTTAAAGGTCTCTTCCAACAGAAAACTATTCTAAGATTGTAAAGCAAATAGGGGGAAAAAAAGATTGAGAGAATATAAATTGAATATAGGGAAAGGGAAAAAAAAAATAGCCTGTAGCTGCCTTCACGAGTGAAATAGCTTCCCCTGAGGGTACAGTGAAAGAGGTATGTCCATATTACTGGAATTATTTTAAACTAAACTATGCCAGCACACAGGAAGAGTACTACAGAAAAACAAAACTAAGGTCTAGTAACATTTTTGTCTTATGCTGCAAAGAAACATTTCAGCAATAGCCTGTCTTGGGAAGTCAAAGAATTTGACACATTCTACTTTACATAGATTAATTAGGATTTTATGTGAAATATCCAACGCAGAAGCACCTTTACAGAAGATCAATCTCTGACAGTGTGCTGCAAATCTAACCCTAAATGTCATAACTTGGTCTGACAGAGCTGAGACTGGGTAATTTCTGACCATAAGATACCTTACAAAACCAAACAAACCATCCAACCAAAACACACAGAAGCAAAAAAACTCAACCAAACAAAACCAACAAAAACCTCAACAACAAAGTCAAGAAAAAAAAAAAAGCACAAAAAAACAGCTATTCAGTCCCTGGAACAACTTATAAAATGTTCTTTTTACTTTGCAGTCTATAAATAAAGATGGAATGTATGTTTGAACATGTAGTATGACCACACTTCAAGGAAATAGTACAAGCTTTTGGCTTCATACCAGTATTCCTGAATAAGCCTTGCTTACACTGAGAGGTGAGGGGAATAAATAACAACAATAACATCTACCTGTAACAATTGCCTTTCACTCCAAAACAAACAAAAACCCTATCCATATAATACACTGTACTCTCAGAGAGAGTGGAAGGGTAGTTGTCCTTACTGCAAACCCACTCTAGCATTTCTCCTGCTTCTTTACCAGCTGCTGCCTTCCACTAGAAAGCGGCTGCTTTCTCCCCAGTTTCCACTGTAGGAGTTACAATTGATTTTCTATTGCTGAAAAACATCCTTCTCTATGTCCCAACACTTTGCATTACTGTCTGGTAAACTACTTGCAATTCCTTACAAGGTTTGAGACCTCCCATTGATCCAGTGTGTCGATTTTCTGCTGGTAAGTCCCGCTGCTACCATGCTCTGCAGTGTGCATGCTAAATTTCAAACCCGGGAGACAGTGTCCTGGTAAGCTCCAAATGTTTGAAGACAGCAGTGTGACTCACAATAGCAATAATGTTTTTCTTAGTAGAGGAGTAGCAAAAGTCAAGCCAGAAAACAAAATCCTCTGATTCAGACCCTTACCTGTGCTACCTCTTCAAAGTCATCGTGCCTTTTCTGCAGCGCGCGTGCTCGGTGTAGAGACTTCCCCACTCCTGTGTGTTTACTCAGAAAGGCTTCCCCATGATTTTCGATCCAGTCTAGTACCTGCCAGAAAAGAAGAACAACCAATTACTTCTCCTGTCACAGAGGCACAGAAAAATTTTCAAGGTGAGGATGAAATGGCTGCAGAGGTATTGCTTTGTGATTGCTACAACTAAACACATGCAGATCTGTCAAAGTCCATCCCAGCTGGGATGTTTGTAATGTTACTGGTAAATGAGGATTATTGAATTTTTACTATTCAATTTATTTTGAAGTGTAGCTTAGTTATTTGAGTCTGGCAGATATTAAATATTTGTTTTCACATAAAGTAGTTTTGAGGAAGAGGAATCAGAAATCTGGGATTTTTTACAGCAAGCACTCTCCTCCTAGGAGCTCTGTTCATAAAATGAGAAACAGTGCTGGTTGATCTCACATAAAGAGCAGATCTCAATAGGAAGCAGTTTAAGGAAGTCACAGTATCACAGTATCACCAAGGTTGGAAGAGACCTCACAGATCATCAAGTCCAACCCTTTACCACAGAGCTCAAGGCTAGACCATGGCACCAAGTGCCACGTCCAATCTTGCCTTGAACTGCCCCAGGGACAGCGACTCCACCACCTCCCCAGGCAGCCCATTCCAGTGTCCAATCACTCTCTCAGTGAAGAACTTTCTCCTCATTTCAAGCCTAAATTTCCCCTGGTGTAGCTTGAGGCTGTGTCCTCTCGTTCTGGTGCTGGCCACCTGAGAGAAGAGAGCAACCTCCTCCTGGCCACAACCACCCCTCAGGTAGTTGTAGACAGCAATAAGGTCTCTCCTGAGCCTCCTCTTCTCCAGGCTAACCAATCCCAGCTCCCTCAGCCTCTCCTCGTAGGGCTGTGCTCAAGGCCTCTCACCAGCCTCGTCGCCCTTCTCTGGACACGCTCAAGCATCTCAATGTCCCTCCTAAACTGGGGGGCCCAGAACTCAACACAGTACTCAAGGTGAGGTCTAACCAGTGCAGAGTACAGGGGCAGAATGACCTCCCTGCTCCTGCTGACCACACCATTCCTGATGCAGGCCAGGATGCCACTGGCTCTCTTGGCCACCTGGGCACACTGCTGGCTCATGTTCAGGCAGGTATCAATCAGTACCCCCAGATCCCTCTCTGTTTGTCTGCTCTCCAGCCACTCCAACCCCAGCCTGTATCTCTGCATGGGGTTGAACAGGAATCTGTATATGACTTGCAAAAACACTGATTTTTGGAGAGGAGCATGTGCATAATTAACAGTCTGTAAATAATTCCATTGACATCCTCTTTCCCCTTGTCAGGAGTTTTAAACTTATCTATTAAAAATGGAAGCAGGTAAAAATTTCATTTTGTTAAAATTAAAACCTCATTAGATGAGACTTTTTCAGTGTTTCATATGAAGTTATACAAAGTATGTGTTTGCTATTTATTAATACTTCATAGCCACTCACTGCAATTCTACAGCAAACTGTTCAAAGAACTTTTCCTTACTTATAGCATTAAAGTAATAATCAGATAATAACTTTTGTATCCCAGCCTGTGCTCTATAAGGCTGTTTTAGTTACTGTTAGATGACTGTTGACAGAGATTGCCTCATCTATTTTATAAACAGATGATTTGTTATGTGTTTCAATTCAGAGTAAGAAATGCAACTTATGATACCCACTTTAAACAAAGGTGAAAACAGAAGTGATGAACGTAGACCAGAGTAGTAGTCAATATATGGATACTGCACTTTGCATTAAAAATAATCAAAGTGCTACAACAATAACCCATATGGAATAAACTTTTGTTCCAAGACTCATGCAAGAGCTGGCAACTCCTGCAGCAAAGCTTCATGAGACATTTAGTGCCATGCTCTAGATGACTGGATAGGGCTGGGTGCTAGGTTGGACTGGATGATCTTGGGGTCTCTTCCAACCTGGTTGATTCTATGATTCTATGATTTGGATTTATTCCATTCTGCTTGACACAGAAAGGCATTATCTAGTGATTCACAGAATTCTTCCTGTACCATGAAAACTTCTCTCTGAAGCCATCTATGCAGGTATTGATTAGGTTTCCAAATATCTCAATTTATAAGATTAGATAGAGAATACTCCTTGAGGTGATAAAGTCTTATATCCACTTAGTAAATTAACACTGTGTGAGAAGACAAGATTAAAAAACACAATAAATGTTACACTGACTGTAACACTCTCTTTGACCACCTCTTTCAATGTTATTTCAATACCATGTCTCAGATGAAAATAAAAAATCCAAATTTTTTCTACAAAGTCTACTTCTGCCACAATTCCTACAATAAATAAATCACAACTTAATAGCACTTTCTGTGGCTTTGAAGCCCATACAATTGCCTACTCCTATCTTCAATGCATTTGTTTTCACAGTCATTCTGTGACACACCTAAATAGTATGACTTCATTTTGCACTGAAGAGGGAAAATGACATAAATATATACATTAGGAGACTAAGTGAATTGTTGAGGTGTCCCAGGAAGCTGTGAGAAAACAGGATGTTAGCATGAGACTCTGATAATTTGGTATCCTTAACTATCAAAAGAATCCTCAATATTTACATGAGCAACTAATACATTTTCCCTTATGTAAAGTATTTGCCATCTAATAAGCTCACAATGATTTGCAGTCATGGAGAAATATCACATTTGTTTCCACACGGCACATAAAATTTGCACTAATTGAGGAGGTGAGGTATGGAACAACTGAGTGAACAAAACAACCTCAAGAACATAAATCTAGTCAGATATAAAGCACTTATTCCCCAGTGAAAACAATGAGAAATGTTAAGCAATTAGTCCGTGGCAGATGCAGGAACAACTCTGTAAGGTCACAGATAAACCTGAAATCACCAGCACATGTAAACATCTACAAATCAGTGGGTTTAGAGGCATTCTCCCTTGCTCTGAAGAAAGGAAATATCTTTAGAACTAGAATAACTGTGTAATAATTCAAGATATAAACATTCACCGTGTCAATTGAGAGCACAGGCTAGATACTCCACAGCTGAAAATTAACATTCCAAGATGTAGTTAGGCATTGAAGTTACACTGACTTGGTTCAAATAATTTAATTACTTCTTAAAAACATAAACAGCTTGAGGATGCTGTTAAAAATGCAGTTAATTGTGTTGTGCTAATTACATCCTCAGATTTCCTAATTGTCCTTTATTGCCAAGTGATTTATTTTCTTAAAACAGCTAGATAAAAACTGGGAGTCATGAATTGTTTGAAATGAAAATATTGTGCCACAGATAGAGCCACCATCTGAGGTGCCCCTTGAAACATAACATGTATTTTGTAACTCCAGTATATTCCAACTGCCTTTCTAGGATGCATTCTGTGATTCACTACTGTACTTTCATTAGTTTGAAAGCAACTTGGGACAGGGGCCAGGACCTCTCTCCTGTTTTGCAGCTCCTTGCACAGTAAACTGTTGCTGATTGATACCCGCCAGAATATGAGCCAGCAGTGTGCCCAGGTGGCCAAGAGAGCCAGTGGCATCCTGGCCTGCATCAGGAATGGTGTGGTCAGCAGGAGCAGGGAGGTCATTCTGCCCCTGTACTCTGCACTGGTTAGACCACACCTTGAGTACTGTGTTCAGTTCTGGGCCCCCCAGTTTAGGAGGGACATTGAGATGCTTGAGCGTGTCCAGAGAATGGCGACGAGGCTGGTGAGAGGCCTTGAGCACAGCCCTACGAGGAGAGGCTGAGGGAGCTGGGATTGTTTAGCCTGGAGAAGAGGAGGCTCAGGGGTGACCTTATTGCTGTCCACAACTACCTGAGGGGTGGTTGTGGGCAGGAGGAGGTTGCTCTCTTCTCTCAGGTGGCCAGCACCAGAACGAGAGGACACAGCCTCAGGCTGCGCCAGGGGAAATTTCGGCTCGAGGTGAGGAGAAAGTTCTTCACTGAGAGAGTCATTGGACACTGGAATGGGCTGCCCAGGGAGGTGGTGGAGTCGCCGTCCCTGGGGCTGTTCAAGGCAGGATTGGACGTGGCACTTGGTGCCATGGTCTAGCCTTGAGCTCTGTGGTAAAGGGTTGGACTTGATGATCTGTGAGGTCTCTTCCAACCTTGGTGACACTGTGATACTGTGAAACTCTGCCCCTGCCTGACTGCAGCTGAAATCCCAGAATCTCAGATTTTTTTCAGTTGGAAATCACACAGGGTAACACTGTGTGGAGACTCTCCCCATGTAGGCAGAATTTTCCAGCTGAGGTTGCTGTCCCTTGTATAATACCACATTAATAAACACACAGTGGAATTCAAACTTCAAGGCACATCTCAAAGCATGGGTGAAGCTGTCTCTGGAAGCATCCAGGAAATGTTATCACTCACAGACATCTGCTGGAAGGACTGGAGGTTAATAGTCTTGGTATCTTACCTACACATATTGCAAATTCCCATCCCACAGCTTACTGAGCCAATTACTATTGGTGAATTGATTGGGGTAGCTGCTTCTGCAGTTCCTGTGTCCAGTCCTAGAATATATCCATCGAAGGAAGTAAATTAGCTGCTTTGTTTAGTCTGATGGTAGCTCAGATGGGACTTCAGAATGTGTGCATAGGAGGCTAGTAGGAGAGAAAGAGACTGCCTTTTCTGGATGAAGATTCATTACTCGTATTAACTAATAATAAAGAGGGACTGGTCGCAGACATTAAGGTCAGGAACAGCCTTGGGGACAGTGATCATGACATGGTGGAGTTGAGTATTCTAAAGGGTAGAATCAGAGCAACAAGTAGAACTGCAACCCTGGACTTCTGCAAAGCTAACTTTGTGCTCTTAGGGACATGCTTGCAGAAATCCCATGGGCTAAGGCTCTGGAGGGTAAAGGAGCCCAAGAAAGTTGGCTAATTTTTAAAGACCACTTCCTCCAAGCCCAAGCTAGGTCTGTTCCCCTGAATAAAAAATCAGGCAGATGTGCTAGGAGACCTGCATGGTTGGATAAGGAGCTCCTGAAGGAAATCTCAGGGAAGAAGGAA
Source organism: Pogoniulus pusillus (assembly GCF_015220805.1). Classification (NCBI taxonomy): domain Eukaryota; kingdom Metazoa; phylum Chordata; class Aves; order Piciformes; family Lybiidae; genus Pogoniulus; species Pogoniulus pusillus. The sequence goes on from NC_087265.1 coordinate 13,728,811, forward strand.
TCCTACAATTCATGGAAGAAGGGATTGGTCACTTGGGAGAACTACAGAGAAGTAGTCAGGGCTTGTATGAAAGCAACAAGGAAGGCCAATGCCCTCTTGGAACTGAAGCTGGCAAAGGAAGTAAAACAGAATAAGAAGGGCTTCTTCAAATGCATCAGTAGAGTAAGGAAGAATGGAGAAGGTGTGGGGGCACTGCTGAATGAGGAGGCAGCCTTGATAACTGAGGATGCAGAGAAGGCAGAGTTGCTGAATGCCTTCTTCGCTTCAGTCTTTACACCTAAGGCTAAAATCTCCTATGTACTCCTGGATGAAGGAGAGGAAGCCTGGAGGAGGGAACATTCCCCACTGGTCAGTGCAGACTGTGTTAGGGATCAGTTACACAAATTAAGCATTCACAAGTCCATGGGCCCTGATGAGATGCACCCAAGGGTGCTGAGAGAACCTGATGATATTACTGCTCTACCACTCTCCATCATCTTTGCCAAATTGTGGCAGACAGGAGAGGTGCCTGAGGACTGGAGGAGAGCCAATGTCACTCCAGTCATCAAAAAGGGCAAGAAAGAGGTTCCAGGGAACTACAGACCAGTCAGCCTCACCTCCATCCCTGGAAAAATGATGGAGCAGCTCCTGTTGGAGGGCATCTCAAGGCACTTGGAAGAGAAGAAGGTTATCAGGAGTAGTCAGCATGGATTTACCAAGGGGAAGTCATCCTTAACTAACCTGATAGAATTTTATGATGCCATAAGTGAATGGGTGGATTCAGGGAGACCAGTGGATGTAGTCTACCTTGACCTTAGCAAGGCCTCTGACACCATCTCCCATGACATTTTAGTGAGCAAGCTGAGGAAGTGTGGGATGGAAGAGTGAACAGTGAGGTGGGTTAGGAACTGGTTGCAAGATAGAGTTCAGAGCGTGGTGATCAACAGTGCCAGGTCCAGCTGGAGAGCTGTGACTAGTAGTGTCCCCCAGGGATCAGTGCTGGGGCCAGTCCTGCTCAACATCATCAATGACACTGATGAGGGCACAGAGTGTCTGCTCAGCAAGTTTGCTGAGGACACCAAGCTAGGAGGCTTGGCTGAGACTGCTGAAGGCTGTGCAGCCATCCAGAGAGACCTGGACAGACTGGAGAGCTGGGCACAGAGGAACCAGATGAGGTTCAACAAGGACAAGTGCAGAGTCCTGCACCTGGGGAGGAATAACAAACTGCACCAGTACAGGCTGGGAGGTGATCTGCTGGAGAGCAGTCCTGTGGAGAGGGGCCTGGGGGTCCTGGTGGATAACAAGTTGACCATGGCTCAGCAATGTGCCCTGGTGGGCAAGAAGGCCAATGGGATCCTGGGGTGTATTAGGAAGAGTGTGTCCAGCAGATGAAGGGAGGTTCTCCTGCCCCTCTACTCTGCCCTGGTGAGACCTCATCTTGAATACTGTGTTTACTTTTGATCTCCCCAGTTGAAGAGGGATAGGGATCTGCTGGAGAGAGTCCAGCAGAGGGCTAGGAGGATGATGAGGGGACTGGAGGGCATGGTTTATGAGAGAGGCTGAGGGACCTGGGACTTTTTAGTCTGGAGAAAAGAAGACTTAGAGGGGATTTGATAAATGCTTATAAGTAACTGAAGGCTGGCCAGGAGGAGGAGGACAGGCTCTGCTCACTTGCTCCCTGAGATAGAACAAGGGGCAATGGGTGTAAGTTGCAGCACAAGAGGTTCTGCCTCAACACAAGGGGGAACTTCTTTACTGTAAGGGTCACAGAGCACTGGAACAGGCTCCCCAGAGAGGTTGTGGAGTCTCCTTCTCTGGAGCCTTTCAAGGCCTGTCTGGATGTGTTCCTCTGTGATCTGTGTTAGGTAGTATTGTCATGCTCTGGCAGGAGGGTTGGACTCCATGATCTCTTTGGGTACCTTCCAGTCCCTAACATCCTATGATCCTATGATCCTACTCTGTGCTCAGTTCCCAACTGGTAAAAGTTTGTACAGCATCAGGCTCAAAAGCATGAAATGTTTGCTAGAAGCCTGTTATCAGAGGGTGAACGTAAGCCAAATGCTCAAGAAGCACATCTAATGTGAGCAGCATTTATTGGCAGGAATGCTGCAGGAAATACTCATCTTAAAAAGAAGACGTTAATAACTCTTTTTGTATTTCACCTAGTTTAAGATCAGAAGTGGTAGGAGCATTATTTTCTTTCAATCATGATGTGCGTGTCCTGTCTTCTTATCTCCTGAGGGGCACAATTACACACTCAACAAAATAAGCAGCAAGCTCAGGTCACCAAGAAAATTAAATAAAACTCTAGCACAATTACAGCAGGCTGACTGCGTTGGCTATTACAGTCATTATATGGCTGGATAGCAGCAAGATTCAAAACACTACCTGGAGGAAGAATAGCTGGAACTGTCCATTTTAAAAGATCTTTTTAACTGCAAAAATAATAATAGTGGCAATTCAGACAGGTTTCATCTGAGCACAGCATCAGGAAGCAGATGCTTAGGAAAGAACTGCTTCCAGAGGCCTCTCCGCATTCTCTTTTGCTGATGATTGAACTTTTGCCTATGGGGAGCCTATGACCTAAGGCACATCTAGACTGGCAAAATAAATACTGCCCAGGTGATGCCGAGGGGAATTGTACTTTGGAGTCCACTTGTGGATAACAGTGATAGTTTGTACAGGACAAGGCAGGAAAACATGAGAGGAAAGAAATGGAAGAATGGTTTCAAGGCAATAAGGTTGAAGAAGCAATCAGGCAATAATTAAGCAAAGTTCTGGGATGATAATTGCTCTTCCTCTAGGCTAATTGGTATGATGGAAATATGGCAAAATGATTGCATTAATGCAGTTAAGGTCAATTCTTTTAATAGCTTAAAAAGTTAATTTGATTTTAAAATTAAAAGGCAATGGGCACTATTTTTGAAGGGCAGACTTTTCGAGGTACCTCTTTCAATATGAAGCCTCTTTTCTAATCAGTAAATGTGAAAGCTAAGAAGCACCTCACAACTTTATCTGACTTGAAATTAAAATCTCCTTGGGAACCAACACTTTCCTTGCAAGTGGCAGTGCTCTGCTCCCATTTTACATGAATACAAAATTGCTTCAACAACATCTATAGTTCCTTAAAGTTAGTTGAAAATCTGCATTTCCACATCTTACAAATTCTAGTTCTTTAAGTAAAAAGGAAAGAAGATGAAGTCAGAATAATTTGGATAAGAATTGTAGAACCATTTTGGTTGGAAAGGACTTTTAAGACTGATCATTAACCTCAGACTGCCAAATCCACTGCCAATTCAAAACCATGTCCCTAAGTGCCACATCTATACTTTAAAATCTCTCTGGCGGTGGTGACTCCACCACATAGCTGAGCAGCCTGAGCACAGAGGCTTGCTCAAATAAACCAGTCATTGAATGCTGCCCTTGTCCTAGAGGAAGATGAGAAATGTAAGCTGGTGATGCAACCAGCATTAAGAAGACACAATGTGTTGTGCTAGCAGTGAGTGGGCACCTTGTCTTCTGCATTTGACCCAGCCTTCTGCTGACCATTTTCATTGTTCCTGAGCAAGATGACCCACAGAAGTGCCTTGGCCAAGGGAATCAGTAATCTTTCTTACTCTAAAACCCACTCTTGTTGCCATAGTGACTCCTGAAACTAGGTTAGTCTGAGAACTGAAAATATATTATGCCACTTTACACTCTAAGCAGTTAGGAGTCAGGTCTTGATCTCAAAACATTACAAACCCAGCAAAAATCAAAAGGGTTAGTTTAACTCTTTGGTAACTCTTACCAGAGTTGTAATAAATTCCAGAGCAATTCCAGTGAAGTACTCACAATTTATTCAGCTTTAAACGAGGCCCCATTTCAAATAGGTGCATAAGCATTGCCTAACTCTGAACATATGGATAGAGCCTCCAAAATCTGCTAGGCTGATCACAGAATCTCAGAATTAACCAGGTTGGAAAAGACCTCTAAGATGATCGAGTCCAACTTGACACCTAACCCTTCTAATCAACTAACCCACAGCACTAAGTTCGTCATCCAACCTCCTTTTAAACACCTCCAGGGATGGGGACACCACCACATCTCTGGGAAGCCAAACAGTATTAAGTTCCCACTATGTGCATGGTATTGCTTGCTCCTGAGGTACTCTCAGCTAACTAGAGTTCTGATGTGATACCAGGGATTCATAGGACACTTCAGAACTTGTGAGTTTATAATCTCATCACCATTTCTGCTCAGAAGAATCAAACTTTTTCTTTGCTTTCTCTCTAGCTGCCATTGTCAATGCTCAGTAACTCTGAGGCCTTGCATATCTGAAATTCCTATTCCAGAAACTCTGCCTTTGCCAACCATGCTCTTTGTAACAAGAACTATAGTTAAAAGGTTCATGTTTCAGACTGTGCTTTTATAGGTACTTTACATCCACAGCTTATTATAAATGTCTTCTTGTACTGCACAGCAATAAAATCCAATCTTTTCTCTCAATGCCCTTCAAAGTTGTACAAGCCTAGTAGGTAACACTTACTGGCTAAACCAGAACTGCAAGACACAATATCTGCTGGCAGTAGATAATTCTTTTCCTTACAATAGAAGAACTAGAACCTACCCATCGTACATGCATTTATAAGCAACACAATTCACAAACTACTCCTTTCTTGGAAGGTAAAAAAGGGAAAAGTCTTCTTAGCAATAAAGAGTGCACCTTTGCCAGGTTGACCACTGAATCTCTGGGTAGAGGCAGTAGCCAGAATGGGATTATTAATTTCTATCCATTGGAATTACATCTGCTCCTTGATAGTGTTGTTCTGTGCAGACTTGCATAGGCAGTCTCAAACCCCTGGACTGGTACCAGGTCCTCCAGGAGAATTTGGTATCAGCAACAGCATCAGGGAACACAGAACAATCATAAGGAATCAGAAGAAAAACAAACCAAACCAAACCAAAACAATCTCATCCCCCCCAAACTCACAACAACTCAAGGAGACTTAGTAAATCCTAACTCTCCTCAATGAATAAATTGCACACTGAGTATGATTTAAATGAAAATATAGTTTCATTTTTGTATTCCAAATCATTGCTGCAAATAGATCTCTTTTCCCTCCTATCCCTGGCACTGTCACAGTAGGGTAATGTCAAGTAAAGGTCTAGCTGAGAAAACACACCAAAATACAAAGGAACTTACCCTCTGGCTTTTCCTGCTATTATTAATTGTTTAGAAAAGAACCACAAACACAACTCAGTCACTCTTATTTGTGGTTTTTACCTCCTAATAAAAAATGAGTTCCCTTTTTAACCTATTTCTTGATTTTAATTTTAAGCTGGGGGCTCAGTAAAGTGTTCATAAACCAGGGTGGGTTTTTTTTAAGGAGGCAATCATGCATCATGTTTAATCCAGAGACATCATATTTGCCTCTCATGAGATTATTTTTAATTTGAGAGACCTCTATACCTGACTAAAACTCATATTTTGCTCCCATCAAAATGCACAGTGAAGTTTCAAGTGCCTTCAGTCCACGTGGATCAAAGACCCCACGTTGGTACAGGTAATAGGCAGGGGCTAGTTATGCAGTCAGCAGAATCAAAGCCTCTGCACACATGCCTGAAATCATGTCCTATTTCCCCTTTAGCAGCTTCTGAACAAATGTAGCTCACAAGACAGCATGTTACCAGCTACACAGGTTAATGTGGAACAGCGCACTCCTGGTGTACCAATAGAGCTCTGCTAGGACAGTTCAGTAGAAGTGGAAGGGAACAGTGCCTTACTCTGTTCACTCTTTGGTTAAGCATGTCAAATTATGTAAGAGTTCTCAGAAATATGCAAAAAGCAACAAAGATCTCATATAGAAAGTAGAGCAGAATTTGAATGATTTGGTTCAAAGCCCAGTACTGCAGCTCAGTAAATGACTCAACTTCCCTGCCTCCATTATCATTTCTAAAGTGACATTAACCACACTCAAAGTCAAAACAAGGAAGGCTGACAAAGAAAGTGTTTGGAGTGAAAGCTGCCTTTTAATGTAAGTTTTTGCAGCCTATAGGAATACATGGAATCCAAATTTGGATGGGGATTCTAGGAATCTTTTCCTACACAGCAACATACTGGAATATCATAAATAGTAAACAACATCATGATAACTACACAAAAGCAAGCAGACGGTCTACTGAAAAGCAGGACTTTAAAATCAAGTGCAAAGTGCTCCAAATTCAATGTGGTATAAATGCCTAATTGCTGAGCATATGGCTGCAAATCCTGAGACACCAGGATTTGACCTGTCTGTGGTGATGACTAATTGAGCTTCAGAAAATGACAGAGATGGCCATCCAAGTTCTTCCATATTTAATTCAGCTCAGATGATCCATGTAAGAGTCACTTCTTTTACACTGGCTTGAGACCTGCTCAGTGTATCTCACTGTCACCAAGCAATCTGAGTTTTGGGTTTGTGTTTTGTTTTTTCTTGTTTTTTTAAAGCAGAGTAATTGAGTGCACAAAGCTACACTCATTAAGACTGTCTGAGGACTGGACAAGAAAGATCAGTTTTTATACTTCTTCAGTCCTTTCTCATGGAAGGTCTCTTAAAATGCTGCAATGGCCAGTCTTTGCTGAAGTCAGTGAAAAATCTCTCATCTCCATTTTGCTTTCCTTTATTCACCACAACTCTTGTGTGGTATCTATGTATTCAGCTGTGCCTGGGTCTCTTTTAAAAGCCAGAGAACTAATGCAGCTGCTATTAAGTATGATTTTTTAATCACTCCCTGCTTTTTTCCATCTAATTGCTATTCCAAATACCACCACATAATTAAAGAAGTCTTTTCAAAAGAAAAAAAAAACCAAAGCATGCAGTCCCATTTACCCTTGGAGGGAAAAGCAACCTTAAAGATCAGTATTTTGCTGCATAGTGCACCTAAATTAACAAGAAGACTTAAATGCAGAAGCAATTACAACATTTGGAAAATAGCCTTGATTCCCTTGTCTACAGTAAAAAAAAAAACATCCCCCCCAAACCCTAAAAACCAAAAGAAGTCTCCATGAAATCAGATTGCAGGTGGTTTTATGAGCTTCCTGTCAAAATTTCACCTCTCCTCAGTTTCTCATTTTAACAACAAAAACCTAACCTCTGTAGTTAAAAACTTCATTAGCTGGTCAAAAGCAGAATATCTACATTCTGGGTTGGTTTTGGTTTTGTTTTCTTGCAACGGGGCAGCCTTGCAGAGCACAGCTGATACCAGTGGACACATTATACAGCTACTGAGACAAGTAGGCCCACAAATATGGATGAGTCAGAAAAGTCCTCAATATACAAAAATACATGCACACAGTCTTCTTCAGGCTCTTTTAGCACCCACAGATATCCTACAAGCCCATCTGGAAACAGGACTGTAGGAGTTTGTCCAGACAAGACAGTCCCTGCCGCAGGATCATCAACAACTTCTGCAGTGGAAGTCACTGCAGAATAACAACTCCTCCTGGCTTCCCCCTTCTTAGCAGCTTCTATAGCAAAACTATGCAGAAGCAGTTGTGAAAGGACTCCAGAGTTAACATTATAACTAAGTAAAGACATCCTAAATATCTTCAATGGCAATGGCCTTAGCACCCTCAAGACTGTTCTCAACTTTTCCAGCAGAGCTCAAGTTCACGCTGGCTTGCAGCTTCAAATCTTAATTTTTAATGGTGTTGCTCTTTCATTGTTCACCACCCTCTGAGAGCTTTTATGTTACTGTAGACCTATAGACCTGTATATAGTCACAAATACACTTATCTGCTTCCAGATATGCCACCCTCTCGTGGGCAACATTCATGTGACAATGAGGTGTGTATGGTTTCCCACACAGCTGTTCCAACTTAACTCCTGATGCTTTCATAGGCTTATAATGGCAAAAAAATAACCTTGTGTGTGTTTTCTGCAGATGGCTATTATGTATTTGTACAGTTCTTCACATCTATAAACATACTATGAGGGTTTAAAGCTGAGAGGCATTTGAAGAGTGAGATGAGAATATGATGTGTTCTGGCCCCATCCACCTTCACTCCACATATAGAAAAGAGCTGAGCCCAGCCAGAGCGATTAGTGAGATGAAGACTTTAGTCATCTCTCTCTCTCTTGGGAACAGCTTGTTCAGTTCAGGGCTCTGGCAGAGCTGGCTGGGTGTAGGCTGGGCATTCTGAAAGCAGTACTTGCCCATTTCCTCAGAGCATTGGCTGAGGTCACGCAGCCCCAACCTGCTCCTTCACTAAATGCTAGGATGCAAGCCCTCCAAAAAGGAGTAGAAAGCCTATGCCTCCCTTACCCTGAGAAAGAACTTCTCTCAACTTAACATTGCTTTCCTTTCTTAAAGTTCCCATTCATCAAATGTACCCCACTTATCTTTCATTTTCTTGATTAAATGTTTTGCTTGATAAAATTTGGCAACTGCCTCTCTAAAAACATTCCAAATAAGAGAACAATAGACAGACAGATGAAGAACTAATGTTTCTTCCTTAATGCCTGGATTGTTACTAATGTTCCCAGAATACCATTTTAAAGGAAATTAAAAAAAAAAATAGAGAAAAAACTCTTCAGGTTAAGCCCCTCATTGTATTCTCTAAATGCTGAATTTCTCTTACTGCAAGTTTCAAAGCTGTGTGTGGGTGGAGAAACTATAAGTAACCACATTTGTGCATGTTCCTTCTAAACAAGACACAGAAAATATGCTCTGCATCAGCACAGAAGGATGCTACTGTGCTCTGCATGAGGCTTCAGAAGGCTGGCAGGTAGATTATTTCTTTTGCACTCATGCTGCTGGTGTTGCTGTTTGTGTCTTTCCTCCAACACTCTGGAATCATACCTGCAGTGTAACTATAGTGTGATGAATTAGCAGTGCAACTTATCAGATCTCTCAGATACTTATCAATGGTAATATTAAAAAATACAGAAGTAATTTCTCACCAAGGGCACAGAGAATATTTTGGTCCATATCTGTGCATAGCACCAGCTAGAACAGTGATTTTGCATAATACACTTTCCTCAGGTCTCCATTTCTGGTCCCATGTTTGTCCTTTCATATCAGTGCTACATGCAACTGCGGGTCAGTCAGGGTTGGGTCAGCCCTAATCTCAAGTCTGGTTCCCCACAGCTGGCCTGTTTGCTTAGACATAACCAGAGTTTTCTAAAAGAATATCCCAGCTGTCTCACAGCTCAAGAATATGTCCCAGGCAGAGTGGACACTGAAGCAAAGGCAACCCAAAATAGTTCTTGACTTCTCACTCAGGCAAACCTTCCTTTAATTTTCCTCTGTGGTTGTTTCCTCCACTTTAGCTCAGTATCTAGTATAGAATCATAGAATCAACCAGGTTGGAAGAGACCTCCAAGATCATCCAGTCCAACCTAGCACCCAGTACATTTCACTCCTCAGTCCACTGAAGTAGGGGAACTCTGTAGCTCTTAAGTATCAACAGATGGAACAATATCCTAATTATTAAAAACCTCTTGTCTGCTGAATTAGCAATGCTCAGACTATGCTGTGACCATGTGTACTAGGGTTTATTTTAATTCCTCAAATACAGCATCTCGAGTTTCCTCATAACTCCCTATTTTGCTTCTTTGGCATCAGACCAGCAGAAAAACAGCATTTGCAGAAACTACAGTAACTTGAGACACCTGCAGTGCCCAGCTCATTTAGATTTCTGATTGGAAACTGATTTAGACTTCTGAGGTGTTGACCTCCGAGTTGTTGTTGCCAATGACAGCTGTCATCGTAACTAATTTACATGTTTGTGAGCACAGCACCACACAGCTGATTTTCATGTTTGTGAGGAAAAGCATTCTCATCCCACAGAGAAGTCTGTTCATTTGAAAATACTGTGGCTTTAGAAGGATTTTCCTTGCATGTATTTCCTTCCTTTTTCCCCCTTTTGGTGGAGCCCAAGAAATACAGCAAGTACACAAAAGGGAAAGGGGATCTACAGGAACTCCTTGGAAAAGTACAATATCCTCACGTATGTAAATAGAGCAACTGGATTTGGCTCTGCCAGTGACAGATGTGCCTATGGGCTTCAAGAGAGGAAACAATTAATAGAGAGTGGATAAAGACTGAGAGAATAAAAGCACCACTCTTCAGAGTTTCAACCCTGAGATGCCTTATGGCCCCTTTCAGTGCCTCTGTTTCCCTGTCTGTAAAAAGAATAAAGAATTCCTCTGATGGATAAATATCAGATTAAGATAATACCATTACTGCTACCATTAAGCATTCAGTGGTAGCCACTAAAAACTCAGAAAAAAAAGCCCCAAACCAAAGAAAATAAAACAAAGAACCCTCAGGAGCAGGTTTATTAGTGTTTTTTTAGCTCCAGCTGTAATATAGCTGTACTTATGGTAGTGTAGGAGAAGTATAACAGCATGACTGTAGGTCTGGTAGGCACTAACCTTGGGAAATAAACTCGTCATCCACTTAGTAGGAAAAGAACAACCTACATGGCTGGCTTCTAACTCCAGTGCCCTGAGTCACTGAATGGAACTGCTGCCACTTAACTAACTGAAATTGCTCTCAATTTAGACAGCACCAGCTTCTTTTTGATAGCATCAACCCACCTAAACTGTTACTACTTTAAACAAGGTATTTAAAGGCAATTAACAATTAGAAAGAACTGATAAAGTAAGGATGAGCTTTACAGTCTTTTAACCTAAGCACTAATGCTCCAGGCCTCCTATAGGCATACCCCACTGTGCTTGAGTTGTTTGCTTTATCACAGAGAAAACTGCTGATTCACAGGCATTCTGGGTTCAGCTAGGACCTAGTCTACCCTAGCCTTAACCCTATCCTAGCCACACCAAGGACAACAGGATATTAAATCTAGAGTTGCTCTAGGCTACTGCTGGGGGCAAATGACTTTATCATATTGGTTTAACAAGACTCACAATCACAGCACACAGCAAAGACAGGCTTAGAAAGAGAGCAAATCCTAACTGGTAAAAATGGGTCTTGGTATACAGTCTCATCCCAGTAACAGAAAAACTTGCCATGGTAGCACAATGATGCAGTAGTCTTAAATATCTATGCCAGGGTCAGAGCCTTTTGGGGGCTGAGCATCATGCCAGCATCTAGGAAAACAAAACCTTCCATCCACAGGGCTCTGACATAATTAGAGACTAGAGACAAAGTATGAAAATGTAAACCATGTAGGGAAGGAGAAACAGGAGAACAAGGGTGAAAGAAGTGACTTGAATGCTAGGTCTATTGTCCATCAGAGACCTTTCTAGGATCTATTCTATGTCTTTTGAATATTTAGCTTGATGTCTCAAACATTTTATCTCCCCTTCATCACTTGTATGAATCAAGCTGTGCACAAGCAGAAAGGAATGCAATGCAATGTTGTACCTGGCCTCCTGGCTGGGCATCTCTGACAGTGGGCCCTTGCCCAGGGATTGAAACCTGCACCACAGCATTTCTCCTGCTGTAGGGCCACTGCAGCTTCTCTCCTGCTTGGTCTGCCTGTCATTCACTGCTCAGGCACTGCACATGGTGTCCCAGGGCACAGAAGTCACAGCTCAGTACTACAGATAAGGAGGTAAAGGGCTAAGTTACTGTGGTGTGTGAGAAGCTTTGCATGTAGCATACAGCCCCCAAGCTGAGCTAGGCACTAAGTGTGCATGACACAGCAGATGCTGAGATAGAAAGCCCAGGATGTTTGCTTCACTGAGTAATCTACTCATAACTGTATGGCTGATTTCTTCTATTTGTCACTGCAGAAATGGATCCTATGAGGGTTTGGAATGGGGAAATGCCAATGACCTTACAGATTCAGCAATGGAGGCCACAAATCATGGAAGTAACTTGTTTGTGGGGATGCAAATAAATGGATGCTGAACTCTGAGTCACCTGGCAGACTGATAATGCAATAATAAACTAGAATATACTTGCAAGCAGAACCGAGCTGAAAAGCTCTTTCAGCAAGAGAAAAGAAAAGCCACCTAAAAGACTCCAGGAGCGAGAATCATGGGCAGAAGTGGTCAAGGACTTCCCCTGAGTATCTCTTTAATGAAAAGTTCTGTTTCCCCCAAACTGAAGTTTTCTGTGAAAAACTCCTTGCTTTCTTATGTTTTTCTCCTGGCTTGGTGGCTTACAGAATATGGCAACCCCTCATTCTGAACTTCCTTCTCTTATGGTTTTCTAACACCTCATGCACTTTGAAAACCTAAGGAATTAAGCAAGCAAAATACATTTCCATTGCATACTAACCAACAATATATTTTGATTGTTTAAAGTTACTTCCTGATGGAGGTAGAGGGAAATTTTTTTTAATAGTTTCATGTTGTGGATCCTTCCCCCCAACTTTTCCTCCTTATTTGGGAAGAGAATTGTCTTAAGGTCAGAATGTTTTCATAATAGTTTAGTGCATAGAATCATAGAATCATAGAATCAACCAGGTTGGAAGAGACCTCCAAGATCATGCAGTCCAACCTAGCACCCAGCCCTAGCCAATCAACTAGACCATGGCACTAAGTGCCTCATCCAGGCTTTTCTTGAAGACCTCCAGGGATGGTGCCTCCACCACCTCCCTGGGCAGCCCATTCCAATGCCAATCACTCTCTCTGGCAACAACTTCCTCCTAACATCCAGCCTATACTTTCCCCAGCACAACTTGAGACTGTGTCCCCTTGTTCGATTGCTGCTTGCCTGGTAGAAGAGACCAACTCCTACCTGGCTACAATGTCCCTTCAGGTAGTTGTAGACAGCAATGAGGTCCCCCCTGAGCCTCCTCTTCTCCAGGCTAAACAACCCCAGCTCCCTCAGCCCCTCCTCATAGGGTTTGTGTTCCAGGCCCCTCACCAGCTTTGTTGCCCTTCTCTGGACATGTAACAGCACCTCAACATCTCTCTTGAATTGAGGAGCCCAGAACTAGTCACAGTACTCAAGGTGTGGCCTGACCAGTGTTGAGTACAGGGGCAGAATAACCTCCCTTGTCCTACTGGCTACACCCCAGCTTATTTTTCTCCATCCCTCAACACATGTCCCATTCAAAACAATCCAAAAGGCAGCAAAGAAAGAAGAAGTGAAGAATTATCAAAATAAATGGAGGAGAAAGGTAAAAGACCAGTGCACAAAACTGGAGTACATTTGTCTTGCATGAAAGACATGTTTGTTAAAAGGGAACCGCAGCATAACAGAGAAGAAAGTTTATAGCTGTAACAGTGTACAGGGATTTGAGCCAACCAGCTCTTTCTAAATGTGCCTGAAGGGTCACCCCAGCCCAGGCAATAGCTTCCAGAACTACAATCCAAAGATTACAACTTAACAAAAAAACAAAACCAAAACCGAGCAAGAAGCTTTGTGTAAGAATTCCCTATGAGAAATGTGAAATAAAAGAAGTTGCTTTAAAGTCTCCTGTGAGCTAAACCAGTGCTTAGTCCTAAAGAGTGCACAGCCTTTCTTCCAACAGCAGAAATACCAGAACCCTTCAGTCAAGTTGGTTAGATAGGGCAGTTACTGAAACGAGGCACAGCCAACAGGAGATACTAACACAGCAAGGAGCTGCTGCAGAGCACAGCATATGGAGCAGAGCTAGTAAAAGTCATATGTGGCATGGACTAAACTGTAGCTGCTAGAAAGAGGAGCAACATTTAATGGAATGACTAGTGTGGAGAGGAGATGCTAGCAGAAACAGGTCATGGTGCCAGATCAGCTCAATATAAACTGTGCCTTGCTACCCAGCAAGACATAATAGTCTCAAATCATGAGTGCAATTCATTACCAGAGGGGGGAAGCAACCAGCTGGCTGAGCAGCTGCTTCGTGCAGGAAAACACAGTGAAATTGTTATAGTTATACTGCAGGAACTAGCTATCATTACACTCTTTGTTGTCTAGCTAGGTTTTTTCTCACTTCAGTGAAAATACCTTTTGTTGGCCATCAGTCAAAAGCAGTTTGAAAGAGGATTGATCACTCTGAGTGACAAGCAGGATCATGAAAAAGCTGGGAGGCCATGTGAGGAGATAATTGGAAGGAAAGATGAAGGGAAACAAATGGAGTAGAAAAGAATGACTATTTTAGACTTCTAAATCAATGCCTGAAATAGTATCTTTATTTCTTAGTATAACCAACTCTTATGTAATTTTTGATGGTCCCAGTAAATCCTTTAAGGCTTTTTCATGAGGGGTAAAACTGGCCTAGCAATCACTTTGAGAGTTTAGCAGTGATCTGTGAATCAGACATCCTGACACAAAGAGTTCTAGTTGTGAAGCTTTCAGTGACCCTTGGCAAGTCGCTCAACATCAACCTTTTAGAAAACTCATAATCCTGAGATGAAAGAAACCACAATAAGTGGGGAGTACTGGCTGCTTTTGTTACATCTTAAAGCTACAGGGGAGAAAGTCTCTTGGCGTTCCAGCCTGTGTTTACTCAAAGCTCTTGTTTTTCTCTATGCCCTTGGTGATGATTACTCATTCTAGCAATTGCTTTCAAAAATATACATATTTCTGGAGAAAACTCTGCTTTATTTCTCTTTTTTCACCACTGCAGCCCTACTATTTTTGTAGGCCTAATCAGTAACAGACAGGCCTGATTCTTTCTGCTCCTTTGCCATGGCAATGAGAGGCAATGATGCCTTTCAGAAACAATAAAATAGACATCATATTTTCAGTGATGCTGACATGCAAACAATCCAGTGAGAGAAATAGACAGTGAGGATATACTATATAAGGAGGACGATTGCGATTAAGCATAACAGCAAATGTTAGCAGTTTGCACAGGACCAACTTCCTTGCAGTGTGCTGGAAAGCAAATCCTGGATCAGAAAGTCACTGAGTGGCCTGGCATGATGGCTAGAGGTACTTTGCACTACACAGGATTAATCTATTGCATTCTACCACATCTCATCCAATGTCAGCTAATAAACTGAAGGTCTAGGTCTGAAGAGTCTACCTTACTTCCCCAGCTGCCAACAGTGAGAGAGGGAAGTGTCCAGGGTACACTTCAGATCTCGGACAGAGTTGTTCTTTGAAGATATGGGTGTCTCTCTGATGACTACAAAAGGAGACTATGCATTAGATGTCTGACTTGCATGATTCAATTACACTCCTAAAAATATGCAGGATAAATCCAGGTCTCGGTTAGCTGCACCTACCTACAGAGAACTAACTCTATCACCTCTATTTCTTCATACTATGAATTCACAGAATCACAGAATCAACCAAGTTGGAAGAGACCTCCAAGATCATCCAGTCCAACCTAGCACCTTTTTGGGTAAGATCTAGTGTAGTGTAGAAGAACTTCAAGTCCCAATTTACTACACCCATACAAGAAAAGATACACCTTAACAGCATACATCTTTTACATTTAATTACTTAGCTGTGAGATGCAAAACTGCAGTTCTTTCCCCTCAAGATTCACAGTCCTAATGGCTTGCTGGACTAGGCTTCTTAAAATAAATATAGGGATTTTTTCCTCTTCATCTACTGTGAGATAGATCCAAAACATTAATGAGTCGGTAGGATTTCAAGAGTTTTCAGAAGGCTTTCTGAGATGTTCCTAAGCTCTCAGTTAGAATCCAAACTTTTGAAGTTCAGGAAATAGCAAAACAAACCATCTGAAAGGACTAGGTCTTGAAGGACAGGCAGTGCTCTAAACAAGAAAAACACTTTTCAGGGCACAAAGGATTTTTTTTTTTAATTCCTCTTCTCCCTTCACTAAGTTCAGAGATCAAATTGTCTGGTTCAGATTTCTTCAGATCCTGTTTCCCAAGACAGCTGTGGAACTCATCAAAGTGTTCTCATGCTGCTCGTACATCAATGCTAAGTAAACTTCAGTTGGTAACTGAAGTTGGTCCCTGAAGTTTGATATCTCTAGCACTGCTGCTCTCTGTGTAAATTAAAAGTGATCATCATTATTTTTTTAATCAGTGACTCTTTAGAAACATGAAGAACAATTGTCTGCTTGACTTAATAACTATGTAGAGGAAGAAAGACACAAAGGTTCTTTCCAGATAATTGGAAGTTACACTTTATACCAAATTATGAAGAAGATAGAGTATTCCTAATCAGTAACCCTGAAGGACTTTCCAGAATAAATATCTTCAAATGAAAATAAATAATTTAAACCTGTAGTTCTTTGTGAAGGATTTTGGCAGAAAAAAATAGGAGATAATACAAGATTTATATTGGAAGAGCACTGTCAGAAGTTTACAAGAGAGTACTCTCGTTATCATGTGAGTTTAATTACTTAAAGCTGAAAGCCTGAGACATCTCTGACATGTTCTTAGCTCATAGACTTATCACTGGTTACAGGGTGCAAAGGTAACTGCCTGGACAAAAACACAGAGCCTATGTCTATACCAACAGCCATTGTTTGAACATGCTGAAATATCGAAGTGCTACATACTTATACTCTTCACCTAGGAATCTATGCTGTGCCCTTTTGAGGGGTGAATTTCTATGCCAAAGTCATTGGTAAAGAGGGAAAAAGCATGTTAGCTCTTTCAGCCATGTTCTTTTTCCAAGAACTCCATCCTATTAGGGTTGGACAACCATGAGCACACTGTTCATAAATGCCCCATGTCTTTGCAAGCTAAAGGAACTGCAGAAACATCTGTATGAAATCACCAGGAACTGAAGAAGTATGTGGACATTATATTCCTTCCTGGCATGGCTGCCTCGCCTGACAAATCCAATGCAATCTGGCCATTGAGTAAAAGGCAGTGTATAGCTGTGTAGGATCACAGTATCACAGTATCACAGGATTATTAGGATTGGAAGAGACCTCACAGATCATCAAGTCCAACCCTTTACCACAGAGCTCAAGGCTAGACCATGGCACCAAGTGCCACGTCCAATCCTGCCTTGAACAGCCCCAGGGACGGCGACTCCACCACCTCCCCGGGCAGCCCATTCCAGTGTCCAATGACTCTCTCAGGGAAGAACTTTCTCCTCACCTCCAGCCTAAATCTCCCCTGGCGCAGCCTGAGGCTGTGTCCTCTCGTTCTGGTGCTGGCCACCTGAGAGAAGAGAGCACCCTACTCTCTCTGCCACTACCAGAGCCTAAGATACAGAAAACATCTGACATTCCTGCCACAATTCCATGCCACTTTGAGTTCAAATTCAGGAATGGAAGTGCTTTCTTAACAGTTCAAAATAAGAAATCAAGTCACTCAACAACCTCTGTGTTACTTGGCCATGACACTATTGATTGAATTAATAACTCCTGCAGGGCACTAACCAGCACAAATAGACCACCACTGTACTTTCAAATCAGTGTCAGTGTTGGTAACTTGGTAGTCCTATTCAGAAGATCAGTGGCTCTGCAAATCTTCGTTGCCTAGGCTCACACTCACATCATCTGAAAGAGTGCCAGTTCCTTTGGCAGGAACAAAAGGAATGGAATGGAAATAGCTCTAAAAAAGCAGTTGCCAAGATGTTTTATTGCATAGTCTGTGATGAAGAGTAGATGAAAATAAACAAACAAAACCTCCTTTTACTGCAGATGTACATCATTTACTGCATATATAATAAAGCAGACAAGCACTAAATAAGAGGCTGTTGGAGATATAAGGTGGTTTTGGAAACACTGCATGTCTCATTGAGCTAATCCTTTAGATTCATGTAGGTGAGAGTTCTATGGTGATCTACCAGAATTGTGTGGTGAGATATTTAAATCAGATAATGAGCCAGGTGTGGACACTTTGGCCTCATCAATTGCTGGAAGGACAGGGTCAGTGAAAACAGGCATTTCTCTCTCAGTCACAGGTAACAAAAGGTGGTTTTTTCTTAGAATCATAGAATCATAGAATCAACCAGGTTGGAAGAGACCTCCAAGATCATCCTGTCCAACCTAGCACCCAGCCCTAGCCAGTCAACTAGACCATGGCACTAAGTGACTCATCCAGGCTTTTCTTCAACACCTCCAGGGATGGTGACTCCACCACCTCCCTGGGCAGCCCATTCCAATGCCAATCACTCTCTCTGGCAACAACTTCCTTCTAACATCCAGCCTATACTTCCCCTGGCACAACTTGAGACTGTGTTCCCTTGTTCTGTTGCTGGTTGTCTGGGAGAAGAGGCCACCCCCCACCTGGCTACAACCTCCCTTCAGGTAGTTGTAGACGTTACATTGCCAAGTATTTTCACAAGCAATGACTCCTGAGTTCCCTTTTCACTGATTTTTGGGAACATTACAATAATCAAGTAATCCCTATCAAGTAGCACCTCAACCTTATGCCTGGTAAGGTCACATATACATTCTCAAGCTCAGAAAAATAATAGCAGTAATACTTAGAAGATATAAACACATTAAGGACAAACAGCAAGTGTATCTACTTGGTAAATTTACCAAGGGGGCTGTGAAAATTCTCTAGGATGCTATGAATTGGGGCTGGGCTCTACCTCTGGAGGTCCCTTCCAACCTCTAAGGTTCTATGATTCTGTGAATTGTAACGTTTTAATTAGTGATCTGTCAGTGGTAGCTGTTCACAGGCTAAGTCTGCTCAGATGGCACACAGAGAACGTGATGTGCTTTTGCAGGGTGCTGTTGCTGCACTCATTTGGTAGTAAATATAATCTTGACTATAGCATTCTTTTTTCTTACCATTGTTTACAAGTCCCAGTGAAGGTATGACTGTAAACAAAGCATAAAGGAGACAGACAGTTTGCTTTCTTCAGTCTTTGAAACAATGACAAACTGGAAAACTACAGAATGTTGGACAACTCTTCATTGCCTTGAAGTGATGAAAACAACTAAGCATGGGCCTGCATGTATGTGGGGATGTACAGGCCTAATCCTCCCAGCTTTTGTGTGAAAGCTAAATGAAGCAGGAGCTGCCTCAAATACCCTACCATTCTTCTGCAAATGGACTGCGTAGGTCCCATGCATCACACAGAGTGTTCAGCATTCTCAGATAGTGTCTGGAGACAGATAGATGTTGGCAGGATATTTTTCCATACAAATGATGTCAGGATTATGCCCTGGTCTATTTTCTTGGCAAGTAAAAGCTAGGCACATTACAACTGGAAGTGCTTGGTTATGAAGAGAGACAGCCTTTCCTCTGCGATACTTTTCAGTCTCTCACAACAATGGCAGCTGGTAAATGTAATGATATCAGTATGGCCCCATGGCCTTTTTAGCCACTGCCAGAGGCAGACAGAGAAACCAAAGCTATAGCCATTGATGTATCTTGGCATAAAGCCAGCAATGCAGGTGGACAAATTTAGAGAAATTCAGGTGGAGGCACTGCTCTAGTCTGACCTTTTTGATAACCAAGAAGATCTGAAAAATCACTACAGCTGGTATGGCAACAGTCCTACCTTTCTTAGTATGTGCCTAGCATCTAGCCAGTGGGTATTACTGTCATCTTGCTATTTACAGTATCACAGTATCACAGGATCACCAAGGTTGGAAGAGACCTCACAGGTCATCAAGTCCAACCCTTTACCACAGAGCTCAAGGCTAGACCATGGCACCAAGTGCCACGTCCAATCTTGCCTTGAACTGCCCCAGGGACGGCGACTCCACCACCTCCCCGGGCAGCCCATTCCAGTGTCCAATGACTCTCTCAGTGAAGAACTTTCTCCTCACCTCCAGCCTAATTTCCCCTGACGTAGCTTGAGGCTGTGTCCTTTTGTTCTGGTGCTGGCCACCTGAGAGAAGAGAGCAACCTCCTCCTGGCCACAACCACCCCTCAGGTAGTTGTAGACTTTTACTCTTCATCTGGCACAATGGGCCTGTTCCATTTTGTCATGCAAAGCCACCACAGCTAAATCAAGGCTTTGTACATAGCCAAGAAACTCCACCAGCACGCACAGTACCACTACATCCAACTTTTCCCAGCTCCTTCTTAACAGGCAACCATCAGAACCAAGGTGAAGCAATAAGGGAGCTGCACTAGCAGTGGCTTCGAGAGAATCATAGAATCAACCAGGTTGGAAGAGACCTCCAAGATCATCCAGGCCAACCTAGCACCCAGCCCTAGCCAGTCAACTAGACCATGGCACCAAGTGCCTCATCCAGTCTCTTCTTGAACACCTCCAGGGACGGTGCCTCCACCACCTCCCTGGGCAGCCCATTCCAATGCCAATCACTCTGTCAAGAACTTCCTCCTAACATCCAGCCTATACCTCCCCCAACACAACTTGAGACTGTGTCCCCTTGTTCTGTTGCTGGTTGCCTGGGAGAAGAGACCAACCCCCACCTGGCTACAGCCTCCCTTCATGTAGTTGTAGACAGCAATGAGGTCCCCCCTGAGCCTCCTCTTCTCCAGGCTAAACACCCCCAGCTCCCTCAGCCTCTCCTCATAGGGTTTGTGTTCCAGGCCCCTCACCAGCTTTGTTGCCCTTCTCTGGACACGTTCCAGCACCTCAACATCTCTCTTGAATTGAGGGGCCCAGAACTGGACACAGGACTCAAGGTGTGGCCTGAACAGTGTTGAGTACAGGGGAAGAATAACCTCCCTTGTCCTGCTGGCCACACTGTTCCTGATGCAGGCCAGGATGCCATTGGCTCCCTTAATGTGAATCTGCGGAGGAAAAGACTACCTGTATCGGGCTAAGTGTTGGCGTGTGTGTATGGAAATGATGGAGACTGAAGAATTTTGTGATCAGAAATGAAGCTTGCAGAATGGGAGTAGCATTTTGACTCCCACAAAAAAATGCTTTAAAATACCAAGTTCAAAGCTTGCACAAACCATTTCAATAATGCATCTGATAGGTCTCCATTTCCCTTCTACTTTAATAGATATGCTTCAGGCTTTACAGCTTCACTTGAATGATTTTATGAAGTGAGAGAGTTCAAATAAAATTCTTGCCTATATGAAACAAAGGGGATGAGGGAGGTGATGGGTGAAGCAAGGGGTTGAAGAACACTCTTATAAACTTATTTCAGCTATTTCTCAGGCTGCTTGATAACAACTGCCTGTAGTACAACCCTTATGATACTTCTGCTGTTTCACAGTGTTGCTGTTAATGGTGGCAAAGAGAATATACTAAATGGGAGAGATTCATCCAGAGGCAGGCAGGGTAAATCAGGATGTAACTGGAAAGCAGTGGAAATCTAAGAGAACATGAGAACATCAAAACTCAACAGAACTGGAAATGTTGTTAATTTGCTGTTAAACATTCTACAGATGAGGAAGACCCAGAGCAGATGGGCAAAAAGGCAAAGCTACCAAAAATGGGCTGAAGCATCTGCAACAATTACAGAACAGCAGTATGAATGTCAAAGGGATTTCTTCCCTCCTTTGCAGGACAGAATCTCAGCACCTCCCCCATACAACTGTGCTCTAAAATGACCAAACAGCACATCTCTGCCCTATCTGAAATGATAGAGAACTTTGAAAAAACAACTGAAGCAATGAAGCATTTTATACACTCAGCAACTCGACATTTTTATAATGATTCTAAATATTTTTGGTGTTAAAAGAATCCCTTGTCAGTTCCTTCCTGCACAGAGCCTTATAACAGCTCACAAATTGTCTTAACTGCCGTCCCTTTTGTGTGAGTGGTGCTCCATTATTTCCTTGGAAGGCTGCAAATGCAGTTCCATCCCATTTATTTTCTTTCCTTCTTTAAAATGCTATAGATTCATAACTCATTGTCCTTAGCACACCATTATTTGACTTGGTTCATATGTGCACATTGGTGCAATTGTATTAATACAGAGATGTAACAGCAAATAATCTTGTAAAGTGTCTGATGGTGTGTGGTACTGATTCTAATGGTAGTTTAAAGCATAGTATTTCTCACTTTAATATTGAAACTTGGAGATTCACAAGTGTTTAAACTTCTTTTTTCCCTACAGCACAGCTTATATATTAGTTATGACATGACAGTGAGGATGCCTGACTTTCTATCTCAGAACAAAATTACTTTTATTTCTTTTAATCAATCATTTTCAATGTTTTCAGGCTTTGTGAAGTTCAAACTGAAACCCAAACAGAATCAAAACGATTTTCTTAACAGTGTGAAACTGAGAGCATAGCCCTGACCTGCCAGTGTTGCACAGAGCATGTAGCAGGGCCTTGCAAATAGTGCAAAATACACCAGGAATGCTATGGAAAAGTCCTGTTTGGCACAGTTTAATCCTTAAATACAGTCCCAAAGGCACATGCTTGGCCTATATAAAGCCTTCATCCTGCTAACCAGTTTTGCAAGCTCTCTCCTTCAACGTTTAATATTGCATGTGTAAATACTTGATCCCTCTGGCAAGACTAACTAGTGTAGTTAGGTGAGGAATTATTGAACTCTCAAGATTCATAGCAATGAATCTCTTCTTGGAAAACTGTCTTTACTGAGAGCTATTAATGTTGTTAATGGAAGACTGAAAGGATGCAAAATAATCCTGGAGCCTTCATAAGAACATGCAACACAATAAAACCTGTCTCTATTCACATGTCCTCTGAAAAGAAATTTGATGCAGAACATCTGATATGAGCAGTAAGGCATTGATGAACAAGTGAAGAAGTGCAAGTTCTGACATGGAGATCATCTCTCAACAGACTTTTTACTGCACTGGTCAACAGCTGGAGAGGGTAAAACCATGTGACACCCTGACAGAGAAAAGTGCATCTGTGAAAACATGCTTAATTCTGAGCTGAGTGAAGAGGGAAGAGGAGCATCTTCCTTACAGAAACTACACAGTGTCATTATTTGTCTAGGAGACAGCAAAGTCTAATAAACTCGGGGCTCTCGTGTCAGGATTTGTTCTCTCACATCTTTTGTTTCTAGACTTGAACCAGCAACAACTCAGTTAAAGGCCACTGCATTTTGGCAAGGCAATGAATGATTACATTGAAATGTTACTTATGAATAGTGGCGTCATGCAGGTAGGCAGCTTCACTTGCCAACCAATGAGCATTTAAGAAAATAAGTGTAATAGTAATTGCATGACACATACATGTGAGATGATTATTGTCAAAACTCCCACCCCACCAACATATTCATCTCTCTCCTCCTCGTGGAATCCACACTTCATATTTCTGTTTAGCTGATAATTTCATTTATGACTTCCAAAGCATTTATCTTGAATAGTACAGATGTTTAGTGAACAGAATGATTCATCCCTTCCTCTCTACTTTCTAAGCAGGACAAAGAGATGCCTCCAGTAAGTGTGTGCTAGGATAGAAACATGTCTGTTATTAAGTTGTTGCTTTCCAGATAATAACTACCCATTACAAGAAGAAATTTGAAAGATTGCTGCCAACAGAACTCACACAGAGCAACGCTCTCTAAAGGCATTGTACTCCAGTGACTCTTCCTGCTTGTTTCTTTCCCTCTCACCAAGAGTTGCAGTGTATACAAAAGAACTGTTCCTTTTGAAACCCAGTGACACAGCCACATTGCCTTGCATATGAGCGGCTTACATGAACTAATCTCGTGAGCATTTCAGAAGATGCAAGAGAGAAAGTTTCGTATTGGAAAGATTGAACAAAAGTATGAATCACCCTAAGGGATGAAGAAAGCCTAGGATAATATATATGGATTCTTACTTGTAATTTGGAGAAATCATAATAGGACTAGAATTTATAACCCTTGATTTTGAGATTTTTAACCCCAAAATGGTATTAACTTCGTATAGTTTGCAATGACTATTCAGAGTTCCAAATACATGGTCTATTAAATGTATAGCTTATGCATCTTATTAACATGCAGTTTGTTTACTGACTGAAAGTGAAGTTGCTTGATTTAAGCATCTATGATGTTCAGCTCCAGTTTCAGGTATGTATATGGCCTGAATTTTTGTGTGGTTCTATAGGAAATAGTGAGCAGGTAGAAATTCTGTTAAACTTTTGCAGACTCCCAAAGAAATGGCCACAGGTATCTGCAAAGGATATCTACAGCTGTAGTTCTGTCTGACCTGGTGCACTACACCTATGGCACTAGCACCAGCAGGACCAGAAATTTGTGTGTGGAATAAAATTTGCCAGTCTCTTGTCCTTGCTGGTTCGAGTCTATTTTGCATATGACAGCTCTGTCATTCCCTTTTCACCTCATTCTTCACTTGAAGGAAGGCAATGACACAAATAACCCCAGGGATATTAGAATGCTCCATAAACATGATTAGAGCGTTCAGCCTCTTCATTTAAAGCAAGAGTCATATTGCTACCAACATCTGCTTTAGGCTGTAATGGGGCTCTTAAACAAGCTATGCCATTCTGAATGAGCAGAGCCCTGTAACATCTGTTGATTGCACTTGCATATGTGGCAGAGACAAACATGGCATCGTCATACTGAACTGTCAGTTATGTTGTTGTCTGGTACAGATCATAGAATCATAGAATCATAGAATCAACCAGGTTGGAAGAGACCTCCAAGATCATCCAGTCCAACCTATCCCCCAGCCCTATCCAATCAACTAGACCATGGCACTAAGTGCCTCATTCAGTCTTTTCTTGAACACCTCCAGGGATGGTGACTCCACCACCTCCCTGGGCAGTCCATTCCAATGGGAAATCACTTGGAGCCTAAGATTTCAGATGTGAGCCTATAGCATAGGAAGTGTATCTGTGTGAGGTGGGCTCTGAAGGCAGGGGTGCACAGGTCATCTCATCTGAGCTAGAAAACTCATCAGTGTTAGGTGGAGCTCATGAGTGGTAATAATGTAAAGATCACCTATCCACCATTACAAAATGTCTGTATCCGTAATGTTTCCACATAGGCACTTAAAAAACACCACAGTTCAATTCATTTTCACACTCTATATTAAACATCACTTTCTCAAGAACAGCAGAGTACGCACAGCTAAATGATCACTTGTGAAAATGTAACCACTGAAAACAGTGTCACATTCTTGTAGAGAATGGACTGATCAATAAGCAGTGGACTGAGGATTCCAACAAGAAACTGAGAGACACTGAAAGCTGCTTTAGGATCTTAGGGTATTTCTAGCACAGATAGGGCTGCTTGTGAAATCTTTAACACGGCAGCATCCTCTAGAGGAATCATCAAAAAACCTTCATGGCATTACCTGTTGAACATCCTGCTGGAAAACACAGAGCTGCAGCCTTTGATGTAGCCGGACCTTTCTGTGTTGCCAGATGCTCTCTAAGCGCCGCTGGTGATGCAGGACTTCGTGTACCACATCCAGCACCTGGTGTACAGCTTTGGAGTAGTTTGCAGTGGCAGTGAGAGATTCAGAATTCCCAGGACTCAAGGGACGTTGTAGGACATCCAGTAAGGCTTTTCCATCCTGGCTTACCTGAGTGAAGAAATAGATTTAAGCTGATAGAGTACAATCAAGTACTCTGTGTACTAGAGTACGATGATTCTTTCCAACACTTTGCATTTTCCTTATTTTAGTTTTAAAAAAGAAGAAGAAAGACCCTTTAACATCTCTTTCTGACTTAATAATACACATTCAGCATTTGAGCACTTGCCTTCATTTCCTGGTGGGCCTGCTGTGTCACCCAGCAGGAGCACAGATACTGCACTGCTGGGACTGCATACATAGAGACAGAGATCCTAAGACTATATTCCATTCTGACACTCGAGCACTGAAATCCTTGACATATACCAGCTGATGAGAGGTGGCATTTGCAATAGGAGGCCTATTTTTGTGAGGAGGTGGCAATTTAAGAAAACCACAGATGGCAGAGTCATTCATATTCTGTGTGATAAGGGAGAGTCCTCTCTTCAGAGGATTACTATGTATATACATTGAGAAATGTGACATGCAGATTCTGTATTTCATTCAGTGACAGGGAAAAAATAAACCAGCATATAATAGTGACTCTTTTCTTCCCCAGGAGCAGCTTGGAGGGAACCATAGTCTCCATTTTCAATGGGCTACAAAGCTTGCTGGCAAATGCAAAGCCCTCTGCACATGTGTAACCATTTTTGAGCATATTAAAATACATTGGCAGATGCAAAAGCGTTTGGACATAAAAAAAAAAACCCAAAACCCAGAAGAATACCAGATTTTTTTAATGCCAGATTTTTAACTTGGAACATTCCTGAAGAATTTTCATACTGCAGGGGCAAAATGAAAAATGGGACCACAGAATCATAGAATCAACCAGGTTGGAAGAGACCTCCAAGATCATCCAGGCCAACCTAGCACCCAGCCCTAGCCAGTCAGCTAGACCATGGCACCAAGTGCCTCATCCAGGCTTCTCTTCAACACCTCCAGGGACGGTGCCTCCACCACCTCCCTGGGCAGCCCATTCCAATGCCAATCACTCTCTCTGGGAAGAACTTCCTCCTAACATCCAGCCTATACTTCCCCTGGCACAACTTGAGACTGTGTCCCCTTGTTCTGTTGCTGGTTGCCTGGGAGAAGAGACCAACCCCCACCTGGCTACAATGTCCCCTCAGGTAGTTGTAGACAGCAACGAGGTCAGCCCTGAGCCTCCTCTTCTCCAGGCTAAACAACCCCAGCTCCCTCAGCCTCTCCTCATAGGGTTTATGTTCCAGGCCCCTCACCAGCTTTGTTGCCCTTCTCTGGACATGTTCCAGCACCTCAACATCTCTCTTGAATTGAGGGGCCCAGAACTGGACACAGTAAACCCCATTAAACATATTAACATATATGTACATGCTCTGGTCCTCTAAGAATGACTTCTAGACTTATTTTTTTCAGGTGTAGATTGCAAAGTTAAAGTATTTTGCTCAAGAGAAATGGTAAATGAGGACACTGTCAGAATCCCAAATCCCTCTCCTCTTCCCAGATCTCTTTTCTCTCTTCCCTCTGAAACTAACTGCACTGAAAATGAGATTTTATGAAAAGTGGTTTCATTTCTGCACAATCACAATCAGCAATCTTGCTGGAAAATGGCTTAATGAAAGTTTTCCATCCAAATTAAAACTTGCACATTATCAGCCAAAGTTACAACACATCTCAAGGCTTACCAGATCTCATTTGTTTCTGGATTATAAGTAAGTTGATGGTTCAAATGTAGCAAATATCCTTTAACACGCAAACCTGTGTCTGGGCACACCATGCTGCATTCCATTGTGCTACAGCAGTGTGTATCTGTGGCTTTTCAGAGAAATCAAGAGAGGCTTTGAGATACACACTGGCAAAAGGGGGAGTCAGTTCTCATCATAATTATGGCTATCAGGTAGGTTTAGGCATATCCTTGGAGATGTTGTAAACATTCAGAGCAATTTGAAATTAGATTAGGACATAACTGCAAAGTCACAGGATCACAGTATCACAGTATCATCAGGGTTGGAAGAGACCTCACAGATCATCTAGTCCAACCCTTTACCACAGAGCTCAAGGCTAGACCATGGCACCAAGTGCCACCTCCAATCCTGCCTTGAACAGCTCCAGGGATGGCGACTCCACCACCTCCCCGGGCAGCCCATTCCAGTGTCCAATGACTCTCTCAGTGAAGAACTTTCTCCTCACCTCCAGCCTAAATTTCTCCTGGCGTAGCTACTCATAGGGAGTAGCTTTCCATACTCAAATTCGGCTGCTGCTGAAGACCAGCTGGAACAGTTTGCACATGCTGAAGCCCACTGGGGTCACAGAGGGAATGATTGTACTTGCCAACAGCAATAGATAGTAGTGATATGAGGGAGGATTTTAGGAAGCAACACTGAGGCACAAGTGTTATCTTGGCAACATTTTGGAGGTGGCAATAGCTGCTAGATGGAAAGATGAAACTTCCAGACAAGGAAGGAGACAAAGATTACTACATCCTGTATCATCTGTGGGAAGGTGATCAGCCACAATTTAATCACTGGAAATAGGAAATCAGAGCTATGCACACACTTGTGAGCAGCTTATTAACCAGAAACTCATCCTTTCCACTGGCCATATTCACTGTGTGGTTTCACTATGCTCCTGTTACTGGTCTTCGGGCTTACAGTTGGTTTAAATGTGCCTCAGGGTGGTGTTACAATGCTTTTGGTATAGTCCCTCCTGACTTACACTGATAAAAATCACAGCAGAATCATGACTAATAGTAAAAGTTCACAAGTTTACCAGTAAGAGATATGTGATTGTGCAGACAATATGACAAACATGTTCTACTCAGGACAACTTTCCTGGAAACTTTGTGCCATAATACAGAATCATGGAATTGTAGAATCAACCAGGTTGGAAGAGACCTCCAAGATCATCCAGGCCAACCAATCCCCCAGCCCTAGCCAGTCAACTAGAACATGGCACTAAGTGCCTCAGCCAGTCTCTTCTTGAAGACCTCCAGGGACGGTGCCTCCACCACCTCCCTGGGCAGCCCATTCCAATGCCAATCACTCTCTCTGGCAAGAACTTCCTCCTAACATCCAGCCTATACTTTCCTCAGCACAACCCAAGACTGTGTCCCCTTGTTCTATTGCTGGTTGCCTGGAGAAGAGACCAACCCCCACCTGGCTACAATGCCCCTTCAGGTAGTTGTAGACAGCAATAAGGTCAGCCCTGAGCCTCCTCTTCTCCAGGCTAAACACCCCCAGCTCCCTCAACCTCTCCTCATAGGATTTGTGTTCCAGGCCCCTCACCAGCTTTGTTGCCCTTCTCTGGACACGCTCCAGTACCTCAACATCTCTCTTGAATTGAGGGGCCCAGAACTGGACACAGGACTCAAGGTGTGGCCTGACCAGTGCTGAGTACAGGGGAAGAATAACCTCCCTTGTCCTACTGGCCACACTGTTCCTGATGCAGGCCAGGATGCCATTGGCTCTCTTGGCCACCTGGGCACACTGCTGGCTCATCTTCAGCCTACTATCTATCAGTACCCACAGGTCCCTTTCCTCCTGGCTGCTTTCCAGCCACTCAGTCCCCAGCCTGTAGCACTGCTTGGGGTTGTTTTGGCCAAAGTGCACAACCCTGCACTTGGCCTTGTTAAATCTCATCCCATTGGCCTCTGCCCACCCATCCAGCCTGGCCAGGTCCCTCTGCAGGGCTCTCCTACCTTCCAACAGATCAACACCTGCTCCTAGCTTGGTGTCATCTGCAAACTTACTGATGCTGGACTCAATCCCCTGGTCCAGATCATCAATAAAGATATTGCACAGGACTGGGCCCAGCACTATAGACCCATCCATACACACCCCTTCTCCTAATGTAGGCCTTGCAGGTTTTTTCTTCTTCCCAGAGGTGTAATCCTGCAATTCTTCCATTTTGAGGGGTCAGATCCTTGGGTGAAGTATTCACCACTAGTTATGACTGATGAAACACTAGGGTAAATTCAGTTGCCTTACAAAGAAAGGTGCTTTTCCAGAGTGGGTGAATACAGCCAAAAAGACTTTTACAATAAAAAGTCCCTGTGATAGGAGGAATGTGGAACAAAAAGGTTGTTTCGAAAGCTATCATTTGCATGCCCTTGCTAAAGCTGAGATAGAACAATGTTCTCCCAGATTTGTGGTTTAAAGGAGAGAGTGAGTGCACTTCTACATTCTCTCTCATTCCTTTTCATTCCGTAGGATTTAGGCTTTTATCTATTGCATGATAATTTTGTCCTGTTGTCTGCCTAAAGAGCCTGAGAGATTACAAGTATTTTTTTCCTCATCTTCCAGTTCTTCTCTGCACAGCCAGAAATAAATATCAGACTTCAAGTGCTTGTGTTGTCCTTCTAATAATTATTAACACAAATCAAAGAAGTGTTCCACTTCCTCTCCAGTTTGTAATCTTGTCCAGTCATTCTGGTGTAAATGTATGTGAAGGAGCACAGTGCCAATCAGGTAACCAGTGGTACTCCACATTTGCAATGATTACATACATATTCCAGGACTTGATACCTTCTGCAGCTCTGAAGTTCTTTGTTCTCTGAAGTTTCTTTTCCAAAAGTGTTTTTATTATGAATAATATTGCATTCCTAATGAAGGGGGACAGAAAGTTTGTGCTCTCAGAGCTCACCAATGAACAGATTTCAGAAAGGAAGGGAACAGCTACACAAATGAAGATGATTTCTACTGTGCTCCTTCACTCATTTTCATGATCTCCTCATAGCTGCAAAAATAAATCACCAAATCTCTTTTCATGTCAATCTTCTGGATTTGTCAGATGGTGCAAGGAGACTGTGGCCGTTTGAGCTGATCCTCTAGCTCAGACATAGGGGAAAGATGAACATTTCAGGGATAGGCCACATAATGGCAACAATAGATAAATTACTATAATTTCATTGGAGCATCAAGAGCTTAATGTCTAGAAGCACAGCTTGTTCTTCCCCTTTTTCTCCCGCTGGCTTCTGCTGCTTTCAGCTTCGCCTATCTTCCCCGGCTGCTGTTTTGGCTACTGCTGCTTCTGCTGCTTCGCCGCCGCTTGCCCCCTCCCCCATCTCCCTTAAGGTTATTGTATTGGTTTTTTTTCTCTTCCTTCTCTAGTTATTATCTCTCTTTACATTGTTATACTATAAGAAATACAATTTCATCTCTCCCTGACTTTCAAAAAAGGGGTCTGTGTTGTGGTGAGTTTATTTCTCCCCGGGGGAGGGATCTCCCCTAACCCGGGACAGAGACGAGCAAACACTACGATCTGGGCTCACAGGCAAGATGTCCCCCTCAAACTTTACTGTTTTTTATTTAATCCAAATTTGACTCATTTTTCAGAAGTAAATTTTAAATGCAGTAACAGTTGCTTAGTTTCACCTGACTAGACAACTGTATAAAATTTGCAGATTCCACTAGATATCAGCAGGACTCCTCTGTCTTTTTTTTACACAATCTGCTGCTCCTGAGAAGCCTGAGTATGAACAAGGAACTGCTCTTCGTGATGGTAATCCAGAGTTGTTCATTCTGACTGACTTTCAAATTCTTGTAGGTGCCCAGTGTGGTGGAGGGCCACATAGGCACAAATGGCCGTGTTACAAATCTACTCTTGCCCGGACATCTTGTCCCCCCGAAAGGTGTTTCCCTGTCCAAACCAGGGGAAAACAAATAAAGGGGGCCAAAGGAGCACAATAAGCCTGGTGCCTTCTAGACTGGGCTGCCTGCTTGCAAGGTTGAAGTATCACAGTATCACAGTATCACAGTGTCATCAGGGTTGGAAGAGATCTCACAGATCATCAAGTCCAACCCTTTACCACAGAGCTCAAGGCTAGACCATGGCACCAAGTGCCACGTCCAACCTTGCCTTGAACAGCCCCAGGGACGGCGACTCCACCACCTCCCCGGGCAGCCCATTCCAGTGTCCAATGACTCTCTCAGTGAAGAACTTTCTTCTCACCTCAAGCCTAAATTTCCCCTGGCGCAGCCTGAGGCTGTGTCCTCTCGTTCTGGTGCTGGCCACCTGAGAGAAGAGAGCAACCTCCTCCTGGCCACAACCACCCCTCAGGTAGTTGTAGACAGCAATAAGATCACCCCTGAGCCTCCTCTTCTCCAGGCTAAACAATCCCAGCTCCCTCAGCCTCTCCTCGTAGGGCTTCTGCTCGAGGCCTCTCACCAGCCTCGTCCACACGTTGTGTAAGCTCACTGCCTAGGGTGGGGATCCACCTGAGCCCCCTCCATATCTGGGGGCACCGGACCCATGGAGTTCACCTTATTTTGCACATTTGGGCCTGCTGCCAGACTCTTATTGGACAGAACTGTGGCCAAGGACCATCAATCTCAGGCCCACATCTCATAAAAGGGACAATTCAGTGTTCCTGCCACCCTCCTCCACCCACCGCTCCTGGCCGCTTTGCCGCTTTTGGGACCACCGCCACTGCGTGATTCCGACCCACGGCACTTTGCACCAGCCCAGGGGAAATAGACCAAGGTGCTCTGGGCCAGCTGCCACTCCAGCCCAGCTGCCGCTCCAGCCCAGCTGCCGCTCCAGGCCATCGTTTCCAGCTCAATCGTGCCCGTGGAGCCTCAGACAGTGAGCCCAAATAATCCCTGAACTGAACTATTCAGGCCCACGAGGGTCAACAGTGTGGCTTTGCCGCACATATTTGGGATCACCGAGACTGTGACTCCAGCCAGTGAGTAACTGAGCAACCTCGATTCGAGCAGCATAGACTTTCAGACTTTACCAGTGGCACCTTTATGCCACAAGACTCTCTATCTAAAACCTTTCCAAACCTCTACCAAATTCCTGATTTTTGCTGTAAATAGACATTCTGTAAAATAATTCCACAACCACATACAAAAAACTTGTGTAGGGTAACTGTATATAAGTTTGGGGGGGGGGGGGGGGGGGGGGGGGGGGAATTCCTTGTGTATATAATATTAAATTATTTAAACCCTTTTAAATTCGGCCTCATACTTAATCCCCTGAACCCAAACAAAACTCCTTCACAATACCCAGAAAGCAAGAGTTTTCTATCTCACATTCCTTGTATTCATCAGCAAGATATCTGCACAGCTGTGTCTGCACAAGTGCCTACCATCAAACCTAAATTAGCAAATCCCTTCTCTTGTATGTTATGCCACAGATTCTTCCCATAATACAACGACCAGAGTGATGCCTGAGCATGGGGGAAAGTTGTTCTGTTCTGGAGTATTCGCTTGGCAACTTACTAAGTATAGCAAGCACTACCACAGTCCTCCTTGGAAAACCCTGCAAGGAGCACTATGTCCTATGCTCAGACAATCAGTCATGCACAGCACAGTACAGGAAAATGAAAAAGACAACTAAGCCCAAGCATTCAGGTCATCCATAGATTACTTTCAAACAAGCTCTGGAGACATGAATAACAGAATAGGACAGAACATTTACAGGACTTCCCACTCCCAGGGTAATTTGCAGGTTAGCCTCTCTTTGGGGTGAACATCTAGACTACTCTCATCCCTAAGAGAGGTCCTCTCAGATCCCCATGAAGCCCCTTCAGCCTTTCTGCAGAGTAAAGTGCACAGATCCTGGCCTGCACAGTTAGATGCAACAAATGTCAGCTGTTTGTTGGTAGCTTTTATTTCATGCTGCAGCCTGGGTGAAGGAAAAAGAAAGTGCAGAATTTTATGAGTTTATTTTTACAAAATGCCAGAGAATCTATTTTAGACCTTGTATTCCTGGCATCCTCTTTTAAGGGAAAGAAAAACCACATATCCTATTTAAGTCTGTGATCTTTGACACTATACTATATGAAAGCACAGTCACTCAGCATTCATTGTGATGAGGACTTAAACACCTCTGTGCCTTCACATGTTGAAGGGCAAAGTCTTTGGCATCCTCTGTTCCCATTAGCACACCTCTGCTAGCACACTTCTTCCTAGAAGAAAAGCAACGGAGGTTTCTGGCTTAAAGGGGTTCCCTCTTCAGTGAAGGCAGTAAAGCAGTTCTTTGGGATGTAAACACTTGTTCCAGATTTCATTTCTGTATGGGGTTTACCTCCTAGATTGTCCTGTTGTACCCTTGCAAGCAACTTACTAAGAGCCACCAGAATCTTATAGCCTGGGAGTAGATGTAACTTGTTCTTTGAATAACTTGCAGCAATGGAAAGCAAACGTATCCCATTTAGAAAAGCTAAACTGCTAAACCTAGTCAGATATCTGTTATCACTTAACAGATACTCACATTTTTTTTTCCTGGGAAGCACATACCTCTGTGTAGGCCTGTGTTACTTGCTCATAGAGGGTCTGATGATGATGGATGGCCAGTTCCAAATCTTGCATTTCTGAGGGGAGGCCTCCTTCACTGCACATTTTGCACCAGGCATCCACACCTGAAAGAAACTGAAATAATTCCAGAAACAATGAGCAAGAGTGACATAGAACAACATCTCATCAGCAAACTTTGTAGAATGCAACAGATGACTGCAGAAAACTTAGCAGTATAAAAAAGTCCTGCTAGGTATTCTGGAGCAACACATTCAGGTCACTCCTCAGTACCTGAAGAACACTTAGATCCAGATGAATGTTTTCTGTTTCTTCTGGATTAAAACCAAATGTTTCTTTAACTAGGCTCACAAAATACCCATTCTGAGTCTTTGCATGCCAGGCAGGGAGGCTACCATACTGCATTCCAAAAAGGGAGGCTGCAACATGTTTAGAAAGAAACATCATTTGGCACAAAAGGATGCAGCCACAGCTCCAGCATCGGAGCTGTATTCAGCATTGTCCTACCTATCAATCTTCCTGCAGCTGCTTACCTGCCCTTGACACTGCTTAGGCAATGGAAAACTCCCTATAAAACCAGTGCTGACACTAATTTCACTGAAAGACAGACAGTCTGTATTTGTGCAATTCCCAACCCAAAGCCAGCTCAGTGGGATTGCTGCTAGAAGAGCAAGGCCTTAAACCTCTGGGTCACACGTTTGATTTTGGCTGGGGTTAGCAGTTACCAGACACTGTTACCATCTGACGGCTGCTAAGCAGCCAATGCAAAATGAGCTGCTGGTCTCTGTCCAGTTCATGGTGAGCAGACATCCACAGAAAGGGAGAAAAAAAAATCATTGCCATTGCAACTGATATGGTTTAGCACCTTGGTGGGAAGTCTTAGCAGCCAGCCAGCAGCTGAATGGCTTCAGGGAGCAAAGGAATGGAAAAAAAATATTTTTCCACTCATAAAGGCCTCCCTAGCAGTGCTTTGGCAGAACAAACTGGGAAGCTCTCATGGGTGCTGCCTGTTTTGTAAAAGCGAAGTGAAGTTTAGTCTGTACATTTTCCATCTTGCTTTCCCTTTAGGCAGGGTTTACTTCAAGGACACAGCTTACATGTTCACATTTTGTCCATACTGAATGCCTAATGCCACTTTATTACTTTTCATTAGTGTCTCCTCCTCTCCCATCTTTCTGTTAAACCACCTTGCCATAATCTGGGACTATTTATGAGAAAGAACAGCTAATTATACAACAGATGCAGTGCCTTCTAGGGTGAATGCCTAAGGCCAAAAAGCCTCAGGATCACAGCTTTATCCACTTCTGAAGTTTCCACCTGTGGCTTGTTAGTAAAGAACTCACAGCATGAAGGATTCAAAACAAAGAATTTCAGTTCAGCTTTGGCTCTGACATCAGCATCCTTTTTTATTAGCAGTGTAAAGCTATTCACCATGGTGCTGTGTAATCAAGGCTCTAAACTATTTGCATTGTAAACACTTTTCAGTGCACAAAGATTCAGTGACAAAGATGAATTCCTAAACGTTCATGTCTAGAAAGTACAAATCTGCCAGTGAAAACTGTGCATTCTACAAGACTGGAGACAAGGATGGCAGGTTCTCTCGTATGGCTTTGATTCCCAATCTGTTGACTACCCTCAGATGGAATCCCCAAACACCCTTGCATATTTTTTGCCAAGGTAGTGGAATTCACATCACTCCCTATGTAGTTTTAAGAGCAGAGAGTTGATATCAATCCCTTTTGGGGCCGCTACACAGACCTCTTGGTCAAAACAATGACAATGACCTTATAGACCAGTGCTCCTGGAATCACACTCTTATGGCTCTTATTAAAAATGCTGAATTGAGTGTGTCCAGAGAAGGGCGACGAGGCTGGTGGGAGGCCTTGAGCACAGCCCTACGAGGAGAGGCTGAGGGAGCTGGGATTGGTTAGCCTGGAGAAGAGGAGGCTCAGAGGTGAACTTATTGCTGTCTACAACTACCTGAGGGGTGGTTGTGGCCAGGAGGAGGTTGCTCTCTTCTCTCAGGTGGCCAGCACCAGAACGAGAGGACACAGCCTCAGGCTGCGCCAGGGGAAGTTTAGACTCGAGGTGAGGAGAAAGTTCTTCACTGAGAGAGTCATTGGACACTGGAATGGGCTGCCCGGGGAGGTGGTGGAGTCGCCATCCCTGGGGCTGTTCAAGGCAGGATTGGACGTGGCACTTGGTGCCATGGTCTAGCCTTGAGCTTGGTGGTAAAGGGTTGGACTTGATGATCTATGAGGTCTCTTCCAACCCTGATGATCACAGTATCACATGATACTGTGATACTGTGACTTTAGTCCAAGCTCTTATAGTTATGTCACTTATATATTCCTGTGGCCCCAGATTGTGATTTGCACAGTAGGTGGGAGAAGTCTCAAGAAGATCCCACATCACCACGTTTCCACCTTATTACCTCTCATCTCTCTTTCTTTTGCCTACCTATTCTTTCTAGACAATGTCACCTCAACAACTACATCAGTAACTTCTACCACTTGAAACAGTTTTAAGAAAGGGAGCCTGTCAGTGTTTGACATCAAAACACTGCATAGTGGGCTCTGCTGTAGGGAGAGCAAATTTGTTTTTCAGGATTTTTGCAAAGTCTTAGCCCATACCATAGGACTACCAATTTTGCTATTTTGAAAGAAAAAAACAGCTATGTTGATTGTTCATACTAAGGCAGCTACAAAAGCCTTAAGTGTAACCCCTCACACTAGAAATGCATTCATAGCACAAAAATGACCATTTCACTGAGCTGAAAAGAAGATACATTTAAAATGTAAATTACTAACTGTTAGGCTGGAACAGGAGCTGTTACTGTCCACGAAATAGTCGGGACCATTTAAATTAATTGCTTAAATTTCTAGGCAGGCCACAGACTAAAACAGCTTCCATTGGAAACATAAAAGCTGCTTAAGCATGATTTGAAGTGACAGGCTCCAATAACTGTCCATGGTTTTCAAGACTTCAAGAAAGATTAAGAAAAATTTATCCTTAAAGAAAAAAAAAAATCTTAAAGTACCTTTGTGCCTCTGATCTAATCCAAATGTAACTTTGAAGTAATGACCTACACTTACTCCTGACTCACAACCTATTCACCTAAGCTGCAAATTCTGTATTAGGTCAGCTAAAATGGATTTTCAGAGCACTTCTTACTACCTTCCCTCAGGGACTGCTATGCTGGTTGCTCCAAAACACAGGTCAGATATTTTATAGTCTAGTTGAGTGGCTAGGGCTGGGTGCTAGGTTGGACTGGATGATCTTGGAGGTCTCTTCCAACCTGGTTGATTCTATGATTCTATGTTTTTTTTTGCACAATCCTTGCTTATGGCATCTTAGGCCTCTACATGGAAGCTGTGGGATAACCAAGGTGGTTGCCCTTGCTCCCAGAGATTGCAATCAAACTTGCAAGGTCCAGAATGTCTCTGGGAAAAAAATAGGAAGAAAGACATGAAACTGTTTTCCTCGGTGACCTACAACATCTCTTGATGCACTGAAATGTTTTTAATATGAGGCTAATTGTATATTTCTTTGTGCTAGTTTGAAGCTAGCTAGAATGTTTTGGTGAGAAGAACTAGATTACAGCTATGAAAGGAAAACAAGGGTGATGTCTACTTCCCTCATAGGCTTGCTGAGATGTATAGGAAAAAGAAATAAACCCACAGATAACCACTCTGACTTGGGCTGCTGGCTGAGCTGCATCTTAGTCTCTAACCTCACCCTCCATTTTGGACTAATCCACTTTGCTTCCTAACCCTCTGGCCAAACCTCCATTCTTCCTTGGGACTGGGGTAAGGTTGAGAGAGGTAGGGGGAAGGTGAATGGGTGGTTGAGAGCCCCTCCTGGGGACTCAGGTTTCTGGGAAGGGAGTTGTGTTTCTGTAGTACCTTTTATCTTATATATTTCTATATATAACTGTATATACTGTAAATGTCTGCTTGTATGTTGTGCCAACTGTGAATATAAGCTTCATTCATATTTCCAGAACTGGCTGAGTCTAGTCTGGGTGATTTCTAAAGTGGGGGGGGGGGGCACAGGTAACACCCAAACCATCACATTCTTGCTTCTGGAATTTCCCTATCTATCTTGGTTTTATCCCTGCATCTCACAGATATCAACTGGATTTTCCTTTCCTTCCTTTCCTCAAATTCTTCTTCTCTCTTTTTTCTTTTTTTTTTAATTTTTTTTTATTTTCCTCTCTTTTAATTTAATTTCCTCAAATAGGGGAGTCCAAGATGTGCTTAGCGAGATCCAGGCAAAGATGAAAACAAGAGTGTTCTCCTGGTGTGGAGTAAGGCATCATGAAACAAATGGCAAGAATCTGTATTCAGAGATTCAGCACAAATGCTTCCTGTGTGCACCTAGCACCTACTACCTTAGATAGTAATTCTGAAGGCACACTTCTGAGGATAGGCTCTGACCCAGAATTAATTGCTTGAGATCTCTTGGCTGATTGAAGACATTTATTGTTCATTCTGAGAAAGTCTGTAGAGCATCTTATGAATACTTTAGCATGCTTTCAGAGATTACATCTGAGGAAGGGAGGACTGATTCCCCTCTCTGGCAGTTAGTGGGTCAGAATCTCATCTGGCGTAAATCAGCACAGTTCTTTGGAAATCACTGTGAGATAAGTCACGTTCTCTGATGTCCTCTTGCAACTTTGAAATAGCCTCAGGCATACCTAAGGATACAGAAGCAGATTTCCTTTTGCACTAAGTACATGAGCCAGCAGTATGCCAGGTGGCTAAGAGAGCCAATGACATCCTGGCCTGCATCAGGAACAATGTGGCCAGTAGGACAAGGGAGGTTATTCTGCCCCTGTCCTCAGCACTGGTCAGGCCACACCTTGAGTACTGTGTCCAGTTCTGGGCCCCTCAATTCAAGAGAGATGTTGAGGTGCTGGAACATGTCCAGAGAAGGGCAACAAAGCTGGTGAGGGGCCTGGAATACAAACCCTATGAGGAGAGGCTGAGGGAGCTGGGATTGTTTAGCCTGGAGAAGAGAAAGCTCAGGGGTGATCTTATTACTGTCTACAACTATCTGAGGGGAGGTTGTAGCCAGGTGGGGGGTGGCCTCTTCTCCCAGGCAACCAGCAACAAAACAAGGGGACACAGTCTCAAGTTGTGCCACGGTAGGTCTAGGATGGATGTTAGGAGGAAGTTGTTGCCAGAGAGAGTGATTGGCATTGGAATGGGCTGCCCAGGGAGGTGGTGGAGGCACCGTCCCTGGAGGTGTTCAAGAAAAGCCTGGCTGAGGCACTTAGTGCCATGGTCTAGTTGACTGGCTAGGGCTGGGTGCTAGGTTGGCCTGGATGATCTTGGAGGTCTCTTCCAACCTGGTTGATTTTATGATTCTATGATTCTCCATGCTAGCAGAAGAAAGAAAAGAGGTGAGCAGATGAGGAGAGAGAAGAAAGAAAAAGAAACAAATGAATGAACAAACAAACAACCCCAAATAAACAAAAAACCCTCCGATTTTCAACATAAAATCCTAAGAGATTTGCAGCAGGTGAAATTAAGAGACATTTGTGAAATGCCTTCACTGACTATCCCAAGTTACATATTGACCTACACGTAGTGGTTGCTTGGAATTTAGTTTACTGGCTTTTGATCAAACACATGTGTTGAAGGAAGCCTGAGTGAAGGCTATGTTGGTAAGATTTGTCTTTTCTCTCTTTAATTTTCTTTGCTCTTTTATTGATGATGGTCTAGTATGTAGAAATTACAGTTAAAAAAGTAAGAAAGATTTATGTCTGCACACAAAGAGGCAAGCACAAAGACACAAGGAAAGGAAAGGAAAGGAAAGGAAAGGAAAGGAAAGGAAAGGAAAGGAAAGGAAAGGAAAGGAAAGGAAAGGAAAGGAAAGGAAAGGAAAGGAAAGGAAAGGAAAGGAAAGGAAAGGAAAGGAAAGGAAAGGAAAGGAAAGGAAAGGAAAGGAAAGGAAAGGAAAGGAAAGGAAAGGAAAGGAAAGGAAAGGAAAGGAAAGGAAAGGAAAGGAAAGGAAAGGAAAGGAAAGGAAAGGAAAGGAAAGGAAAGGAAAGGAAAGGAAAGGAAAGGAAAGGAAAGGAAAGGAAAGGAAAGGAAAGGAAAGGAAAGGAAAGGAAAGGAAAGGAAAGGGGAAAAGGAAAGGAAAAAGGAAAAGGAAAGGAAAGAAAAAGGAAAAGGAAAGGAAAGGAAAAGAAAAAGGAAAAGGAAAGGAAAGGAAAAGAAAAAGGAAAAGGAAAGGAAAGGAAAAGAAAAAGGAAAAGGAAAGGAAAGGAAAAGAAAAAGGAAAAGGAAAGGAAAGGAAAAGAAAAAGGAAAAGGAAAGGAAAGGAAAAGAAAAAGGAAAAGGAAAGGAAAGGAAAAGAAAAAGGAAAAGGAAAGGAAAGGAAAAGAAAAAGGAAAAGGAAAGGAAAGGAAAAGAAAAAGGAAAAGGAAAGGAAAGGAAAAGAGAAAGGAAAAGGAAAGGAAAGGAAAAGAAAAAGGAAAAGGAAAGGGAAAAAAGCCATAGCTTTCATCTAGGAACTCGTTCAGCTGAGTTCCATTCAACATGTCACATGTATCTGCGGTGAGTGCCAGGAAAGAAATGTCATTCTAAGGCACGTGAAGACAGATGTGAGGTTCAATTCCCAGCAGAGTTGACTCAGCCTTTCATCCCTCCAAGCCAGAAAAATTGTATTCCATGCAGTTTTCTGTGTGGGGTCTTTAGGAAGAGACCTTGAAAAACAAGTGGCTTCCTGCTCAGCTTGCATATTACAGAGATGGTAGAGCTTTTCATAAATCTCTGTCCCAAGCCAATGAGTTCCTTGCAGGCTGAGGCATGTCAAAGGCTGAAAAATTACAGTCCTAAAAGACTTGTTTCCTGTTGGCATCACAGAACTTCAATCGATAGGAAGGAATGAAAAAAGAAACTGTAGCAGTTTGTTGCACTGGAGAAGGAAAGACAATCTGCATATCAGATCAGTATGAGGGAAGCAGGGGTGCACTGTGGGAGAAATGCCTGGATCCACAACAAGACTACCTTTAGTGACTGAACAAAGGGAGTGAAGAAAGATTTGATCTGTGACAGATGAAATAGTGGGTTTATCTACATCTTTGCTTCAGAGGTTTAAGCCTTATTTATTGCAAAATACTGAAGCTCTGATCTGAGCTTTTAAAAAAATCACTCTGGGTGATGCCAACTAATAGAGTCACATTAGGAATGAATGGTAGATGACAGACTGAGTTACAGATCAAATCCCAAAGGCCTCACTTTTTATACTATAGAGAGGTCAAATGATGAAATTATTAGCATTCAAGCCTGGTTTATCTTAACGGAGTTGCTAAAGCAAGACTGAAATTATAGTCCTGGTTAATGGACACATTGACTTCCAAATTTCTTTTTTGCAGCTGTCTGAGTTCATAGGCTTCACACAAGCACTTATCTTCCACTGCATTGTCTCTTATTGCAAGTGAGGGACAACTGCTGCTCACAACTAGCAAATTCTCCTATCTGCTTACTAATGAGAACCTGGCTTCTGTCAGCCAGCACAAACTGCAGTTCCTTATGAGGAGGTGCCAAGGCAAGACTGAGATTTACAGACCCATCCGTATGATTGTAAAGGAAAAGGATCCAAACTTTTGAAAGTGACATTAGGGTAGCTGTTTTTCAAGTTAAGGCTGAGGCAAAATATCCACTTTGACAGTGTTTAAAAGGTAGGAGAAAAAAAAATTACTTCTAGCTTGACAGGCAGTTCAATACAGCTTTCTGGCTTACTGCTTTTCATGCTATACAATAGCTCAGCACCTCCTCATAAATTGTGACCAAGACTGACACTTCAGAGAAATAGGTGGTTACTTGTAAACAGAAAGAGGTAAAACCACCCAAGATCCAAACACCAAACAAACAAAACCAAACCAAGAAAGACCAAATTAATTAGTAAACCTTAAACATTCTCATTGTGATCATAGACTGGATATAATATTATTTTTCTTTATAAAGATGACTGAAAACTTTTAATGTGAAGACTAGACTTAATTACTGTAGTGCCCATTGTTCAGAGATGAAAGCACTTGTACTCTTAGTATATTAGTCCCATTAGAGCCACTGAGTGTGCTTACATGAGTAAGTGCCCAGTAGGGTGAGTAATTGCTCTATGCTGTGGCCTACTGTCAATAGGAAACCCAAAACAAAGAAAAATCCGTTGTAATTCTACAGTCAGAAGCAAACAGTAAAGAAAATCTTTGTTCTTTGAGCTTAATTTTCCCATACATATATTCTGGCTTATGAGCACACTTTCTGGTTTATCAGTCATAATTTCTTCTTCAGACACTTGAAGTACAGGTCTTTTTCTAAACATCAAGCACACCCACTTAATAGCTTTGATATTAACTACTTGGGAAAACAAGCACACAACAATACTGGAGGGAGCCCTACAGCAGTGTTTGTCACTGGGAAATGAATGCAATCCACATATAATCAAAGTTGAGCCATCATCACCATTAAGTGGACCTCGTTTAGGTGTAAAAAAGAGAAGGTTTATTCAATGACATATTTTAAATCCTTTGTAGCTCTGAAATTATGGGGCAATTCTGGTAGCTGTCACATACACAAATCAGACTTTAGGGACATGGAAAACTTTCACGAATGCTCTTAATGGTCTCTAAAGCCTTTACTTAGTGAGGTCTAACAAAGTTTGAGGCTATTGAGAGCACTGCAGGAGTAGGTGGTGGAATGAATTCCCTAAGTTTCATCAGCAATAATGTGATTTGGCTCCTAGAAACTGTCTGCTGGTATGAGTATATGTCATATGAGCAAATATTCCTGCCCACATAATGCATTCTACATACCACATAAGAGTGCAGGTATATACAAAGGCCAATGGGATGAGATTTAACAAGGCCAAGTGCAGGGTTCTGCACTTTGGCCACAAAAACCTCAAGCAGCACTACAGGCTGGGGACTGAGTGGCTGGACAGCAGCCAGGGGGAAAGGGACCTGGGGGTACCTGTAGATAGCAGGCTGAAGATGAGCCAGCAGTGTGCCCAGGTGGCCAAGACAGCCAATGGCATCCTGGCCTGCATCAGGAACAGTGTGGCCAGTAGGACAAGGGAGGTTATTCTTCCCCTGTACTCAACACTGGTCAGGCCACACCTTGAGTACTGTGTCCAGTTCTGGGCCCCTCAATTCAAGAAAGATGTTGAGGTACTGGAACATGTCCAGAGAAGGGCAACAAAGCTGGTGAGGGGCCTGGAATACAAACCCTATGAGGAGAGGCTGAGGGAGCTGAGGGTGTTTAGTCTGGAGGAGGCTCAGGGGTGATCTTATTACTGTCTACAACTACCTGAAGGGGCATTGTAGCCAGGTGGGGGGTGGCCTCTTCTCCCAGGTAACCAGCAATAGAACAAGGGGACACAGTCTCAAGTTGTGCCAGGGGAGGTATGGGCTGGATATTAGGAAGAAGTTCTTCCCAGAGAGAGTGATTGGCATTGGAATGGGCTGCCCAGGGAGGTGGTGGAGGCACCGTCCCTGGGGGTCTTCAAGAAAAGCCTGGATGAGGCACTTAGTGCCACGGTCTAGTTGACTGGCTAGGGCTGGGTGCTAGGTTGGACTGGATGATCTTGGAGGTCTCTTCCAACCTGGTTGATTCTATGATTCTATGATTCTATGTTTTCCTTACCATAATAATTCTCAATATATCCACAGCACTGATTAAATACTAGGTAGTAGAAATAAGACAGCAAGATACTGAATCACTGCACATCACCTATGATCAGATTATTTCTCGTGAAGGCACGAACATGTTTCCTTATCCAGTCAGGGAATATGTGACAGTTTGGGGGGGAAAAATCTCACTATTTGTTTCTGAGACACCCATCCACTAAAACCAAGGCTCTTAACCTCACCACATACATGCCACAAGCCATTGAATAATGATTGCAGCGTCGTCATTATCAAAGTATCAGCCGATCATTCTGACAGTCACAAAGGCAGCTCACCTGTTCAGCCTTCTGGTGAAAGACAGCAGACATGGCTAAGATGGTGCTGCGCTCATCCAGAGCTGCAGCAAAACTCTTCCATTCTTGATCTAGCTGGCTCGATATTTGCTTAATTTGCTGGGAAGCATAATGGCCTGCTTCAGAAAGCCTCGACGCAACAGACATGATCCGGTTGATATTGACGTAGGCATTCTGAAAATTAAAAAGCACACATCAATAAAGAGCAGGAAGAGCTGTGACCACCCTCTGCCTTCATTGCACATTCTAAACACCAGCAGTTGGAGTAAAACTGAGCAGTTCAGGAGAGCAGTTACCCACTTAAATATGCATGAATAGCAGGCATACTACCTTCCACTCTACATCCCTCAGGAATCTTTATGCACATCTGTGCCGTTATCTAAGTGTTATCTCCCCCTTCCTCCTGCAATTTATTTATGTGAAACTAATTTGCCATACTTTAGCTATTTACTCATCTGTTAGGATCTACTCATTGCTTTTGCCTACTATTGGTATTTCTGGATGCTAAATCCACGTATTCGTAAGAG
This sequence comes from Pogoniulus pusillus, assembly GCF_015220805.1. NCBI lineage: Eukaryota > Metazoa > Chordata > Aves > Piciformes > Lybiidae > Pogoniulus > Pogoniulus pusillus. The sequence continues at coordinate 13,772,679 of NC_087265.1, forward strand.
AATGTTTGCTTTCTGTCCCTTGAGAATTCTGTGACAACCTCTTGTAGACACAAAGTGCCAACAAAAGGGACTCTTATAGAATTTAAAAGACTTCATAAGGATATTCTACAGACATAGAAGAGTTTCCACAGAAAAATCTATTAAACCCTATTCTTCAGTTAGTGTTGTCTTTTTCTGCAGGTTACTTTAAGCTATTCTCCAGCAGTGACATCATTTGAACACAGCCTGAATTGAGAATGATTTTTAAAAGCCTACTAAAAGGTAATTTTAATTTTTTTAAAGAATTTTCCATTGTGGCTTTTATTCAAGCAGTGGTTTTACTGAAGCAGTGGTTTCCACTGAAGCAGTGGAAGGATAGCACTTTCTCAACTGAACTGTGGAGAGCGATGTAATTGCATTACAACACCCCCGTTCTGCATAGGGAGGCAGAGAAATTCTATTTATAAGAGCATGTATATAAGGCAATCAGGTAGAATATATAAAATCCACGAGGCCCAAACTAGGCTTCTAGAATCCTTCACCCCTTCCACCCTGCAGTGGGCCTGTAAGGTAGGCTGAAGTTGCCCTCTTGGCCCTGCCAACTCCCACACAAACCATGAGATATAAGCGTGTGCTGCTCGGAGAAGTGGAGAGAGGCAGGGATGAGAAGGGGGAGAAGTGCAGTCAAGCACTACTTTTAAGCTCTGATACTGGAAGGGGAATAGAATAATACTACAATATCCTGGGACAAGCAGGTCTGGTCCCCCTGAGGCAGGCCTCTGTCCCCATGGTTTTGTTTTAAGGGGACCTGGGACCCCTCAGACTACCCCATTCCACCATAAATAGCCACCATGACAATGTCTTACAAAGATGCACCATCAAAAGCAGGTGACAGCTGTTGGAGAAATTCTTGTTAGCAGAGCACACAAGAACTGCTAAACATGAGCAACCTGTGCTGGGAACGTCCTTGGATCCATCCTGGGAGCTTAGATAGCAGGCACAGGTTGGTTTCCCCCCACATGCAGCTGTGGGGGGTGGAGTGCAGCTGCAGGTGGGCAGTTTAGCCAGCCTCAGAGGCTGACCCTTAGAATGTTATCATACACTAACCTATGCATGCATTACATGTAACCTGGACCCTCTGACTGTAACCAGTCTTGGTGGAGCACGCCTCTTGCTAGAATGCATATAAGTCTCTGCATCACAGAAATAAAGTGGATTTGACCATCTAACCATATTGGTGAACAAAGAGTCATCTTCCCATAGCGCTCCACCGACTTATTTCCCAACAGACAGCTGTCTTGTGGATTTCTCGAATGGCATTTGCTGTAAACACTTCTCCTTTTTCTTTCCCTCTCACTGCAGGGAAGGAACATCTCATAATTTGAGATGTTTTCTTAATGTTGACTCACTGCTTTCTTGTCTCATTGAAGTATTTCAAAAGGGCTTCAGAGTGTAGAATCTGTAAGAGCCTTATGCACAAGGACAGATACAGCCCTGATGATTTCAACAGTATTACTCATGGACAAATAATAAATCAGAAGTGGAAGTGTTTGCTCGAGCAGGATAAGACTATAGTGAATGGGAGCACAATGTGGAAAGGTATCTGCCAATCCAAACATGAAACACAACCAAGCACTACCAAAGCAGGCACAGGGTCAAAATAAGTTGCAAAGCAGGGCAAAGTGTGTGGGCTACAACTGTGAGGCACACTGATCATGCCTGTAGTTGCTACAGGAAAGAAGGATGTGGACCACAGCCCTCAGAACCACTCTGCTCTCCCTAGTAGAACCATGGCTGTGACATCTGTCACGTAAATAGCACACATGTAAAGCAACACTCAGTCTCCAGTTTGGCTTTTTTGGTTTTTGTTTTTCCCTTATCACACATCCTTTTCTTCAAAAATTGTAGTTGGCTCAAAAGAGTCAGATTCATTTTAAACACTTTTTTTTTCTTTTCAGTACAGTTAGAGAAGCCAATCAAAGTTGCCCTGAAGTTAAAAATATACTAAAAAGGATTCTTCTTTGTGTGATCTAGGTTAGAAACTGGAATTTAGACTAATTATTTAAGCCTTTCACCCGAAAGCATCTTCATTAGAGAGCATCAGCCAAAATAATTTCACAACATGTCAGGTCTATTTTTAGAGTGGAAAAGAGCATGGCATCACTCCAGCCTGCTAAAGCATGAAGGAGCTGCACCACATGAAGACATGGAACTTTGCTATGTTTGAAGGAAAAGTTGCTGAAGAACTGCAGGAAGCTGAATTCATGTAAAAGCCAGTTGCTTTCATCTGGCTTTTATTTATTTGCTTCTTTTTCCCTGTGGATTTCTTTTATCCATTACAATGTAATGAGCAAAGAGAAACAAAACTCTGCATACCTTGGTTCCTATAGATACAATACACAGATATATCAATTAGTAAAAGGGTAAAGGTAAGATTAGTGTGATGGTTTGGGGGTTACCCCACCCCCCCACACTTTTGAATTTGCCCCAGCTAACTCAGACGGACCCTGGGAATATAGATGAAGCAATTTATTTACAGCTAGCAGAATTTACAAGCAGCTATTTACAATATATACAGTTATATACAATTATATACAGTTATATACAAAGGATAAACAATACAAAAGCACAACTCCCCTCCCAGAAACCTGAGTCCCCAGGAGGGGCTCTCAAACCACCCCAACACCTCCCCCCGTCCCTCTCAACCTTACCCCAGTCCTCAGGAAGAAGAGAGGTGCAGCCAAGAGGTTAGGGAGCAAGGTCAGTAGGAGCAGGGTTAATGAGATGTTACCAGGTCTAAGGCAAAAGCAAGAGTGAGAAACAAAATGGAGAAAAAGTCTTTCTTCTTCCCAGAGTTCTCAGCGTGACTGTGAGAGAAGTAGACACAATTGTTTTTCATTTCACTGCCCGTTATCTAGTTCTGTTACCAAAACATTCCAGCTTGCTTCAAACTAGCACAATCCACCCCTGTCTACTTCGCTCAGAGTATCGCTGAGAATTATCTAATCTAATCTAAACCAATATTTACATCTAAAACAATATATACAAGTTCAGTTCACACTTCAATCAGATGTAGGTGATTCAAAAGCTCAGAACAGGGACTCCCAGGTGATATTGGGTTCGTGCTCATGTACTGTAGATTCTATTGTAGATTCTCTCAGTGTTGGGCGCCGATGTTACCTAGAACAGAAAACTCCTAACAGCTTGAATTTAAACTCTCTCAGCTAAGGTTAAATTTCTCTGTGGAATACACTGGATTTCACCATTCTCCTGCATTACCCAGTAGGTATGACCAGGACCTTCAGCAGAAACCACCCCTCGGACAGGTTTCCCTTCGCCCGAAGGAGAAAATACCCAAACAGTTTTCCCTAACAGATTCTTCTCACGTACAACAGGAACTTTATCACCGTCTACTGTTTGGACCAAATCTGATTGTGCAGGTCCTGCTCTATTTGCTGAACCTCTACTATTTACCAACCAAGTAGCTTCTGCTAAATGTTTGTCCCAGTTTTTTAGAGTTCCACCCCCCATGGCCTTTAGGGTGGTTTTCAGCAAACCATTGTAGCGTTCAATCTTCCCTGAAGCTGGTGCATAGTAGGGTATGTGATAGATCCATTCAATACCATGCTCTTTGGCCCAGTTTTTCACTAGATTGTTCTTGAAATGAGTGCCATTGTCTGACTCAATTCTCTCTGGAGTTCCATGTCTCCACAAGATCTGTCTCTCCAAACCAACAATGGTGTTACGTGCAGTAGCATGCGGAACTGGATAGGTTTCCAACCATCCAGTGCTGGCTTCTACCATCGTCAGCACATACTGCTTGCCAGATCGAGATCGAGGTAAAGTGATGTAGTCAATCTGCCAGGCTTCACCATACTTGTACTTTGACCATCTCTCACCATACCATAAGGGCTTGATTCGCTTAGCCTGCTTAATAGCAGCACAAATGTCACAGTCATAGATGACTTGGGTGATAGCGTCCATGGACAAGTCAATTGACCTATCACGAGCCCATCGGTATGTTCCATCTCTGCCTTGATGTCCAGATGAGTCATGGGCCCACCGAGCTAAGAACAGCTCACCTCGGTGTTTCCAATCAAGGTCAATGTCAAGATCAGAGTTGGTATCAACTTGAGCAATCTTAGCAGCTTGATCTGCCTTCTGGTTATGTTGATGTTCCTCAGTTGATCTACTCTTAGGCATGTGTGCGTCTACGTGCCGCACCTTCACTGGAGTTTTCTCCAGCCGTGCATCAATGTCCTGCCATAGATCAGCACACCAAATAGGCTTTCCTTTCCTCTGCCAACCATTCTTCTTCCAGTCCTTCAGCCAACCCCATAGAGCATTGGCTACCATCCACGAGTCGGTGTAGAGGTAAAGGATAGGCCAATTCTCACGTTCAGCCACATCAAGAGCAAGTTGAACAGCTTTTACCTCAGCGAACTGACTGGATTCTCCTTCGCCATCTTTCGTTTCGGTAACTCTCCTGGTTGGACTCCACACTGCTGACTTCCATATTCGCTTGTTCCCAACCAGACGACAGGAACCATCTGTGAACAAAGCATAGTTCTTTTCCTGATCAGAGAGATCACCATAGGGAGGAGCTTCCTCAGCACGAGTTATTTTCTCCTCTGGAGGTTTGGAACAGTCTGTGCCTTCCGGCCAGTTGGTGATCACCTCCACCAGACCAGGTCGGTCAAGATTACCCATTCGTGCTCGTTGGGTTATCAAAGCCATCCATTTAGACCAGGTTGCATCTGTGGCATGATGTGGTGATGAACCTTTGCCCTTGAACATCCAGTTAAGAACTGGCAGTCTAGGAGCTAAAAGCAATTGTGACTCAGTTCCAATCACTTCAGAAGCTGCTTTCACTCCCTCATAGGCTGCTAGAATCTCTTTCTCAGTTGCAGTGTAATTTGTCTCTGAACCTCTGTAACAACGTCCCCAGAAACCAAGTGGACGACCACGTGTCTCATTTGGAGCTCTCTGCCAAAGACTCCAAGTTGGACCATTGTCACTGGCAGCCGTGTACAGAATGTTTTTAATGTCTGGACCAGATCTCACAGGTCCTAAGCCCACTGCATGGACTACTTCTCGTTTAATTTGATCAAAGGCTGCTTGTTGTTCAGGTCCCCACTCGAAATTGTTTCTCTTACGAGTCACATCATGCAGAGGTTTGACAATCTGACTGAAACCAGGAATGTGTAGTCTCCAAAATCCCACCACACCAAGAAAAGAAAGTGTGTCCTTCTTACTGGTGGGAACAGCCATGGTAGAGACTTTGTTAATCACATCCTGAGGAATGTAACGGCGACCATCCTGCCACCGCACTCCCAGAAACTGAATTTCCTTGGCAGGTCCTTTGACCTTGTCTCTCTTAATGGCAAAACCTGCTTGCAACAGAATGTCAATGATTTTGTTACCTTTCTCGAAGACTTCCTTAGCAGTTTGGCCCCACACAATGATGTCGTCGATGTACTGGATGTGCTCTGGAGCTTTACCTTTCTCCAGTGCATTGTGGATGACTGAGTGACAGATGGTTGAGCTGTGTTTCCACCCCTGAGGCAAACGATTGAACTGGTACTGGATTCCTCTCCAGGTGAATGCAAACTGAGGCCTGCACTCCTTTGCTATGGGAATAGAGAAGAAAGCATTAGCAATGTCTATGGTTGCATACCATTTAGCCTCCTTCGATTCCAGCTCGTACTGGAGTTCCAGCATGTCCGGCACAGCTGCGCTCATGGGTGGCGTCACCTCATTGAGGGCACGAAAGTCAACTGTCAGTCTCCAGTCGCCCGTAGGTTTACGCACAGGCCAGATGGGACTGTTGAAAGGTGAATGAGCTTTCTCGATGACAGCCTGATCCTCCAATTGACGAATCAGCTGATGAATGGGCAACAAAGAGTCACGGTTAGTTCTGTACTGCCTATGATGAACAGTTTGAGTTGCAATTGGCACTTCCAGGTCCTCTATGTCATGATGTCCCACAACTGCAGATTCATCAGAAAGTTCAGGTCTAACAGACAATTTCAATTTATCATCCTCAATCTCTACAGATGCTATACCAAAAGCCCATTTATGACCCTTAGGATCTTTGAAACAACCTTGTCTCAAAAAGTCAATTCCCAAAATGCAAGGCGCATCAGGACCAGTTACAATAGTATGTGTCTTCCACTCTTTACCAGTTAAACTGATCTCCGCCTGTATCTTAGTTAACTCTTGAGATCCACCAGTGATTCCAAAGATAGATATGGACTCTGTCCCTTTACAATTAGATGGCAATAAAGTACACTGAGCACCTGTGTCAACTAAAGCCCTGTATTTCCGAACTCTTGAACTGCCAGGCCACCTAATGAATACATTCCAATAGATTCGGTTCTCTCCACTATCCCTTTCCTCCTCCTGGCTGGAGGCAGGGCACCCCTAATGCTGAACATGGCATGTAGGGTGTACACAGTGATTGGTGTTGTTGCGAGAGGAACTGCAACTGTTGGAACAATTGCAGTTGCTCTCGGGAGCTGAAGAAGTGACAGCTACTTTCCTGGCATTATTGCCTCTGTTTCTGCCACTCTGCAGATCCCTGACTCTCTTTGAAAGAGCTGAAGTAGGTTTACCATCCCATTTGTTCATGTTCTCACCATATGTGTCACGCAGAAGTATCCACAGTGACGCACGTGATTGCTGATGTCTGGGTGGAATTTGTCTCCTCCTGGGCTGGAATTGCCTTGCAGGAGGTGGGCGTCTGTTCCTGACAGCAGAAACATGCACCCATTCAGATGATGCAGGAATGGTATCCTTTAACAGATTGGAAATTGAGGTTTTAAGGTCCTCCTTCAGTTCTTTCATGCTCTCCTGAAAACCATCTTTAAGCTCTGTAGTCATAGTCTTTATGGCACAGATTATACCAGAATGTGACAAGCTGTCCTCTATCTGCCTGAGCTGGTCAGTGAATTCACCAACAGTGAAAGATCTTCCATTATCACTCCTTGCTAGGAACTTGCTGGCCAAGATGTTAGCATAGGATGAAGGAGCAAGCTTAATCAGCTTCTTCATGAGACCTGTTCCCAAAGGAATATCATCAGGCTCATGAGTGCCATGATCTCCATAAAGCACTTCCTTCACAGCAAACTCCTTCAGAAGCTTAATTCCCTGCTCAACGGTGTTCCACTTCTTGGCAGCCCATGGCAAATCATCTCGGGAAGGATATCTCATAGCCACAGCCAAGAGAAGGCGTGTCCACAAGCTAACCCTACCAAGAGGACTTGCCAGGTGTTTGTCCACTCCACTCTCCTTAGTGAGCGGTCCCAGCTGCTTGGCAGACTTGTCTCCTACCTGCAGAGCATTAGCACCAATGCCACGGCATCTCACTAGCCAGCTTAGGATTGGCTCACCTGATTCCCTTGTGTATTCCTTCCTAACTTCCCTGACCTCTCTGAGTGGATCCTTGGAGCCTTGGATGTCATCTTCCTCCTCCTCTTCCTGTTGTTCTGGTGGTGCCGGGCCTAACACAATCTTCCTCATAGCATTCCTAAACTCATTGGAACCATCCTCTCTCCTGGCAGCTAACCTCACAGCACTCCTCTCACTTGAGTATTGTTGTCTCAGCACATCTACAAGGTCTCGCAGACTAACTGCCTCCTCTTCCTCCTCTTGCTGCTGATCACCAGATGTCCCCTGTCTTACATCCTCCTGTGAACCACTCTTTGTCTTAGCTTTTGCCTTAGCAGGTGCCAGAAGGGCCTGAGCAGCAACAGACTTGGATGTGTCTGCTGGAGGATTTGAATCCTTAGGAGTCTGACTTGGAGCTTGTGAGTTCAAATCTGCCTTGCTTTTAACAGGAGGATTTTGGTTCTGGTCTGCTGGCTGGGGGTTCGAATTGGCTGAGCTGGTATCATTAGGATTTGGACTGACTGGGCTAGCGTTACTAGCACTAGTAGGATTGTTTGCCTGTCCTCCTGGGATGCCTGCCAACCCTGACTTGTTTTCATTTTTACTAGGAACATTCTGATTTTGGGTATTTGCCTGTGCTCCTGGGGCTCCTGCTAAACTCTGCAGCTTGTTTTGGTTATCCTTATCATTGTTTACGTTAGTGGCGGGAACGCTGGCTGTGTTCTTTGAGTTAGGGAGATTTATATATTGTTATGTCTGTTATAGTTTTAAACAGAGATGAGGATTTTCAGGGATGAAATTTCACTTTCCTAGATGAGACTTTTTCATGGAAGAGTACCAACCTGTCCTGTAGCCAACCCACTAACTCCATAGCTTTCCAGCAGAAAGGAAGGAGCAGTCTGGGAGTCACCTGCTGACACTTCCATTCTTAATGCACCAAGTGGAACCAGCTCAGGAAACAGAGATTCCTGAGCTTCCCCTGTTATTTTCTGAGCAATAAATGGATTCAAGTGCAGTATGTCATGATGTGCTCTTCTATACAGCTCCAACAGGCAGTGCAATGGGGAAACCTCTGACTTCCAGACACATTCACTCTTTACCTCCACTTTACCTGCCCCACCACAGTGAAGCAGAGACATTGAAACGGCATGTGGAGACATAAGACTCACCCAAGGACTTACAGAAAATCAAGAGGAAAGACTCAGATAAATATCTAGAATCCAGAACAGTGCATTCTGACAGATGTAGCATATTTTACAATCTCAGGACCTATTATCATCAGTATTATTGGGACAGATATGTTCCCTTGGCAAAACTGAGAAAGATGGGATCTCTGTTGTGGATTGAGGTAAAATGCAATGCGGCTTTAAGGCTCTGCAGAAATGAGTTTCAACAGAAGAACGTTTAGTTGACCACAATCCACAAAATGCAAGACAATTACTTCCCACCTGGAAGCACAATAAAATTGTAAAGCACTTTTTTTCATCTTTATCTGCCAACATGCAAAGTTGTGAGTAAAAAGAAATAAAAAATCTGTGCTTACAAAACTCAACTGTTGACATTTCACAAAATTAAACCTTCCCCTCTCTTTGGTTTGTTTACCTTTGAAAATTGAATGAACTGAGATTTCTCTATGTCATTATTATATGGATATTTTTTTATCCAAAAAGGAAGAAAATTAAATGGAGCAACTAATGCCTGTGACTCTATTTTTTTTCTCTTTAGGCTGCAAGGTCCATAGAGTTTCTTTTTAACTATAACCTAAGGCCTTATCATTTTCTTCAAAACTGGGAGGTGTCCCCAATGAGGACTGCAAGAGATCACTGGTTTATGACTATGTAGGACTACAATAGGTCAAACAGTGAGAAAACAATATATTAATGTCTAGAAGTAAGGGCAAAAAGCACTTCACTGGACTTGACACTAAGATACACTCAAATTTGGGGTAAGATACATCATTTATTACTAAAAAAAAATAATACAAGTGTTTGTAGCCTTTCCAAAAAACCTTCCCATGTTAGAGGCAATTTTTTATTGACTTGATTTCAACTTTCAAACTTTAGCCAAAAAAATGAGGGATTTTTGTCTTCTAAAAATCACTTGACCAGCAAATAAAAAGAAAATAATTACCACAAGTACATCCTCTTCATAGCATGCAAGAGTTTCTTTCAGCTCTCATGTTAGGAAAGCCCTGTGCCATACGTTGCAAGTCTGCATACCACAATTCTTGGTCCATTTCTGTCATGCAAATAAGGGCATGATTCTGGCCATCAGTGTCTATGACCTAGCTGTTCCTTTCATTTTAAGCAGGCAGGACTAAAGTCCCTAACATTTGGTAAGATAACAGCCCTCAGTCTCAGCCATAAGCACTGACAGTAGTGGAGTTTCAATTGCAGAATGAACTCCCACAGGGAAATACTCTAATTTAGCCCTGATCATCTAGCTGACCTGCTGGGAGACCTTCCCTCTACATTAAACCCTCCAAATCTAGCTGGAACAATACTTCCTTTTAATACATGTATAAAAAGAATATCTTATGCTCACAAAAAGAAAAATGAGCAGTGAGAGGCATTAAATCTGCAAGGAACTTGGCTGCGTTCATCTAATTTCCTAGAGAACTGGTGGAGATATTGTGATGGCAAGCAGAGAAGGTGGGCTGAAAGAGGAGGCTTTTGCAGATTAATTGAAGGTGAAATTGGATTGTTGGAGAGTTAAAATATTTTTTTTAATCCAGCTTGCACTGTTACTGAGTTTAGAAACCATCTGTGAAGTGAACCTAGCGCATAAATCCAAAGCAGAATGTTTCAGTGACAAAATAAACTCATGAGATATATTTAAGACCTTTAAGTTTCTACAACAAGGCCAATTATACATAGCCTGTTGCAGAATAATAGCTCAGTCTGCAGAGAGAAAAATACCATTCATTTAAGATAAATGTTGGGAATTTTCAGCAGACATCACTAGCCTTTACATGAGAAGTGTAACATGTTTGAAGTGTATTGTGACTGTCTTAGGACAATATGCATCTCCATCCAGTGCCAGACTGCTAACTCCCTGACAGCAGGACAGGCAGCAGTACCAGCACTGAACACTGCCTTTTGAATGTATGTCCCACAGAAAGTGATAACTCATTCTTTAAGCAGGTTAACAGATACAGGCATTAAAAAGTCCTGGCTAAGTGTGCTGGTTTGAAGCAAGCTGGAATGTTTTGGTAAAAGAACTAGATAACAGGCAGTGAAATGAAAACAATTGATGTCAACTTCTCTCACAGTTACGCTGAGAACTCTGGGAAGAAGAAGTAAACTTTCTCCATTTTGTCTTTCACTTCTGCCTTTGCCTTCAGACCTGGTCACATCTCATTAACCTTGCTCCCACTAACCTTGCTCCCTAACCTCTTGGCTGCACCTCTCTTCTTCCTGAGAACTGGGGTAAGGTTGAGAGGGCCAGGGGAAGGTGTTGGGGTGGTTTGAGAGCCCCTCCTGGGGACTCAGGTTTCTGGGAGGGGAGTTGTGCTTTTGTATTGTTTATCCTTTGTATATTTCTGTATATAATTGTATATAAGTGTATATATTGTAAATAGCTGCTTGTAAATTCTGCTAGCTGTAAATAAATTGCTTCATCTATATTCCCAGGGTCCGTCTGAGTTAGCTGGGGCAAATACAAAGTGTGGGGGGGCGGGTAAGAGCCCAAACCATCACACTAAGTAAGTATATACAGCTTCAGTGGGAACAAATGGCATGTGTAGACTGCATCCAAGTGCAGAACTGCAACTGGTATGCTTTGTGTCACTAGGGTTCTTTGCCCTAGTGAATTACTAAATCACTGAGGTGATGTCGGAGCTAAATATTCATCTTTGTGAAAAGTATTGTTGCTTCAGTATAAACATTATGCAGCTGTGATAAAGACTAACACAATTTCTTTTGAAACTGAAGTGAAAACAAGCACTGCCTTGAATCATGGTTTAAAAAAAACCCCAAACCCAAGGTCCTTATTTAAAAGAAAAATACCACACTACAGGGTTTATTACCTCAAGTGCATGACTTCTCCACATCCCACATTGTTAATTTGAAAGGAAGAATTATTATTGTATAAAACAGAGTAACAAATTGTTTTTCCAAGAAGGAGCTTTGGTCACAGCATGCCTATAAAGATGTATAGGAAGAGCATGTGACAAAGGCCATGACCCAATAAACATTTGGAGAGTGTTTTTTCTTGAGAAATTGAAGAGAACATTTTAACTGTTATTAGTCATGCCAGGCATAAGGGACAATAGGTAGAGTGTAAAGAAATAAAAATCAAACCAGAACACTTTAAAGATCCAACATCTGATTTCCTACTAAACATACAGCCAGCCTCAGCTACATTATTCTCCTCGATATTAACTTTAATCTATTGACCAAACAAAACCAACCCCCAAAGTCATAAACAACCCCAAGCCTCACGTATAAACAATTATGTAGTGTGATTTCATTCATGCTCAGGTCTTGAAAACCAAGACATTTACATGAAAACCAATGCAACACCGTTTAACTGGGTCTGAAAAGTCATTCTTCTTGAATTAATCTCCATGCCTTGAGTCCAAAGCTAAATATTTGAGTTTTGTAATTAGCATGAGAGAACTTGAATGCTCATCAGATATGAACCTAATGTGAATATTGTAATTTATTAAAACTCACCAGAATCTTGGGACTATGAACACATCTGAGAGTAATAACCTCCCCATTCTCTGGTGAAATAGCTGCAAAGGATTTTTGTCATTTTCTTTTACAGCCAAGGTTATTAGGTAAAGAGATTGAGCAACACTGGATTAGAAATACAAATGAACACATCTGTAACATTAAATTAGCCAGAGCTATAGTTTTCTCTCTAATACCTTCTGCATTGCTACTTAATCCTTGCCTTCACAAATACTTATAAATAGACAAACTTAAAGATTCTTTATATGCAAAAGTAATTTACATACATAAATATTGTAGGAGCAGAGATTTTGGCAACAGACTGTAAGGCAAAGACCAATTCTTCCTTTGAAAGTGTACAGCACCTAGACCAGTGACTTAAACCTCTTAGTCATAGGAGGCAATATAAATATTGTCAAACATACACTGGCCATTTTTCAACAGTCTCCAGCAGGAATTAAATAGTGTGAACTGAACTAAGATGATGTCATTTAAATGGAGAGTTCAATGAAGGCAGTTGTATGGTTGTGTATTTCTAATACACAACCTCTACTCTGCTCTGGTGAGACCCCACCTGGAGTACTGCAGTTCTGGAGCCCCCATTACAAGAAGGATGCAGACATGCTGGAGTGTGTCCATAGAAGGGCAATAAGGATGCTCAGAGGGCTGGAGCACCTCTCCTATGAGGACAGACTGAAAGAGTTGGGGCTGGTCAGTCTGGAGAAGAGGAGGCTCCAAGGTGACTTTATTTTGGCCTTCCAGTATCTGAAGGGGGCCTACAAAAAAGCTGGGGAGGGACTTTTTAGGCTCTCAGGGAATGACAGGACTGGGGGAATGGAGCAAAGCTGGAGATGGGTAGGTTCAGGCTGGACATGAGGAGGAAGTTCTTCACCATAAGAGTGGTGAGAGGCTGGAATGGGTTATGCATAGAGGTGGTTGAGGCCTCATCCCTGGAGGTGTTTAAGGCCAGGCTGGATGGGGCTCTGGCCATCCTGATCTAGGGTAAGGTGTCCCTTCCCATGACAAGGGGGTTGGAACGAGATGATCCTTGTGGTCTCTTCTAACTCTGGCTGATTCTATGATTCTAATATAGTTTGTGATTTTCTTAGATAAAACTATATTGGACTAAACAAAAACATATAATCAGAATGCCCAGCAGAAAATTTGGCAAAACATACAGACCTTGTATATCTTGTCTCAAGATGCTACAGCTAACTGTGGTGGCTCTTTCCCTCTAGTTTCTCTCTTCCTAGCAAGAGTCTGCTTCACTAAAGTTCTGTTACACACAAACCAGACCTGATTCATATTTCTAGTCCTGACAGCCAAGCTGTAGCTCAGTCTGCTGTGTAGGCTTGGAGTATGTACATCCTACCACATGTTCAGTGTCATCACCCAACTTTCTCTGGTCTTGATTCATTCAAGGAAGTAGATCATGAGCCCATTGCTGACTGGCTCTTGCCTTAAACAAGTGCAAGGGCTTCATCCTTAATATAGAGTTACCCAGGCTTGCATAGAGTGCTTGTGTGTGCCAAGAGACAAACCTACCATCCACCACAGGAGCTGGGCTGTGGCCTGGAAAGGGTCAGTTTAGTTTCAGCTTTCTCTTGCTCTCCCTGCATGCTTTACCACAACAGGAGTATGCAGCCCAACACCTCTCTGCAGCAAGCTGATGTCTCCTGCATGCTAACACCCTCATACTCCCAATACTTAACTCCAGGGGACACTAAGAGTGAGTACACATTTTTTCTTGCAAAGAATCTGCTTCATCTGAAAACCAGCATCATTGCTGACAGCAGCACTACACTGACATAAACCCTGCAGGTTTAGGTTAGTTCAAGTAGCCTGCAGCTTAAGGTTATTACCCTTTTCCAAATGTCCTTTCAGCTTGCTATACCCTCGCATCTACTGTTCCACAGATAGGACACTCAGCTCTCTGCAAGTTAGCAGTCCTGTTTAATTCTACAAGCTACTCTCATCAAGCAGTAAAACTCATCTCACTTGCCAGCCTGTGCAGCTCTGGCACTGAAATCCCCTCTAGAAAAGCCATGAGGAAATTGAAGCACTAAGTAGAACTCTGCTATTTCTCACAAGTACAATGTAGATCTCCTTCAGAAAGAAAGAAGAAAAGACTGGTCCTGAGTTGCATCTGAATCCTGAAATACTTTTATGGCCTTTCTTACCCTGACTTTGCCTATTGTAGATAATGATATCACAACTCTTCAAGTAACTTCTGTTTGACAGCTGAAATCTGTTGAAGACTTTTTAAAAAGAAGTTCCTGTAGAGAGAGGGTATCACAAGGATTGTTGAAAATAGAAATCTAAGTTGAATGAACTGTGCCTGTTCGCTATATGAATTGATGTTGATCCAAAGCCAAAAGGAATACATCATAAGAGAGGATTCCAGATCTAACATAAAGCTAGAAGAAAAGTAGCATGTGAAAAATGACTTACAGGTGTACTGCTCTCTTTGAGTTATACTCCTGCAGGGAGGATTATCTGAGAACATAGATGCTGTTTACCCTGCTTGTGACAATAGATTAGGTGGGGTCATCTCTCGCTGTACTCATAGGTTCAAAGTTAACTGTGGCCAGTATTAATGCCCTTCCACATTGATCCTCTATGTTAGATGGAGGAGACAATTGTCATGGAGTCCTGTATGCCCCTAAATTCCTCTCCCTCTGTGGTTTGAATGGGAGAGGAAAGAGGCACGAACAGACCTGTTTCCCCTCCCTGCCCTGCAGGCGTGAAGGGGGGGAGCAAGGGGCCCTTCTGGCACGAGGGGTGCCCATGCAGTGCCCGCGCTGCAATCGGGCTGGGATTGGCTGTGCCCTTCGCGCCTAGGCAGTGGCAACTCTGCTCTTTGTCTAGAGAGGGTATAAATATTGGGGGACTGCCCACCTTTGGGGTTCCCACCTTAGAGATCGTGCCTGCCTGAGCGTTAGTGCCTGCCTGAGACTTCTCCCCTACCACACCTGGCCTGGATACAGAAAGAGCCCAGCACTCCAAAGGACTGCTTCACTCATTAACACCTTTTGTGCAGACCTGAATAACTCTTTACAATTCTCCTAGGGCTTCTGAAAGAGAACCCGAGAAGACGAGCAGCAGTCCACCCTTTTCAACCAGCCTGACTGTGAGTTTACGTTGTCTCAGCTTTCCTGTTAAGGAAAAACGCTATAAAATTATAGCTCAAGCCTTTTCCAACTTCTGACTTTCAAAATAGTCAGATTATCTATGGCACCCTGTAGCTTTTCTCAAACGAGCTGAATCTGGTAATTAAAACTAAATTAATTCCTGTATCTAGTTTTGGGGGTGGGTTTTCAGGAAAATAAAATAACTCTACTTTTCTATAAAATTCCTGACTTGGCCACATTAATTCCCTGCCTCCACAACAACAATCTTTCTGGATTGAGCCATCATATCTGTATGGGCTTCCATATGACTACACAAGTGGGTTATATTTGAAATGGCACAAAATGGGAAGTGTGTCATCTCTTACATTCCTTCTCCTCATCTGAAAAGGTCTCTTTCCTGGGCAGCTCCTAGATAGCAATTTGATGGCACTGAGGGACTGAGGTGGCACAGCTTTAAGCCACAGCGCAGCCACTGAGAGGTCTCTGTCCACAGAAGTTCCCCTAAGATCTTTGCAAATGTCTCATTTCCTTTCATTCTTCATTTCCCAAAGTTCACTTGGGGACAGATGGAAGAAGAATGGAGGAAAATAATTTTTCTTCCATTAGGGGGACCCTCCCTGTCACTCATTAATTTCCTATTAATAACAATTATCTCTTTCCAAGCTTAGCTCTCAGTTATTTTAAGAAAATAATGCCAGACAGCATCACAAAAAGGATAAAGGGACTTGACCCAACTTACTCTTCTAATGGTGTTTTATGAAGAATTATGACCAGCTTTGCATCTTTCATAAGCCAAATGAATTTTAATATACTAGACTCCAAGACACATTTATTTGTTAGGATTCTGTGAGCAGCAGTGAGTGTTATGTGGCTGAGCTACCCTGTGTTTTGCTAGATGGCATTATGATAGCAAGCTTAGCAATCAGGTGCCTAGAGCGTGTTTTTCAGTGCTCCTTTCAATTATAATCACAATAAAGAGTCGCCGTCCCTGGGGCAGTTCAAGGCAAGGTTGGACGTGGCACTTGGTGCCATGGTCTAGCCTTGGGCTCTGTGGTAAAGGGTTGGACTTGATGATCTGTGAGGTCTCTTCCAACCTTGGTGATACTGTGATACTGTGATACTGTGAAAGAGACTTTAAAAGACACTGTATACATTTCTCCTCTTCCATTGTTATGCAGTGCTCTAGAAAGGCACAGTGCTTTTGTAAGATATAGCTAGGTAAGTGGAAATGGTGGGTGGAATTTAGGTCAGAGAAGTTAATTACCAGATCTGGAATCTGGCCAGAGCATCAGGGTTAACATCTGTAATCTTATAAAGAGGTGTGTGGCCTTTAATGAGCTCAGATAGCCAGGACCTCTCTTTCATGTTTCAGACGGCTGCTCTCCAGTACTTAATCTTTAGTGGCGTAGTAGGGCACATATCTTTAGTGACTTACACCATCAACTTAAACACCAACCACCAAATTTGAGGTCTCAGCCCCAGCGTGATTGTGGTTTGACTGTGCATGGCATGAAGAGGTAGACCTGTTTGAGCTGGTTTACTCAGTGCAGTCTTTTGTGTAGTTGACAGAGAGCATTCGGAGAGAGCTCATCTCTGCCTTGTGCAATCGCAGCACAGGGTACGCATGTATTGTTCTAACTCTGTGCCACAATCAGAACATGAATATATTCTGTTCTCGTTTCTGTCCTGAAAGCAGAGCAGTTTCCAGAACAAATACTTCTATGTCTGGAGAGAATAAGAAAGTGAGCAAAGCACTCATAAATGTATAATGAGGATTTAAAAAACAACAACAACAACAAAAAAGCAAACCCTAAGGTGAATTGGGCTGCATTCAAAAAGACTGACCATTTAACTACTGAAAAAGCCAACATCCCACTATGGCCACAACTGACAGCTTGATTAGTGTCTCTTTTTCAAGGTTTTGAAAAGTACTTTAGCAGGGGGTGTGGGGGAGAAGGGTAAATTATTAAGGTGCCACCTACAGCTCTCATTAATTTCCAGTCAAATAAATGTTAAAAAAAATAACAAAATATATAGTATTTGCTCTCCAAAATGGAAACAAACTCTACAGGGTTGTGCTGCTGTTAAGTTGAGGAAATAACCATATATCAATGTCTGGGTGGACAAGGCAACAATTTGCTTCCCAGAAAAAGGGAGCTGTCACAGCCAAGTCTGACCGTCGTAAATTCACTTCTCTTGGGACCACAGCGCTCCCTACACTGGAGGTGGCCTCTCTCACTGGCCCTTTTCTCATTCATGAGCATGGACTCACTGCACACAGCGTGTCCTCAACTCACCATGGAATTCATGGCAAAGTGATTGTGCTGTGTCTGTAGATCAAGGGCATGTTGGTAGCTCACGCCGATCTCCGTGTGACTCTGCAGGAACAGTTCTTTGTTGTGGCTGATCCAGTCAAACATCTAGAAATATTCACACGGAACAGAGGAAGAGAAAAACAAACAAAGTGTTAGGGACGAGAAAAGAGACTGTGCAAAGTATAGACTCCCCATGGTTCTGACACAAATATATGTGCAACACAGTCAAAACCCCCTCATCTAGGCTCCTCATCAAAATAAGCTGTTGCTGAGCAACGGACACATATAAATTGTCACTATATTTCGCTATTAACAGAATGATAGGTCAGGAAATGTAACTCATAAAGCACGTTCCTTGGTGAGCTGATCTCATAGTCTTTTCCTATAAGTAATGAGAATTTCATGTACAGAAAAAAACAGCAACAGAGGGACCTAAAATCAGAGGTTGCTTTACCGACCAAAGACATAACAGTTCATAAAGAACCTTTAATCCAGAAATTAACAAAAAATTCCACAAATACTATTGATGTGATTTTTTCACCACTTCTTCCCCCCCTTTCGTTTTTCATCTATACATAAACTTTCCAAATGTTACATATGAATAGCCACTTGACTTCCTAGGCTCATATTTCTTAGATATTTTCAGTTCCAGAGCCCAGAACTCAGTCTGTCTTCCACTTATTATTTTTGGGATGAAGAGAGAAAAAGGAAAAAAAAAATAATATCTATAAAGAATACATAGTTCAAACTCTCCCATTTCCCAGTGTATTTCCAAGCAAAATGGATAGTTCAGTAGTTCAGACATAGACAACAATATATGGAATAAAGCTGATGCCACTGATTGCTTATTGTGCAGCACGTTAATGGACATTTCAATCTGCAGTGTGTTCATTCGTTACAAGCTGTCCCAAGTCAGCTAGGCTTCTTTTGTGTGGTGTTAGAGACTAAATGCAACCAAAGCAAGAACCTTTAATTCTTTGCTCCTGTCTATGGCTCTGCAGGAGTCACAATCTCAGATTTCTTCTTTTCTGCAAACACCTTTGTTACAGAATATCTTCAGATCATGTCTCTCATCTACATCCTGGCAAGCTGGGGAATTGTTCACTAGTAAAGAATCTTCCATGATAAACCCCCCAACTTATTAATCTATTATAAAGAATGAAAAATTAACCTGACCTGGAGTCAGGGTAATGCAGTTCTTGGTGTTAGAAGAAGAGCTTTAGGGGGAAGGCAAGTGTAGCTTCTAAGCAAACACCTTATGGTCAAAGGATCAATCCAGATATTTCTCATAGCATTTATATGTCTTCCAGTTAAGAGATGTTCTGTTCTTTAGCACTGAATAATGATTTTTGACCTGCACCAGCTGAAGAACACCTAGAGCCCAATGCTTAGGCATTGCATGCAGCTGTAGTTCCTCAGGGCTGGTGATCAGTTCCCTGAAGAGATGCTGCTCCTAGGAGTAAAAGCTCTGTGTGGGTCACCTAAAATTCCTGAAATGAACTTTACATTTCATGCTGAGCACTTGATTCAGCATGGGAGTGCGCTGCTTTATGCGGGGAATTTGTAGAAATAATATTGCAAATCCCTTTCATCAAAAGGCAAAAAAACATCTCAAGTGCTCCAGTGCTACCAGACATGCTACACTGATCCACTTCCACAGATCTTTCATACATGCCTGGCTTCTTAATCTCTTACTTGCAAAAATACACTTGCAACTACAGAGTCTACATTAGCTTGTATTTCATGCTGATGAAGAGTTTTAAAGGTCAAATTTAGTTCAAGTTACAATAGTGCAAGTCCAGAGTAATATCATTGACACAGTTACTTTCTTATTTGTGTCCATGGAGCTGATAAAAATCAGACCTATCATCATTTTTTTCAGCAAATACAAATAACAAGAGTTTTGCAAGGATGAGGTAAGGGATTTCAAACGTTACCGGCAATTAAGGAGAATGAAACAACCTATTATAACCTGAAGAAACATCTAAAGCTTTCTCACTGGATTCCCTTTTCTCACTTCATTGAGATTTAATACACAACATTAACACAAAATAATTGGACAGCATTGTAGGTTTAAACAACAACAACAACAAAAGCCATAAAGCCAATAAAGAAAGAAAAATTCCATAACAGCAAAGTTCCTGTCTCAACAAGAAGATTTGACATCTCTGCTGAGAAACCTGCACAGATTTCTTGTAAGTAGGTGTATTTGATGCAAACATTTTTTTTTCTTTTTACATTTTAAACAATCTAAAGGCATTAAGGGAGAAAAAAAGCTGGCAGCAATCCCCTAAAAATAAACAGTAAATCTAATATTTTATGCTCAGTAAAGCCGAATCAGGATCTTTTTAAGACAAGTAATTTAAACTAGCAATCTATTATTCTGTGGATGGAGAGCATTTCCTTCATCTAATCTATGCACGCATTATTGGATGAAAATCTAAGCTAAGTTAAACCACACTTCTGCCTTTAAAATTCAGTAATGAACCACAAGGGAGGAAAAAAAAAAGAGAAATTTTATAGATCATTAATATTTTTGTCTTGTTTAATCAATTGAAATACACAACAGCAGTTGAAAGGATAGACCTTCAGAAATTCTGAACCAACACTGAGCAGCAGATCTCAATGATGTGAAATGTACTCTCTTCCAAAACATTATGGTTTTTAAACTTCTATCCATGGACAATAGCAGATTTTGGAAGATATTCAATTTCAGTTTAGACTTTGAATCTTTCTATTATACTCTTCATAAAAAATTACTTTGGTTTCATCTGGCCTGTGCCTGGAGCAAATTATCTCTCATCAATATGGTCTGGAATATCTCCCCCAACTCTCTCAAACTTGAAAGCCCAGAAAATGAAGAGTTTTTTTTGTTTCCTGTGGCTTGGAGCTGGGAGAAAATAAAGCAAGATGTCTAGGAATGAGTACAGAATAAAAAGATGCAGATTCACTACAGTCCAAAGTAGAATTAATGATACACTTTGCTCTGTAAAAACTTTTATTGCTCTAAAGTCTTAATGAGTAATGAGTCACATTTACAATAACTCTTGCTTTATACAGCAACCAGGGCTTTGCAAGAGAGCAGACATGTCTACCATATGCAATGCATTACTGTATCTGGGGCACCCAAACAAGTTTCAGAAAGACTGGTACTGCTGAATGGCTCAATCCAGTCCAACCTGACTCTCAAAGCAGTGGAGCCCTGGCACAGTAATGCTTGGATCTGGATACAATGGTTTTGTTTCTGGTGCTGCTTTCATCAGAGATTTCTCAAGCATTTCTGCTTAATGCTTACTCAACCGTAGGCATTTTCCCAGGTATCCAGAAAATAGTACAGTACACAGGTTTGGCATCAGGGAAAACTTTGTACTTTCATCATCCTAACCAAGGATGCATGGAAATAAGTATCACACCTCCCACAGGTCATGAGATTTCCTTAATGATAATGGGATTTAAATAATTACATTACATAGAATCAACCAGGTTGGAAGAGATCTCCAAGATCATCCAGGCCAACCTATCAGCCAGCCCTAGCCAGTCAACTAGACCATGGCACCAAGTGCCTCATCCAGGCTTTTCTTGAACACCCCCAGAGACATTCCAATGGCAAATCACTCTCTCTGGCAGCAACTTTCTCCTAACATCCAGTCTATACTTCCCCGGACACAACTTGAGACTGTGTCCCCTTGTTCTGTTGCTGGTTGCCTGGGGGAAGAGACCAACCCCCACCTGGCTACAGCCTCCCTTCAGGTAGTTGTAGACAGCAATGAGGTCAGCCCTGAGCCTCCTCTTCTGCAGGCTAAACAACTCCAGCTCCCTCAGCCTCTCCTCACACAGCTGTGTTCCAGGTCTCTCACCAGCTTCATTGCCCTTCTCTGGACACATTCCATCACCTCAACATCTCTCTTGAATTGGAGGGCCCAGAACTGGACACAGTACTCAAGGTGTGGCCTTAAACCACTTCACATTTACTGTTGAGATCTAATGAGTTGCACTTCCAAACTTTTCTCTTTGACCATGAAACCTAAAATGGACCTAAGCAATTTTCTCATAATAACACAACTAGGCATTGAGGCTCGAAAACACCAGATTTTGGGTGACTCCTGACGATGCTGTGAGAGTTTACAGAGTGTCACCAGGAGTTTTCAACATGAAGGGCTGTCAGCATTGTCTGCCCTGACCCATATTATTACTCCTGAAAGCTTTCAAGTTAAACTTGTTTTCCACATAAAAAAACCCTGATGCTTCCTGTATTCCTGAAGTGAGTGTGCTGCCTGACTGGCTTAACTAAAGCACATCAGTAAGGACATGAGCATGGCAAAGACCCAACAAGGGTGATTTGACTCTGGCCTGTGAGGGCCACCCCAGTTTCAAGAGATTAATTCCTGGAAAAACATTCAACATCCTTTGATAAGTTGGTTTCCCTGTCAAAGGAATGAGGTTTTAATACAATAAAGAGCAGTCCAGGGAATCTGCCCCGCGGGATCAGCTTACAGTGTTACAGCTGAGATTTTACCTGCCCACGTACCATTGCTATACAGCACTGCGTCAATTGATGACATTCCACTCACAAAACAGACTACCCTAACAAACCTAGCCTAGTGTTTATCATAAAATTAATGGATTTCTAATTATTCCATTCTTAGATGGAATCATACTGACTGCCAGTGAGTTAGTTCTTCTCTTGAGTTTGCCAGTCATTCCTGCAATCATAAGTCACACTAAATAGGAGCACAGAATAACTGAGATTGGGCATTGTATCATTTAAAACAGGTGGACCAATTGTCCTCAATGTCTCCCAGACTGGCACTTGCCCACATTGCCATAGATAATGTGGAGACCAATTAAGTAGTTAAGAGTTTTCCAGTGATTGAGTAGCTGGAGGGAGGGGTAAAACACACAAAACCAGAAGATAAGCTTCCCATGTGATTATCTCCTGTAGTCTCTAACAAAAGAGTGAATGCACATGCTGAAAATGTGCTACATTAGTTAAGAAAATCAGTCACTTATGATAGAGTTGGAAGAACTAAGACTGTTCCAAAGGTAACACATCTACCCTAATTGTGACTAATGATCATACACACACCAGTAATCACTGCACATGTGATCTTGAGGCTATTTCATCTGAGAGTTAGGGTATCAGCTAATATCTCCAACATCAGTCCTGCTGGCAGCAATGAGTTCCTAACTTCATGTTTTGCCATCATAATTGATGAGCTACCAGAAAATCCAGGTTGAGTGCTAGAGAGCACAGCAGGTGTCAAGCTTGTCATGAATAAGTCCTATGAAGGAAAAATGTGACTCCATGCATTCTTTGGATTTGTAGCATCTGGCAGGCCAGTGAACACAGGCCAAGAACAGCTGTTTGAAAAAATAAAGAGAAGAGACACACAGATATGGAGCAGCGTGTATGAAGACTCTGCAGTCCAACCCTACCTCAGATAAAAGGAGATTTATAACATCACTTCAAATAATGACCTCTACTCCTTGGCTTCTGTCAGAGCTTGCTGAGGAACATTAGCAATAGATTCTGAGACCATGGTGCAGAGCACCACAGGATGATGCTCCCATCACATGCCTGGCAACATGCCCTGTGCCAAGTGGTAGATGGGAGGGTTACAGACCTGACATTTTTGGCAGCCAGTGAACTGAATATATTTATTAATGAAATTGTTTGTACATGCTGAAAATAATAAATCCCAAATGTATTTAACACAATACTAGGCCTGGAATTAATTATGAACCTGCTTGTAGCAAGCCATCCTTTCTGTACATTCTGAGCCATAAATATCGAACTCATAGGGGTAAATAAGGGCAGAATGATAACCATTATAACCACACTGTCTTGAAGAAGAATATAGTACATGTAACAAGAAAACAGTCCCAAAGGGACACTCAAGTCAAGTTCAATCACTGCTGTTGGCAGCTAACCATGGTATAAAACTTCCTTTCGTAAAGGGATGAAGCTCCACCTTCACTAGATCACTAGTTAGATGCCACAGCTCAGCTCCTCCTATGAGAATCAGTTCCATAAACTTTCAGATCCTGTCATTGAACATTTGACACACTCTCTGACCTAACTCATGGCCAGCTTATACACATTTGGTCTTGGGTCACAGTATCACCAAGGTTGGAAGAGACCTCATAGATCATCAAGTCCAACCCTTTACCACAGAGCTCAAGGCTAGACCATGGCACCAAGTGCCACGTCCAATCCTGCCTTGAACAGCTCCAGGGACGGCGACTCCACCACCTCCCCGGGCAGCCCATTCCAGTGTCCAATGACTCTCTCAGTGAAGAACTTTCTCCTCACCTCAAGCCTAAATTTCCCCTGATGTAGCTTGAGGCTGTGTCCTCTTGTTCTGGTGCTGGCCACCTGAGAGAAGAGAGCAATCTCTCCCTGTCCTTTAAGATAGAAAAGTTCTCTTCCTTTTCCAGAGTGGATAGGGAGGATTCATTGTCTCTCCTGCTTTTTGTTTCCCAAGAATTGGCTCTTCTTTGCAAGACACACAGCCTCCCTCTGCACTTGTTGTAGTTCACGATTACATTACTGTCCCAGTTTGGGGACAACACTAGCTACCAGGTACTGGAGGACAGAAATGCCACTTACTCCTTCCTTTTGAAGAGCAAGAATGAGGATGCTGCACACTGATTGGAAGTTTAACAGAGATTCTGTTTACTTTGCATATATGCAAGAGGCAATCAGGTAGAATGACTACATCCACAAGCTAAGCCAAGTCTATCAGACTACAGCAGGCCACGTGATGCAGCTCAGAATTCCCTGCCAGCTAGCAGCCATCTCCCACACACAGTCCATGAGATAAGGAGGGACGCTTGCTCTTCCTGGAGGAAAGAAGTGAAGGGAGGAGATGCAGTGAGGAGAGGAGAAGAAAACAAAATGGTATCAGTCAGGCACTGTCTTATAGGCTATGATACTGGAAAGCAGAACAGAATAACAATATTACAACATCCTGGGATGAGCAGGTCTGTCCCCTGGGACAGGGCTTTCTCTGCAGTTTTCTTAAGGGAACCTGGGACTCCTCAAACTGCCACAGTTATCCAAAATGAGGTCCTAATAGGATTTTGTAGAATGATGACCTTTTTTTTCTTCTTGAAATCCTCCAGCTGGCAGTATCTAGTGTCACCTGTGCAGTGCTTCTGGCTTCAACTTTAGAAAAGGAATCACAAAAATAGGAGAGCAACCTTAGTGCCTTCTTCATTACTTCACTAGCTTTTCTCTTGGTAGCCTCTTGCATGAATATCAACAAATAACAGCAGCATTTGCTGGGTGTGCTCTGAAAAGTGCTGCTTTGGTTATGCTCCAAATAAGAAGAGCACTTAGAAAACATGAGGCAGGGCTTTGTAGTAAAATTCAGTCAGTCTAACCTGTTGTCCTGGTAGGGCATAAACCCTGCCAGGCAGGTTTAACTCTGGCTCTCCTCCTTCTGTTGTGGGGTCCGGAGTGAGTAAGATGAGCAAACAATAAGGGTTTCGCCCCAGCAAAGCTTCGAAGGCTAGGGGGCATAGCACCATGTGTCAGGTGTCTTGTGCTGTCCTCACTGTGCCTGCGTGGTCAAAGGAGGCACGAAGCTTTGAATTCATTGGCCAGAGCAATGGTGCTAGTGCCTGTTGGCCAATTTGATTTCAAAATCAAGTATATAAAGGAGGCTGATTTAGAAACCATGCCTTTCTATGCACGGAGCCTTCTTGCCCCTCCTCGCTTGTGGCTCGTTAAAGGCAGCCACGTGTTGCAGCTCATACCAGCGGCTTACCAGCATCTTCTTCCCTCTGCCTGAAGTATTTGTATGTTACCTTGGGATCACATCATGAGTTTGAAAGTGATTTTCATACAGGAGACTTACTCGGGGACCAAAGAGTCGTGAGTACATATGCTGGAGTGAATGTCAAGACTCCATAAGCATAGTTAGGATTTTTCATGCTTTCATGTTACTGTTTTCCAAGTTCTGATTGTTTAAACTGTTTAATTTTGTCCAACTGTTTCCTGTTGACTGAAAATCCAAAGACCTTCAGGGAATTTTCCTGGGTTTTTTTATATTAATAATAAAAAATAATATTCATATAGACATTACTAGCCATAATTCACAGTATCACAGTATCACAGTATCATCAGGGTTGGAAGAGACCTCACAGATCATCAAGTCCAACCCTTTACCACAGAGCTCATCAAGGTTGGAAGAGATCTCACAGATCATCGAGTCCAACCCTTTACCACAGAGCTCAAGGCTAGACCATGGCACCAAGTGCCACATCCAATCCTGCCTTGAACAGCTCCAGGGACGGCGACTCCACCACCTCCCCGGGCAGCCCATTCCAGTGTCCAGTGACTCTCTCAGTGAAGAACTTTCCCCTCACCTCGAGCCTAAATTTCCCCTGACGTGGCTTGAGGCTGTGTCCTCTAGTTCAGAAAGATGATTAATTTCCAGTACATATATAATGCTCCAAGTGTAGATATATTCTCCCACTATGTCTCCATATATTGCAAATAAAGAGAAAACAAACAAAAAAGTTGATCTAAAAGAATATCTTGCCTGTAGTTGAGTAGCGGATAGAAGACTAATTACATGCCAGATGAAATCCTTATTACATCAGTGCTTTCCAAATTTTTCCAGTTTGTGAGCCCCATAAAACTTCTCAAGGCAAGTGCTACAGCTAATTAAAGGCAGTGGATATAAATCTGTTTTATTGAATACTTTTATCAACTACTTTCAAAACTTTATATCCATGATCCATAGGTTGGAAAACATTAGAGATAAGCACTCATTGCTTATTAAAGAGAAGTCCACATAAGAGACTGGATGCAATTTGGATTTTCAAAACTATCCAGCCAGTGCTAGTGACTAATTTGTAACAGAAAATGGAAAGTTCCACTCTGAGGACATCTACAGCTAAGCAAGTTCACTTTCATATGTTTCCACAACATAAACAAAGTAAGAACACATGTAGAATGTTAACTGCCAGAGCCCCTCCTGAGGTTTATTAATTTTTCAGCTACAAAGTCTAGTCCTACCTCATTAAATGAGTTCAAGTACACACAACAATTCAATTAAAGAATAAGTAAGCCATATTCCTCATAGTTCTTGCAGCTGAATTTAGCCAGTATTTGAACAACAAAAAAAGCCATCAGAAAATAATGCCAGGCAACGTATCTGTGGTATGTATGCAGTCTATGCTGATCATAGAATCATAGAATCAACCAGGTTGGAAGAGACTTCCAAGATCATGCAGGCCAACCTATCCCCCAGCCCTAGCCAGTCAACTATACCATGGCACCGAGTGCCTCATCCAGTCTCTTCTTGAACACCTCCTGGGACAGTGACTCCACCACCTCCCTGGGCAGCCCATTCCAATGGCAAATCACTCTCTCTGGCAACAACTTCCTCCTAACATCCAGCCTATACTTCCCCCAGCACAACTTGAGACTGTGTCCCCTTGTTCTATTGCTTGCTGTCTGGCAGAAGAGACCACTCCTCACCTGGCTATAACCTCCCTTCAGGTAGTTGTAGGCAGCAAGGGCCTGACTCTGGAAATATTTTTCACATAAGCTACTTTTACAAAATGCAATCAGGAAAGACTCTCTAGTGCCTTCAGACAAGAATCATAATTACAATTAATTATCTCCAGTTCAGACTGGTCAGGGCCTTTAATACCTAGCAGTATCCACAAGGTCTTGACACTGAGCTGGTTAGATGAAGGATCACTGGGAGAATGGCTGCTCTCAAACAAGTGTGTACTGGTCCCAGAATAAATTTGGGAAAACCTCAATAGAACAGTTCTTTTTCTTTTTGACTCAGCAAATTTGATGAAAACTGCTTTAACCAGAAACAAAAATAATAATCCCAGTCTGCTGTAATTTCTATAGCCACCTCTACAAATGCAGACTGAATTAAATCAATGTACTTGCAGGTTCAAAATGGAACTTGGAGGACAGTTGGTCCTTTGCTAAGCCACGGACTAAATACAGAGTTGTGTTTGCTTTTTCTGTTTGCCTCTTGTTTACAGATGGTTATAGGCTGGATATTAGGAAGAAGTTCTTCACAGAGAGAGTGACTTGCCATTGGAATGGGCTGCCCGGGGAGGTGGAGGAGGCACCGTCCCTGGAGGTGTTCAAGAAAAGACTGGATGAGGCACTTAGTGCCATGGTCTAGTTGACTGGTTAGGGCTGGGTGCTAGGTTGGACTGGATGATCTTGGAGGTCTCTTCCAACCTGGTTGATTCTACGATTCTATGATAAGCAAATACTTCTGCCAGATCTTTCCCTTTCACATGTGTTTGGCCCATCCTGAGCCACGGTAGACTGGCAACACTCCAGTAAGGCCAAACTTACACTTGCTGAATATTCAGACCCGCAGCTGTATTTGTGTGATCTCAACGCCACATGAACACGGTTTTTCCATTCTAAATACCTGTGCATATGATTCATAGAGTACAGCAAGTTTAAGCTACAGCACGTTAAATTATTCCAGACAATGGGCCCAACTGTCAACCCACTAGAAAATTAGCTTGATGTGTGATGTGACAAATAGCTTTGTATTAATATAAGAACACCATCTCCAACATACTCATGCTGAATGTTCCTACTAAATGCCAGATTAAGATATGTGGTTTCAATACTGACAGATATCAAGCCATAGCCATGCACAAAGTAAGGCACATGATTGCTGTAATGCTGAATAGGGAAGCAATAATTTTGTTGTCAAAGGTGGGAGAAAATTACAGATACAGAACATATAAATATGACTAATGATATCTGGGTGTATTTTATGCACCTGCGTTGTTTGCTTGCTTTGTGAAATACTGTACCTTTCCACCACACTAGATAATATCAAACAGGCACTCCTAGAAAAGATTTTCTGCTCCTTAAGATGGAAATGGCCTTTCCTGGGCAGAGATCATCTAGAGAGAACGCCTTGCTGTCTAAGTGCAAATTAGTTCATTGGCTGGATAGTAAATGTAATAGCAAAAGGGATAAATACACAACAGCCTTGTGAATGGGAAAAAACAGTGATGCCATAACTGAATGGGTAGATTCAGGGAGACCAGTGGATGCAAGTCTACCTTGACCTTAGCAAGGCCTTTGACACCATCTCCCATGACATTTTAGTAAGCAAGCTGAGGAAGTGTGGGATGGAAGAGCAGACAGTGAGGTGGGTTAGGAACTGGTTGCAAGATAGAGTTCAGAGGGTCCAGGTCCAGTTGGAGAGCTGTGACTAGAGGTGTGTCCCAGGGATCAGTGCTGGGGCCAGTCCTGTTCAACAACTTCATCAATCATATTGATGAGGGCACAGAGTGTCTGCTCAGCAAGTTTGCTGAGGACACCAAGCTGGGAGGCTTGGCTGAGACAGCTGAAGGCTGTGCTGCCATCCAGAGAGACCTGGACAGACTGGAGAGCTGGGCACAGAGGAACCAGATGAGGTTCAACAAGGACAAGTGCAGAGTCCTGCACCTGGGGAGGAATAACAAACGGCACCAGTACAGGCTGGGAGGTGATCTGCTGGAGAGCAGCCCTGTGGAGAGGGGCCTGGGGGTCCTGGTGGATAACAAGTTGACCATGGCCCAGCAATGTGCCCTGGTGGGCAAGAAGGCCAATGGGATCCTGGGGTGTATTAGGAAGAGTGTGTCCAGCAGATCAAGGGAGGTTCTCCTCCCCCTCTACTCTGCCTTGCTGAGACCTCATCTTGAATACTGTGTTCAGTTTTGGGCTCCCCATTTTAAGAGGGACAGGGATCTGCTGGAGAGGGTCCAGCAGAGGACTAGGAGGATGATTAGGGGACTGGAGGGCATGGCTTATGAGGAGAGGCTGAGGGACCTGGGACTTTTTAGTCTGGAGAAAAGAAGACTTAGAGGGGATTTAATAAATGTTTATAAGTATCTGAGGGCTGGCCAGGAGAGGGGGGACAGGCTCTGCTCACTTGCTCCCTGGGATAGAACAAGGGGCAATGGGTGTAAGTTGCAGCACAAGAGGTTCTGCCTCAACACAAGGGGTAACTTCTTTGCTGTAAGGGTCACAGAGCACTGGAACAGGCTCCCCAGGGAGGTCGTGGAGCCTCCTTCTCTGGAGCCTTTCAAGGCCTGTCTGCATGTGTTCCTCTGTGATCTGTATTAGATAGTATTGTCCTGCTCTGGCAGAGGGTTTGGACTCGATGATCTCTTTGGGTCCCTTCCAACCCCTAGCATCCTATGATCCTATGAAATTATGGACAGATAAGAGTAGGTCTCCAGATTTTCAGAATCAGTGAGATAAAATTTCATGGAGGTGAAAATGTGTCATGAATTTGGTGACTTCATTTTAGAACCTGCTTCTATTCCTGGCTTAATGTGTGACATTCCTGTGACTCCAAGTAGTTGCCACTAAAAGGAAAAGAGCCAGGCAAATATTTACTGCTTTGTATCAGAAGCATGGCACTTCTCCTACCAAAATCACCTGTGTCTGAGTCCCAGAGATACAGCTGTGGTGTAATTATAGGTTTAAACTGTCAACATTTCATCACACTTCAGAGTTGGATGTGGAATCTCCATGCAGATGGAAGCCAAGGAATAAGACAAGGATCTCTGGGGCGTCTAGTGCTCCCTAGCCCTGTGCCTCAGCTATTTCCCCATCCAATGAATCAACTCGTTTGATGTTTTCCTTTGACACTGGCAGGCCCTGAAAACTGGGAGGGTGGACAGCATCCCCACCTGGGGACCCACGCTGCACAGGTGACATTGGGCCTTGCCACCCCCTCAGCATAGTCTCTGCCTTAAGGCCTATCTCAGTGCAGTTGTAAACCTTAAAAATCAGCTCAGCCTTCACAGTGCCTTCTGATTCCCCAGGGATTTGGCTGTGTAAAAGGGTCCTTGTGCATTGCCCTGTATGTGCAGTAAGGCAGCAGTGGGGTGGCCTGACAGGAGACTCTGAGTCTCCTTGAGCCAGTCTTAGCTGGTTTATGCTAGCTCTGGTACCAAGTCCCAGAAAACCACCATATCCTAGAGCCTGACCACAGAATCATAGAATCATAGAATCACAGAATCAACCAGGTTGGAAGAGACCTCCAAGATCATCCAGGCCAACCTATCACCCAGCCTTGGCCAGTCAACTAGACCATGGCACTGAGTGCCTCATCCAGGCTTTTCTTAAACGCCTTCAGGGACGGTGCCTCCACCACCTCCCTGGGCAGCCCATTCCAATGTCAATCACTCTCTCTGGGAAGAACTTCCTCCTAACATCCAGCCTATACTTCCCCCCAGCCAAAGAAGTGCCTGAATACAAGGTGTTAGGGAAATAAAATAGTGGCTACTAATGCCTGGAAACTCCTCGTGGGGACCTTCATGGCAAAGAGGCAAAGACATGCCCAAGGGATGGCATGTGTAAAGTTATATGGAGGGACCCTGCAATACATGAAGGTTCCAAAAAATGTTTCTGAATTAGTTTTTAAAATATTCATGATATGTAAAAATCTGAATTAGTTTTCACAACATTCATGGTGTGTAAGAAAAAAAGTCATTGACTTGTTTTAAAATGGCATTGGTAGTCCTGGAAATAATCCATAGTCTGTATTCTTGGTTTCATGTCTTAAAACATCACCAACTTCTGAGAAAACAACCTCTCAACTGCACATCCATGCTCATATATCCCCTGGAGTTGCCGTCCCTGGGGCACTTCAAGGCAAGGTTGGACGTGGCACTTGGTGCCATGGTCTAGCCTCGAGCTCTGTGGTAAAGGGTTGGACTTGATGATCTGTGAGGTCTCTTCCAACCCTGGTGATACTGTGATACTGATACTGTGATACTGTAAATAGACACAGAGCCTAATTAAAGATATACTTTGAAGACCCCAAGCTCTGACAAGTGTGGGCTGTATGAAGCAAGTCTGGCAAAGAATAATAATCTTGAATCTACATCTGAAAGATGCTGCAAGACAAATCTGTGAACCTGAGGTACAGTTTCATTACATTATCTCCTGATAGCTAGGCTCTTATCACCTGACATTCTTAAGGATCAAATAAAATAAGTAAATAAATAAGCAAGCAAGACACTTTCTTCTCTGTCTCTGATTATGCAGACCTCTTTCTACTCTTTTTCTAGATGTGTGGACTTCATTGCCCTTCAGAACATTTGGTCTCCTTGTCTTCATTAAAGCAGAACTTGACGATCATAATATGCTGTATTCATCCTTAAAGATTCGTTTTAAGTCTGCATTCAGATGTCAAAATACTTTGTCTTGCCATACTGATCAGGGGAGCATTCCTATGCCTCCCAGTTGTACCAAGCTGGAGAAGCTGAAACAGCTTTGAAATGCTTCCCTATCTAAATTGGCAAGCAAAATAAAGAGGAAATTGGTGCAAATGCAAAAATATTCCATTGGAACATATTGCCTTCAATTATTTTTGGACCCATTCTAATATTCATGGAGGAAGCAGGAGGAATAGTAACTGCGTATCCAGTGTCGGGAGCAGGAAACTCCAAATAGCACAGCACATCATGTTCCAGTTTCAGCTGCAGCAGCAGGCTTCAGAGCTGCTTCCTTACAGTCAGGAGCGGACAGGCTGCGAGGAGACTGATGCCAGGGTCTGGGAACATAGAGCAGGAACTACGCCATCACTCAGTTAATGTTCTGCCCTCTTGCACTGAAAGGTCACAAGCGTGTTGGATGGCCCAGTGCAAACGGGACTGAAAGCAGCTACTGACTGCTGTAACTATGCTATAGGGCACACTTAGTGTGAAGGAAATGAGGGAGTCTTCCTCACTGCTAGCTGCAGCAGCGGAGTGAGGCATTGTTGTAGTTTTTACACTGTCATCAAAGAGATCACATTCGATTGCAGGTTCTGTGGAGGCAACATATTTAGCTGCCTGAAAAGTAAATTAAAAAAGCAGATTTGGCAGAATAGAGCAGAAATAATTAAAAGAAAGATGGAAAGCACTGAGATATCTACCTTATAGATCAGATCAGGACTCCCACTGCATAGCAGACTCCCTGTGTGACAAAGGCAAGGCAGTTAACCCCTGCGGTTTTTCATTCCCAATTTTTAGCTTTGAACTTTGCATGCTTTGTAATTCCATTTTGCTTCTCCAAAGCCAATCCAGCTCAAAAGCAATCAGGGCTCTGGCAGATGATTGCCGTTCTTGATGGACAGCTGTCCACATCTGAAAAATCAGCACCACAAATGCCTTCAGAAAATTTGTATGTGCTTTGCTTGCAGAGCCTGAACTAAGGTCATGGAAGCATTACGGAAGGAAGTTT
Organism: Pogoniulus pusillus; assembly: GCF_015220805.1. NCBI lineage: Eukaryota > Metazoa > Chordata > Aves > Piciformes > Lybiidae > Pogoniulus > Pogoniulus pusillus. The sequence continues at coordinate 13,805,407 of NC_087265.1, forward strand.
GTATCCTCAGATCTGTCAAACCAGCAACAGACTTGCTGCAGCAGAAACAGAATGTCAGTGGCAGGCTCCAAAAGGAGTTCTGCCTGTTCCTCTGAAGGGAAAGAAATGATGGTTGCAAAAGGGTTGGTGACATTCGCCGCTAGAACAACATCCACCAGGAAGAGGATTTCTGACGTATATTTATCCCATTCCCTGTAGTGCTCTGCTCAGCAGTCAAGGCAATCCCACACTTCCGCAAACCAGATGGCAAAACTAGGTTTGTAGATGCTTTCAATTGTAGGAGATGCACAAAGTAGATGGTGTGTACTTGTGAGATTGTCCTGTTGTTATTAGATTTGTTTCCAAGTGTTCTTCTACTGGTGGAAGGAAAGGCGGAAAAATAAATGTTCATGATGCTACTGGTACACAAGGGAAGACCTTGACTGATACATAAAAAAGTAGAAGGTTACAAGCTTGAATCTGTGAAAAAGCTGCGAGCTCTCTTTGGAACATCACTAATAATGAAGACATTTTCATTTTACAATCCAATTAGCAGAAATGAGCTTTATTTGTGCTGTGAGGGAAGTTAAAAAATTCAATAATGATCTCCTGGTCTTGCAAAAATCTGTTCTTTTCCTACAAATACTAAGAACAGGATCTTATTGTGACCAGCAGTGGTCAAAGTAATGAACAGCTCCCACAGAGCTCACTGTGATTACTTCCTGCTCTGGCAGCTCTTCACTTTATATTGGGGGCAACCAATTGTGGATAGCGTTAGCAACCTGTCAGAAGCCTACTTCATATTAAACAGAGCAGATGTCAGCTAGCTGCATCTTTAATTCAGAGCTATAGCTTGCAAAGATTGCAAGTCCCAACATGCAGGTTCCTGAACTGAGGTAGAAGCTATGCAGGATTTATCTTCCTGTTAAAGACTAATGTTTTTTGCAGATAATTTATCCTTATACATGCTGAAGACGATTTACTGAAGAGTCTCCCAGTAATTCTTAGGTGTCCATAACAAGGTGGAGAGGGCTTGCAGACTTGAAACAGTTTAGCTGTCACTCTCAAAGCCTTCCAAAGTAAAAGGTGCTGATCCCACTCTGAAATCTCGTTAGCACATGACATTTATGCTCACAGCATCACAAGGAACTGCCAACACACACTCTGTGCACTACCACCCTTTGTTACAATTCTTTTTTATTTTTTTCTTTCTGCTTCTGAGTTCAGGTTAATCCAGCAATTTGGGGAATCCATGAGCCCAAGACCTGTTTTATTATGTCTGAGATGCAGAAAACTAAATCAGTAAAGGCGCGTTCAGAATATCATAGTGTTCATTCAGCTGCATCAGAACACTTCATAGTGGCTTATCCATGACAGAGTGCTGATGTGCTTCAAGACAAAGCAGGAGCAGTACTCAGTAGCAAGAGATCAGTTATTTTAAAAGCAGAATAAAAAAGAAACATGACACAAAACACATTTAAATAACCACTCAAAACTAACAAATAGCTGCTGTTACAATGAGTTATTGCTACATGCTTTCCATCCTCACCTGTTTTATTAGAGCCTCCTTTGTTTTAAGATGTGCAAAGTAATTAAAGTGATTAGAGCTGGCATAAGGTATTTGGGGAAATATATAGATTATGGATATACAGTTTCTCTCTTTGATATGAATGTTACCTGTTGATTCTTTGTCATACAATCATAGAATCAACCAGGTTGGAAGTGACCTCCAAGATCATCCAGGCCAACCTAGCACCCAGCCCTAGCCAGTCAACTAGACCATGGCACTAAGTGCCTCATCCAGTCTTTGCTTGAAGACCTCCAGGGACGTTGTCCTTGATTGATGCTACTAGAAAGACCTTGAACAAAACATTTTAAGTGAAGCAGAATATTCCCAGTACTATGCTAAAGCAACCTGAGTCATATGTGGATGGATATTTGTGTTTAGAAGGAATACTTCCTTACCCTTACATCTCCAAGGATATTTTACAACTGCAAATCTGCATTTCTTCTCTGGAAACAGCCAATACTCCAGTCAGGCCCAGTACCTTAATCTGCTAGGTGCCATACGAACATGCACTCCACTATTGTTTATACACCAAATTCAGTTTCAATTTAAGCCTCCTTTCCATACCATCTGCATAATTATATTTTTATAAACTTAAGATCTGACGTTGTAAGGTGATGCCTACCTATCCAACAATCTAGGGACCTATCTGCACCCATTTTCTTCATTCTACCTGCTATAAGAAAATCTGTGTCAGCACAAACACTTAATCCTGCATATGGTGCTTGTCCTCTCTGTTGTTTCAGTCTGAGTGAGTTATGTATAAAGGATGGCACAAGATGATGACCTTTTATTCACATGGCAGCTTACTTAGACTGGTAGCTGACTTTCCTTCCTAGCAGTGACATCCCAAGTCTGATTTTATTAATGGGGATGAACAGTCATCTAGTGAGAATCTCTATACCAAAACAAGACGCCATATGCTAAGGAAAGCTTCAGATTACAAAAGAAAGCATTTTTCACTGGCAGTTTGTGAGAGTAGATGCTAGATATGGAAACAAGGTTTCAGGAGAGACTAGACACTGTGTACTTTGTGCCAGAGTCCACAGGCATGAGGAAAGACAAAGACATAAAGCAACCTGACATACTGTGACTAAAAGTTGCTCTTGAGCAATTTGTATTCCAGACCCGTAAGTATAGAAATCTCTGTATTTCTTTCATAGCTTACAACTAAGAATCAACTGTATTAGAAACATTTTCAAAGCTTATATTCCTTACATTAGGACTATTGCAAGTCCTGGAAATCATACTGCCCATAGGGTCCCATTTCTGTAGGTGGGTAGCCAAGTTGCCAACTCTTCCATCAGTAAGGCAGAGACAGTAGCTAGAGAGGCCACACAGCTCCTGGATGTAGGTAGGGCTCTATCTGCAGTGGCTCACTGAAAGCTTGTCGGGGGAGCCCTTACAGACATCATGAAAGTAACATGCCTAATTTCAACAGAAGATGAGACATTCTACTTTACAGGAGCTGGCCTCTTGTCGTCACTGAGACAACTCAGTGAAACCTTGAGCGTCAAAACGCAGGCAGGTCAGCAGGTGCAGCTAAAACTCTATTGAAACTGAGCTGTTTGAGCTGATGAAGAGAGAAGCATCTGCTTTGGACCAACGATAAGTTAAGCCCTTCTCTGAGAAGTCTTTCTGGGACTATGTGTCAGGTATTTAATTTATGCTTAGCAGGAAAATTCGTGGTCACTCTTATATAGAGTTCTCTGCAAACACATTCATGTTCTCAAGCACAGACTCCAGATCACCATCTTTCCCAGTCACTACCTGTACCTCAAGACTCCTGTCATTTGTCTGCACAGACATTTGGAATGGGCTAAGGATGAAAGTAACTTGCTTAAATGAGGCTCACCTAGACTCTCAGTCAAATGTCTCTGCAGAAAACGCTAAGCTTATTGGCTCTTTTTATAGCAGAAGTCTTATGCAGCTTACCTCAGGTCTAACAACACCCCCTGTGTTCAAAATCTCCAGGAAAGCTCCTTACTGTGCTGTTGTGATATCCATGCTGTAAGTACTTAGATGGAAAATCCAGAGCATGTACACCAGGGCAGCATTCGTGTAACTTAAATAAAATCTAAATCCTATGCAAAAATCCATGTCTAATCCCTGCTTATTATGTCTGTATGATTATTACTGTTAACTGTTAAATACCATTCATTCAGTTACAAATCCTTTTACAGTGAAGCAGGACAAGACTTCTCCTTGTGCAAGACATTAGGAATGTGCTCTTATTATTAATCCTGATTCTAGTTCTTTCCCCCCTTAATGTGCTTCCTGTCTCCTCCTCAGTCCTAATTAACCACCTCCCCAGAACTCATTTGCTTTATATTCACTTCACATCTGAAAGCTCCCTCTGTCCACTTCTCAGTACTTTCCTCACTGGCTTTCCAGTCTCCTTCTTGGGACACATTCCCCTTCCAGTAATGTCTAAGCCACCACTTCACAAGGAATTTTGGAGGCAATTGTATATATGACACATATTACAGATCAAAGAAATTGAGTACTTCCAGCAGTGGCCAGCACCAGAACGAGAGGACACAGCCTCAGGCTGCGCCAGGTGAAATTTAGGCTCGAGGTGAGGAGAAAATTCTTCACTGAGAGAGTGATTGGACACTGGAATGGGCTGCCCGGGGAGGTGGTGGAGTCGCCGTCCCTGGAGCTGTTCAAGGCAAGATTGGACGTGGCACTTGGTGCCATGGTCTAGCCTTGAGCTCTGTGGTAAAGGGTTGGACTTGGTGGTCTATGAGGTCTCTTCCAACCTTGGTGATACTGTAATACTGTGAAAGAAGAGAGGAGAAATGGTCCTGCACTTTATCTCAGTCAGAGGAGTTTGTCCCAGGTGTTATGCCTTTTGGTATTACACAAATCCTTAAGGATATGGCACATTGTAAATAGGAAAACTCTATCACTGACTTAGGTTTCACGTCCCGGGTCTTTTGACACCACCAGAAGAAGAACAGTTAGAGATGATGGGAAATGAAGAAGGAAATTAAAAAGAAAGTGAAGATGCTGCTGACATTTTGAATCATTCTTATACTACTTTTCCAGAAAGTCAGCTGAGACCCATTCCTAGGAAATGCTTCCCCACACAGTATCACTTGACTACAGGAGTAGCTACAATTGCTCTACTTAATGGATTGTAATAAAATAAACTGCCTCCTATTAACAAGAAGGAACATAAAATCAGATTTGCAATGCATTATATTACAGAACATAGAAGATCAGAATTCAATGCATTTTAAAGGGAAGTAATGTATTAAATGGTTAAAGTGGATATGTATCATACAGTCTCAAGTGTACTGATAGTTTCCCTTATGACTAACATCAAGATATCAATGTTTCTTTCTTAAAGTTATCCTCTCTCCTAATCCTCAGTGTAAATTTCTGTATTTTGCATTCTATTATTCCATCAAAGTAACTCTGCATCTTTTGAGACAGTGTAGTTTGCAGAGCATTCCTTCCTTCTGAGGAACATGAACCTTTGGCAGGTATAGCACTCCAGTAGCAGTGTGAGCATGGTTTAAATACTCAGATTATATACTTCTCAGAAAATCTTACCTCCCACTGACTTTGCTGTAGTGCTAGAGCTTCTCTCTATTTTTCTAGACTAATTCTGTATGGTATTAAATTAGATTCTAAACCAGGAATTCCTAAATTTCATCCAGCACTTCAGAGTAAGTGTTAATGGGTATATTGTGTTTCTGCTGAAAATCAGTAGGAGTCTTTCCAATATTTTCATTAGGAATGGGACAGGTGTCTAGTACAGCTGGTGTAGTTGTGATTCTTCTCCTTCAGAAACCAAACACTCCATTATTTATTTCACAGTATCACAGTATCACAGTATTATCAGGGTTGGAAGAGACCTCACAGATCATCAAGTCCAACCCTTTACCACAGAGCTCAAGGCTAGACCATGGCACCAAGTGCCACATCCAACCTTGCCTTGAACAGCTCCAGGGACGGCGACTCCACCACCTCCCCAGGCAGCCCATTCCAGTGTCCAATGACTCTCTCAGGGAAGAACTTTCTCCTCACCTCAAGCCTAAATTTCCCCTGGCGCAGCCTGAGGCAGTGTCCTCTTGTTCTGGTGCTGGCCACCTGAGAGAAGAGAGCAACCTCCTCCTGGCCATAACCACCCCTCAGGTAGTTGTAGACAGCAATAAGTTCACCCCTGAGCCTCCTCTTCTCCAGGCTAAACAATCCCAGCTCCCTCAGCCTCTCCTCGTAGGGCTGTGCTCAAGGCCTCTCACCAGCCTCGTTGCCCTTCTCTGGACACACTCAAGCATCTCAATGTCCCTCCTAAACTGGGGGGCCCAGAACTGAACACAGTACTCAAGGTGTGGTCTAACCAGTGCAGAGTACAGGGGCAGAATGACCTCCCTGCTCCTGCTCACCACACCATTCCTGATGCAGGCCAGGATGCCACTGGCTCTCCTGGCCACCTGGGCACACTGCTGGCTCATGTTCAGGCAGGTATCAATCAGCACCCCCAGATCCCTTTCTGTCTGGCTGCTCTCCAGCCACTCTGACCCCAGCCTGTATCTCTGCATGGGGTTGTTGTGGCCTAAGTGCAGCACCCTGCACTTGGAGCTATTGAACGCCATCCCATTGGACTCTGCCCATCTGTCCAGGCGGTCAAGGTCCCGCTGCAGAGCCCTTCTGCCCTCCAACCCAGCCACATCTGCCCCCAGCTTAGTGTCATCTGCAAACTTGCTGATGACTGACTCCATGCCCTCATCCAGGTCATCTATGAAGATGTTAAAGAGGATGGGGCCCAGCACAGATCCCTGAGGGACACCACTAGTGACTGGCTGCCAGCTGGATGTCACTAAATAGGAGTTGAGTTTAACAGCACCTATACTGTGGAGTAACACATCAGTACACCAATAAAGAAGACCAGATTGAGGAAGAGGCCTGTATCAGTGCTGTATGTCAGAAGGGAGGAATGCACTGTGTACTTCCTGATGCCACTGCCCACAGCTGCACAGGGAGTGGGAAGCAGGAGAATTGCTGCAACTGTTACTCCATCCTATCACCCCTCAACCATTTTGATTACTTACCTGTTCTCCAGGCTTGTCTTTCATCACATAAACATTGCATTGTTGTCACATTCCAATCACTCATGCAGTCTTTGAAATCTTTCTGTCATTCCAGGCAAGTCACATTGCTGCTGTGGGGTAGGAGCTGAAGACCATGCCCTCTGCCCCCTTTCTCTGCAGCCACCCACAGAGCAGCAGTACTACAGCAGTCGCCAGTAGCCAGCACATCTTCCACAAGAAAAGTCACAGGTAGAGCTGCGTTTTTCAAAGGAAAGCTTTACTATGGGTGGGGCAAATGGTTTTAAACTGCAAGCCTGCTACTTCACTACTCTCTGGAGAATAAATGTAGCCTGTGGTTTGCCACTAGACCTTCTAGTCACTAGACCATCCAAATAAAATGTTTATCATACTGCAAAATTCCAGTGGAATTCATTGGTGGCACTTTGTTGCTACCATTGCCATCTTTTTGAGCTTGTGTAGTGGAGCCTGTAGACAGTCAGGAAGAAGGGGAGGTGAGGACAGAGACCACATGCAAAAGTGTCCTCTACCTTCTGTTATGGGCTGAGCCTAATGACATTACAGCTGCTGCTTATTTGCTCTGCAGTTACAGTAGAGAACCTTGGTTCAGTCGAGCTGATGACTGTATTATTTATAATCAGTGTGAACAACAATGATTACATCATGATAGCTGTTTCTGATTCACATACATGCTAGGGTGGTAAAATTCATATGGAACCAACCCAGAATGATGGGGGAATTCCTACAAAAGTCAAGTTGGGTGCCAGCTACAAATGATTTCCAGAAGAGCTGGAGAGTGCAAGGATTCTTTCTTTCTTTCTTTCTTTCTTTCTTTCTTTCTTTCTTTCTTTCTTTCTTTCTTTCTTTCTTTCTTTCTTTCTTTCTTTCTTTCTTTCTTTCTTTCTTTCTTTCTTTCTTTCTTTCTCTCTTTCTCTCTTTCTCTCTTTCTCTCTTTCTCTCTTTCTCTCTTTCTCTCTTTCTCTCTTTCTCTCTTTCTCTCTTTCTCTCTTTCTCTCTTTCTCTCTTTCTCTCTTTCTCTCTTTCTCTCTTTCTCTCTTTCTCTCTTTCTCTCTTTCTCTCTTTCTCTCTTTCTTTCTCTCTCTCTTTCTTTCTTTCTTTCTTTCTTTCTTTCTTTCTTTCTTTCTTTCTCTCTTTCTCTCTCTCTTTCTCTCTCTCTTTCTTTCTTTCTTTTCTCTTTCTTTCTCTCTCTCTCTCTCTCTCTCTCTTTCTCTGTTTCTCTCTTTCTTTCTCTCTTTCTTATCTGATTTTGGTATTTATTAAAGTGAAAAATGTAAGGATTCTTGCCTGAATTCTTCCTGTCCAGATTTCAACTGATTAGCACTTCTCAGATAGTTCTAATAATGGGATCTATGCTGTTTGTGGGGGGTTTGTTTTAAACAATATTTGATTGACTACATGCTTGCATGTTACTGATGGCTACAAATATTTTCCCAGTGACCCAGTAAAAAACACAATTAAGCTTCAGTCCTTGTTTTCTATGCATATATTAGTTGGTGAGGAATTAATTTGTTGAACAGTGAGGGTCAGGGCTACACCAGTGGCTGAAATGTGTTATTTATCAGCAGATCATTACAGTCAGCACTGCACAGCACGTCAGCTTCCTCACACCACTCTGCCAAAACACCCCACAAGCCTGACCCTCCTGCTAACTTGAGCTCCAAGGCTCTTTCAGTCTCCATCTGGGGATTCAATCTCACAGTAGTTCCTGTGTGTATATGATTGACCAACTTTTCCTCTCATTCAGCCTCAGCACAGGAAAATAAAATCCCAAAAGGCTTGACTTGGAGACAGTTTTTCTCCACACAGCTCTATCTCCCACTGATTTGAGAGGGACAAGCCAAGGGTGTGACCACCTCCTCCTTTTACTTTGCCATGAATATGAGATGTTCAGCACAAAACTGCACAGACCTTCTATAAGCTGTAATACCTGTAATTTGAATAATTAGTGTGTCCAGGCAGGAAATGCCATTTCTAAGTGTTTTAAAAAAAGAGTTCTACAGGAGGGGGAAAAATTTTACCTGCTCTGAACATCTGAGGTACATTAATGAACCAAGGTCTTAAAAAAATTAACCTGTCTTAAAATACCATATGTTTTTCTTTCTTATGTCTCCCCTCCCCTATTTTTTTCCTACCTAATCTTTAAGAAATTTCCAGGCAATGAGGACATCTGAAACTGTTAAAATCAGAGAGAGATGTCCAAAATTTGAAAGTCCTTGTCCATTTTCTCATTATTAGAACAGGTTTCCTAAAATATCACCCAGTGAGTACACAGAGATATTTTAAAAGACCCTAAAACCTTATTTATATTCAGAATTTTATGTTGAAGTTTGAGCTTTCACAGGGTATTAGATTTGTCATTTGATTAGCACTAAATGACATATTCAGGTTATATGGAAAAGAGCTGTGCCTCTCCCCAGGAGATGAAGTGTGTCCTGGCTCTGCTACCATACCTAATTGTAGAGGGTAGGGTGCAACTGAGCAAATGAGGGTAGCAGGAAACTTTCAGAGCCAATACACAGACAGACTGTGGTGGCTATTTATACAGTGGAGACAGCACTCAGACTGGATTTAGCTCTGAACATTTTATGAGACAACTACTTTCCAGCCTGAGATGGTCAGACTGCTTCAAAGAGATTTGCAAAAGGCAGCTAAGGAGAAGCAGCATGGCAATATTTTACATCTGTCTGTATGTGTGAAATTGGAAGAAAAAGGGTATGCAGCCTTCCCTGAAAGAATTGCAGGGACTCATCCACTTATTTGAGAGTATAAAACAAGGAAATATTTTCTGTTCTCTGGGAAAATTAGTAGTCAAGGAAAGGCAAGCAGAGCCACTTACAGGAGCCAAAGCAAGAATCTGTGTTTAATGTCAGGTAGGTGAATAAGAGATATTGAGAAGATCAAAATACCATTGCTTGAGGCAAACAGTGTTGAAAAGGCAGGCATCACATTCCCCCTGCTTCTTTCTTCACCTCACAAGTTTTGTTTATCTGCTAATTTGCCTAAACCTTGCACTTAACAACCTCAGAATAGCACATGCAGAGAACCTAACTGTCACAATGCTCAGAATTGGATCACAATATCCTTTCATGCCTGTTCAGGAGACAGAAAAGAAAAATATATGAGGGACTTCTGTCAACACTACAGAAGCAGAGCTTCTTAGACACCAACTCCATCTGAGAGCCTAATAATGACAATTTGGTGAAAATATTAGCAAACCATATTAATAAATAAGAAAATAAAATACCCTAACAAGCACTGGTCGTCTGAATAATTCTGAGGAAACTGAAAACCCAATCTGAAGCACTGACTGAAATTCAGCTGCTGCTGGGAAAGAGAGCAGTGACTGAACTCCTGATATCACGTGGCACAGTACCACAGTATCACCAAGGTTGGAAGAGACCTCACAGATCATCCAGTCCAACCCTTTACCACAGAGCTCAAGGCTAGACCATGGCACCAAGTGCCACGTCCAACCTTGCCTTGAACAGCCCCAGGGACGGTGACTCCACCACCTCCCCGGGCAGCCCATTCCAGTGTCCAATGACTCTCTCAGTGAAGAACTTTCTCCTCACCTCCAGCCTAAATCTCCCCTGGCGCAGCCTGAGCCTGTGTCCTCTTGTTCTGGCGCTGGCCACCTGAGAGAAGAGAGCAACCTCCTCCTGGCCACAACCTCCCCTCAGGTAGTTGTAGACAGCAATAAGGTCTCCCCTGGGCCTCCTCTTCTCCAGGCTAAACAATCCCAGCTCCCTCAGCCTCTCCTCGTAGGGCTGTGCTCAAGGCCTCTCACCAGCCTCGTCGCCCTTCTCTGGACACGCTCAAGCATCTCAATGTCCCTCCTAAACTGGGGGGCCCAGAACTGAACACAGTACTCAAGGTGTGGTCTAACCAGTGCAGAGTACAGGGGCAGAATGACCTCCCTGCTCCTGCTGACCACACCATTCCTGATGCAGGCCAGAAGCAGAAGAGGAGGAAAATGTAGTATTTGGAAGAAAAGCTCTGCTCTTACACATGATTGAATGACGCTGCAGTGCAGTGACTCTCATTTTAGAGTGACTCTCCTGAACTCTGGGTTTTCTCAACAGGAGGATTGCTTACACAGTCCTAGCATCCCTTAGGGATATTTAGTATATGCATTGAAAAGCAATGGCTTGTGTCTTGCCCTGCACTGCAGAAGGTTGTGTTTGTTTCACAGCAGTGTACTTCTCCCTAATGTTTAAAAAATAATATTAATTTGCAGTAGATTGAAAAAAATCATCTCCAGTGAGATCCCCCTGCAGATCAGCTCGATGTTTCTTTTGCTGTCCCTCCTGGGTCGAGACAGACACATTAGTGAAACAACTGGATCATACATTAAGTGGAGAAGGTTCAGAGGCTCGTACTTTTGATGGATATACAGACTAGATAAACATGAGTCCAAGAGCTCAGTACCTTCCACTGAGAATACCCCACACTTTTGTGGCCTAGAATTTCGAATGTGCAGCAAAGACTTCTCACAGAATCACCTAGCAAGATGTCAAGCACTTCTGGCTAAAGAGAGAGAGACTGGCAAGGCTCTAGCACAACACAGTTTTCTAAAATAAGTTCACCAAAAGCAGTCTCTGCATATGCTTCCAGAGGGAAAGAGCAGACAAATCCTAGAAGGAGCAAGAAGCTTGCTTTAACCGTGTGCCACTGAGACTTGTAGGTGGTGTTATGCTTGAGACGTGGTTAGGGAACTCTGGTTGGGTCTAGCCAGTCTTTTCAACAAATATGACCAGCTGCTGTGGTTGGATTGCAAGGAGGGGACTTAGTATTTGCTACAGGTTACTGAGCATCTTCTGAAGAGGCAGGCAATAAGGATTTAACTCAGCAGCAGTACCGCACACCTGTGAAACTACAGTTTGCAAAAGCCTTGTTACTTACCTGTGCTTCTGCTGTTGTATGCTCTTTTATTTTGAGGCACTCTATTTGCTTTTTCAGACTGATTACAAATGTCTAAGAAGTATGAAGTTGCAATGTAATCTCTATGGAATAATTTAACTTGAAATATTTCTCATCTGAGGTCTCATGATGGTGAATGTGAAAGTTGGCCACTGACTCAGTCTCAGGTATGAATTCAAATGCTGTCCTTATGTGCTTTTTAATGCAGACCAGCCACGCTGACTTTTGCACGCTGCTGTCACTTCAAAATACTTTCTCTTGGTCTGTTTATATGTTTAACCTAAACACAGTCTCAGATCTCATGCTGTGGGAACTAAGTGGCTACGTCCTTGGTATAAAGGCATTACTAAAGACTTTACCACTTGCAAATCCTGTTGTTATTTTGAGCAGAAGGAAACCGAACATATTATTTGAGATAACAATTAGGAGGATTTAAACTACAAATCTCCCAAAGACTCACAAGAAGTGCAAAACAATAATCATAGTGAATCAAACCCTAAAATCAGTCTTCTTAGGGTGTTGTGACATTCATAAGCCTAAAATGAAACTTGGGGGAAGAAAAAGGCAGATTCTTCTGCTAATGTCTACCAAATGTACCCATTGTGACACACACGCAAAAGCAGATTAACTTTGATAGAGAGTGACACAGATGAGTTATTCTTAGATATTGTTATGTCTGCTATATCCAACGATTAGTTCAGTGAATTTGGTTCAACAACCACACAAATTAACTCTGCTGGCAGCATGAGACCTACATCTGTGATGAAAATCTTGCCTTGGTAACTAAAGCAAAAATGGTCACAGTATCCTTGTGATAAAGTCTTGGTTAAAGTATGAATGGAAAAGATTATTCCCTACCTTCTCAGCATCCTGCTCAAAAAGCCGGAGTTGAAAGCACTGGTCCAGTTTCAGCTTGCGGACATGCCACATCTGATGCAGGTGTTGCCGGGTGGAATGCAGCTTGTCTAAGAGGCTGGTGATCTTTGGCACAAGGCTTTGAAAATCTGCACTGCCAGGAATGCAGTTCCTACCAGAAAAACCATCACTGCATCTTATGCATTGTAATAACCGCTGACCCTCACGATCTAACTCTTCCACGGGAGCTTTAATCACTTTTTTCTTCAGCTGTGTGTGCTCATCAATCAGCCTTCTTGAGCCCTCAACATCAACTGGAAACTCCTTCCTGGCCAGCATTTCCTGGAGATCCTCCAGCCTTGATAATAAGTGGATTGCACTGTTGAAAAACTCTTCCAAGGAGACACGCAGCTCTATCCATTCATCGTGGTTGTAATCCAACGATCCTTCAAACTCATCTGTCAGCTGAGAAGGGTCTACAAGCTTTGCCAGGCCTTCAACAGATACCATACTTGTCTAAGGAAAGGAGAACAAGAGCATTTGAATCAGCGACTGTCTAATCAGAAATAACAGCGCAATCCATTGAGAGCATGAAGTGATTACTTTCCTTATCAGTGCCTAATTGAAGAAACACTCTAAAAGATGCCAAGGACTATATTTCATTTTGATGAAATAATTGGATTGAAACCTTTTCTATTAATGGCAGTGATTTATTTATTGCAGGACATGATATTTGCTGACATGTCTACGTTTTTCAGCTGGCCTGGTTATCCAGAATGCAGAGTAAGAATGCTTCTGTCAAAGATTAACTCTGTGGGACACTGAACACTTCTCACTGCAGCTGTTCGATAGATGGGTATGATTGCTCATTGAACAGTATCACAGTATTATCAGGGTTGGAAGAGACCTCACAGATCATCAAGTCCAACCCTTTACCACAGAGCTCAAGGCTAGACCATGGCACCAAGTGCCACGTCCAACCTTGCCTTGAACAGCTCCAGGGACGGCGACTCCACCACCTCCCCGGGCAGCCCATTCCAGTGTCCAATGACTCTCTCAGGGAAGAACTTTCTCCTCACCTCAAGCCTAAATTTCCCCTGGTGCAGCCTGAGGCTGTGTCCTCTTGTTCTGGTGCTGGCCACCTGAGAGAAGAGAGCAACCTCCTCCTGGCCACAACCACCCCTCAGGCAGTTGTAGACAGCAATAAGGTCTCCCCTGAGCCTCCTCTTCTCCAGGCTAAACAATCCCAGCTCCCTCAGCCTCTCCTCGTAGGGCTGTGCTCAGGGCCTCTCACCAGCCTCGTCGCCCTTCTCTGGACACGCTCAAGCATCTCAATGTCCCTCCTAAACTGGGAGGCCCAGAACTGAACACATTACTCAAGGTGAGGTCTAACCAGCGCAGAGTACAGGGGCAGAATGACCTCCCTGCTCCTGCTGACCACACCATTCCTGATGCAGGCCAGGATGCCACTGGCTCTCTTGGCCACCTGGGCACACTGCTGGCTCATGTTCAGGCGGGTATCGATCAGCACCCCCAGATCCCTCTCTGTTTGGCTGCTCTCCAGCCACTCTGACCGCAGCCTGTATCTCTGCATGGGGTTGTTGTGGCCAAAGTGCAGCACCCTGCACTTGGAGCTACTGAACGCCATCCCATTGGACTCTGCCCATCTGTGCAGGCGGTCAAGGTCCTGCTGCAGAGCCCTTCTGCCCTCCAACAGGTACATTGTGCAGCAGGGATTTCTTTCCTTGTGCTGTACTCAGGCTAGTGGCTATAGTGCAGCAAAAGTTTTAAGCATATGAACTGAAGCAGGTATTATGGTCTGCCAAAACACAGAATATGCTGCATTTTTCTTCCAGATTATTCCAGTTGGCTTTTGCTCCAGGCAGATCTCTTTCATGTTAGTAATTTCTAATGCAATTAAGCCAAAATCAATGTGAAAGTGAAATGTCATTGGACTATTAACAATTAGAATTTATTGCTAATAGAAATTGCTGCTCGTGAATCATACACAATCAATGGGAGATGGTTTCAATTCCTTCAGACTCAGTAATCAATTACAGAGAAATGTACTGGGTGCCTGGAAAGCAGATTACAGTTTAAGGACACAAACCCTGGTGGCTGTTCCCTCTGACTTAGACCTTTTTTTATTTCCCCCCTGAATATGAGGATACAGTTTCATAAGTTGCTAGAGATTTCCAGTGCTGTCATGTTAACACTCAAGTTGGCAGCCCTTAAAGGCTTGTGATGTTCATCAGTGACTGCACATCTATCCCCTAAAGATCAAGCTTCTAAAGAATGTCAGCGTTTGTGCTCTTCAGAAGTGGAGGCACTCAATAATCACAGCAATCTTGTAAAAGTCATCTGCAAAGAAAAAATACTTTGAGTTCTGTCCATTACCCTGAATCTTGTCCAAAATTGCAGGCTTCCCAATGGTCTAAAGTTAATAATAAAGGTTTTCTTCCAGTTTGTATCCATCTTGCAATGCATTTTGCAACGCATTAAATTGGGATTGCATTGAAATTTTGCTCATCAGAAGATTATTTTAAAACTTTCTTGCATTGTTCCTTGCTTTGGGGAAGGGGGAGGACAGAAGGAAAAGACTAAAAACAAAGGGGAGGGAAGTATGTACCTTCAGAAGGATTTCAAATTTCTAAATCTTCTGACCTGGACACTAACCTCTTAAGACACTTCAGTTTAGAGTTTAACTGCATGTCAAGAAAAGGCTTCCCTTCCTAGGTAACACCTGGGTATTCCCCCTGTGGTGTATCAAGCTAATGCAAGCATTGATCTTATCATGAATACAATTTAACATTTCCTTTTGTGAATTCTGCATTGAATTTCTTTCTTTAGATTTCTTTATTTTAGGAGTTTTTGAGACTGTCATGGAAACAGCCTTAGACAAGTAGGTGGTTAAATGAAGTAGCAGTTTCCCAGGCATCACCCATCTTTCCTTTAGAAATCACTTTTTAAAGTGCTGCTCACTATTTAAATCCTTTTGGTAGGATGAAGGGAATAATCTTGAAGGCATCTCTGAATTAATGCTAACTATGCTGTCTGGTCTCTCTGGGTTTTTTTCCCTCTGTTTTCACTGTGTAATGATCTGTGGATATGCTCCACTCTCTGGACTGTGGCACAGAATAATTCTGCCACAGTCTCACAGCACAAAATCCAGATCATTACCCTCAGCTAAGGGTCATACACTGCCCTGGCACATGCATAATGGTTCCATTAAGCACAAAACCAGAATCTGGCCTTTAAACTGCACTGGTTATTGCTGAGTGTGTAGATGGGAGCAATTCAACAGAGATTTCCTTCGCTTTCCCCTGTAGTCTGTTCCTGCCAAGGATCTTGTGTTTGACCAGAGCTGTGGGAAATCACCATGATGGTTCAGTGCAGAGAAGGTACCTGTGTGCTGCCCCACATAAATCAAATAAATGAGTTATATTGACCTCTGTGGCTTGTTTGATGTTCACAGTTCTTACAAGACAGCATGAGCTGCTTCAGGCTCTGAGCCTACTGACAAACAGTAGCATCCAAAAGAATCATTTAAATGAAAGTTCTTGGATTATGGTGGTGAATATTGCAGGGGATCTACTGTATGGTGGGCCACAATTTAAGAAATCTTTTCAAAATCATAGAACTGAAGGTACTCATTGGTTCCAAGTGTCTGCAGGTGGTCAGATAGACAGCAAAAGCTCTGACTCTTTTCCTCTGATACAAAAAATTGTGAACCATTACAGACACCCATGTGAACAGCCCAGCAGACATAATAAGGCTGAAAGGTAAACACACACAAAATGAAAATACCTTTAATGTGTGCCACCATATACAAGAAATGAGTCTAGAGCCTCTACATAACACAGACTCAAAGCTGTAACTATGAAGAACAGTTTAACCACAGTTTACTCTTTGACATAACACCAGCTCCTCATAAAATATATTAAACCTCCAATAAGAATTAATTCAATTTTAAAATATCCCTGGAGGTGTTCAAGAAAAGCCTGGATGAGGCACTCAGTGCCATGGTCTAGTTGACTGGTTAGGGCTGGGTGCTAGGTTGGACTGGATGATCTTGGAGGTCTCTTCCAACCTGGTTGATTCTATGATTCTATGATTCTGTGTGATCTGGTATAGGTGATCCTGCTCTGGTAGAGGGTTGGACTAGATGATCTTTTGAGATCACTTCCAGCCCCTGACATTGTGTGATTCTCTCATTCAAAAGGTTTGGGATCTATGTGGGTTTTTTTCCCCTGAACAAAACTTCGTATCAGAGAAAATGTTTTACCATATCACACTCACCTCAAAGATGAACTTGGAACTGCCGAAGTTTGTTTTCTGCTTCTGCCAGAAATTATCAGGTTTTATAATCAGAGCAACATGAATCTCGGCAGGAAAGGCTTCTTGAAGGGTTTTTAGGAGAGGCTTGATCAAGTCCCACTTGGATCCTCGCATATCGATAATAACAGTGAATCCTCGCTTACAAACATCTTCACTGTGGGGATAAAAGCATTAATATTGTAGATAGCCAAACCAAGACTTAACTTTTGTTGCTAGTGTACAATGCCCCAGAGCAAAACAAGGGATGATATACTTCAAAATAAAAGGCAAAAGGTATTACAGCATAAAGACTATACGGAAGGTTGTATTAATGTTACCACATTCTAATTTATATGAAATTCAAGTATATATCACAGTGTGACCTCTGATTTTCCAAATACATGTCTGTGCTAGTTTGAACACCTAAACCATCACAATGCCATTCAGATTATCACTGAAAACACAGATACTTTCAGACAGTTGAAAATAGAATCAAATATATCTGTACAGGAGTCATTTCTGTGTGCATACAATGGATTCTGCTTTCAACGTGTTAAATTCAACCTACAGCCAAAGTCAACCATCAGGATTCAGACTTGATGTGGCCCTGGGCAGCATGGTCTCATTGGAGAAGTCCCTGCTCATTGCAGAAGAGTTGGAAATGATCACAGTATCACAGTATCACAGTATCACCAAGGTTGGAAGAGACCTCACAGATCATCAAGTCCAACCCTTTACCACAGAGCTCAAGGCTAGACCATGGCACCAAGTGCCACGTCCAACCCTGCCTTGAACTGCCCCAGGGACGGCGACTCCACCACCTCCCCGGGCAGCCCATTCCAGTGTCCAATGACTCTCTCAGTGAAGAACTTTCTCCTCACCTCCAGCCTAAATTTCCCCTGGCACAGCCTGAGGCTGTGTCCTCTCGTTCTGGCGCTGGTCACCTGAGAGAAGAGAGCAACCTCCTCCTGGCCACAACCACCCCTCAGGTAGTTGTAGACAGCAATAAGGTCACCCCTGAGCCTCCTCTTCTCCAGGCTAAACAATCCCAGCTCCCTCAGCCTCTCCTCGTAGGGCTGTGCTCAAGGCCTCTCACCAGCCTCGTCACCCTTCTCTGGACATGCTCAAGCATCTCAGTGTCCTTCCTAAACTGGGGGGCCCAGAACTGAACACAGCACTCAAGGTGTGGTCTAACCAGTGCAGAGTACAGGGGCAGAATGATCTCCCTGCTCCTGCTGACCACACCATTCCTGATGCAGGCCAGGATGCCACTGGCTCTCTTGGCCACCTGGGCACTCTGCTGGCTCATGTTCAGGTGGGTATCAATCAGCACCCCCAGATCCCTCTCTGTCTGGCTGCTCTCCAGCCACTCCGACCCCAGCCTGTATCTCTGCATGGGGTTGTTGTGGCCAAAGTGCAGCACCCTGCACTTGGAGCTATTGAACCCCATCCCATTGGACTCTGCCCATCTGTCCAGGCGGTCAAGGTCCCGCTGCAGAGCCCTTCTGCCCTCCAACCCAGCCACATCTGCCCCCAGCTTAGTGTCATCTGCAGACTTGCTGATGACTGACTCCATGATGACCTCTCAGGGTCCTTTCCAAACCAACGCAATCTGTAAACCTGTGAATCTTGTACCTTACCACTGATGGCCACTTGTAAACTGAGCATCTTCATTTTTAGAGGCTCCTTTAGGGGCTTTTTTAAAAGTGCGATTTCCAGAAATTATCCAGCAGATATTCCTTGGAAGGAAGGTCCTTGTGAGACATCATGCACACTCTTAAAATTGGGGTCCTTTTCCCTCTGGATTGATTGTCCAGGGATACCCCAAATTCCTCTCTTCTCCCTCTCACTCTGTGGGTTTAAATGGGAGAAGAAAGGCGCAAAAACTGCTTCCCCCCTGCCCTGCAGGCTTGAAGAGGGGCAGCAAAAGACTGCCTTACTGCATGTGGGCTGGCCCACCTGGAAGCCCACACTGAAATCAGGCTGGTGACTGGCTGTGTTTTCACATCCAGTAAAAATGGTAAATGAACTCTTTGTTTAGAAAAGGGATAAATACAGCAAGGGCTCCCACCTTCAGAGTTCCCATCTAGAGAGTCCCCTGGCACTGTGAAGGACAAGTTCCTGTTGTGACTGGACCATCCCTGCTTTTGGACAGCTCCTACTATCCTCTGGCTCTTGGTTTTATCCTGTCCCTGCTCTCGGATGGTGCTCCCCACTTCTGCAGGCTTCTGTGCAAACCAGCAGGCTTGACAAGCCTGGGGTCCTGAGAGAGAGAGAGCTGGTGGCACCTGGACCTCCCTCTCTCAGACCCTGTCAGTAACCAGCTTCCTGGCTGCCTCCCGGACTGGGGGCCCTAGCAGTTTCCGCTCTCCGCTGCCACTTGGAAGGCAGCATCGTTCCACGACATTGATCTTCCAAACGTTGCAGGAACTTTTTGAATCTGCATTTACACTTTCTGCTCCTTCCAAAAAGTTAAAGGCAGTTATCTGGCCTGGTCATTGGCAACACGTGAGGCCCAACAGTACCACCACATCAGTTTGCAAATATATCTTTCCTTTTCCCTCAGGAGAAGAGAGGAGAAATAATAAAAGAACAGTATCACAGTATCACAGTATCACCAAGGTTGGATGAGACCTCATAGATCATCAAGTCCAACCCTTTACCACAGAGCTCAAGGCTAGACCATGGCACCAAGTGCCATGTCCAATCCTGCCTTGAACAGCCCCAGGGACGGCGACTCCACCACCTCCCCGGGCAGCCCATTCCAGTGTCCAATGACTCTCTCAGGGAAGAACTTTCTCCTCACCTCCAGCCTAAATCTCCCCTGGCACAACCTGAGGCTGTGTCCTCTTGTTCTGGTGCTGGCCACCTGAGAGAAGAGAGCAACCTCCTCCTGGCCACAACCACCCCTCAGGTAGTTGTAGACAGCAATAAGGTCACCCCTGAGCCTCCTCTTCTCCAGGATAAACAATCCCAGCTCCCTCAGCCTCTCCTCGTAGGGCTGTGCTCAAGGCCTCTCACCAGCCTCGTCGCCCTTCTCTGGACACGCTCAAGCATCTCAATGTCCCTCCTAAACTGGGGGGCCCAGAACTGAACACAGGACTCAAGGTGAGGTCTAACCAGTGCAGAGTACAGGGGCAGAATGACCTCCCTGCTCCTGCTGACCACACCATTCCTGATGCAAGCCAGGATGCCACTGGCTCTCTTGGCTACCTGGGCACACTGCTGGCTCATGTTCAGGCAGGTATTGATCAGCACCCCCAGATCCCTTTCTGTTTGGCTGCTCTCCAGCAGTGATTGAACACGCTGGTTCAAATCAAATCTGGGCAGCTTTTGGTGCGGTTTTACCAGGAACATTCCTCCTCTGAAAAAAGAGGCATGGCACAAAAGTGTCATCCTCCACCTGTAGCATCCAAAATTTGAAGAGATTTAGGAAGTGTTTGTTCATCTGACTGCTCAGCTCTTACACCTGCTATGCATGGTGTTGGAGCCACAAGAGCTATGGTGTCTGCTTGAGGTCTCAAGCACTCTCACTAATGTGAAATGCCCTATCTACAGTAGTGTTGTTTTGGTAAATGAGTAAAAGTCATTGGTGATGCACTAAAAATGCCCAAATGATCTACCAAACATCTGATTAAGAGAGATGTTGAAGTGCTGGAACATGTCCAGAGAAGGGCAATGAAGCTGGTGAAAGGCCTGGAACACAAACCCTATGAGGAGAGGCTGAGGGAGCTGGGGTTGTTTAGCCTGGAGAAGAGGAGGCTCAGGGGTGATCTCATGGCAATCTGCAACTACCTAAAGGGAGGTTGTAGCCAGGTGGGGGTTGGTCTCTTCTCCCAGGCAACCAGCAACAGAACAAGGGGACACAGTCTCAAGTTGTGCCAGGGGAAGTATAGGCTGGATGTTAGGAGGAAGTTCTTGCCAGAGAGAGTGATTGGCATTGGAATGGGCTGCCCAGGGAGGTGGTGGAGGCACCATCCCTGGAGGTGTTCAAGAAAAAGCCTGGATGAGGCACTTAGTGCCATGGTCTAGTTGACTGGATAGGGCTGGGTGCTAGGTTGGACTGGATGATCTTGGAGGTCTCTTCCAACCTGGTTGATTCTATGATTTTTCCTTTTAAAGTGGAATGAAGGTCACAGCCTTCACCAGAGGAAAAGCTGTTGGAAGAAAGAAGAATGGAAAGAAGAAAAGGAGAGGAAAAGAGGAAGAACAGTTGAGAAAGAAGAGAAACATGGCAGAGCATGAATATCTTTTGCAGAGTACATGCAACAGTGAGGTACAGAAGACGAAATCTTTACTACACTAATACAGTACCTCTGACCTTTCTGCAAACAGGCCATCGATAACGCAGACATGAGTGCACGTGTAAAACACCCTAAACTATCAAGTCCTGATAGCACTGGAATGAATCTGATACATGCTGAGGACTGCTATTAGCTGTGGTTATAATGCAGAAATGTTGAAGTTGTTCAGCCTTCACATGGATACACTCAGTGCATAAGCACATGGGACAATTTTCACCATACCTCTCTCAATTCTTAAAGCACTCTTTCTCCTAAGAAGATGCAGCTCCTGCATATCTCACTGAAAACAACCCTATAAAGGTTACAACTAGACTTCTGGGCTGGAACAAGGACAGGGATAGCCTTCATAGGAGGCACACTGGATTAATACATGGAATTTAAAAATAAAAGTCATTAGTGATTTTACTAGTATCTAGAAAGATTTGTGCACACATGGACCACCCTGTGGCAAAGTGGATTTTGCCACATTAAAAGAGAGTTCATGAATTTGAACAGTCTCAACTTCGTTCCAGGAAGGAGCAGTGAAAGACATGAAGCTTGCTCCTCTGTCTTAACGTTATTGGCACATCTAGGGCACATTGTGTGAAACAGTCAGTGCAAAGGAAAACCAGGGAGACCAGGCACTCCCAAACACTATCAGAAATATAGATCTTTTCATTCTCCTTTTACCTGCTGCTGAAAGGTCAGCCATCTGATCCTTCCAGAACTTATGCCAAAAAGGCTGTAAAAGAAGCTTTGTTGGTGGTGCTACTGCCTCCTGCCCTTTGCTACTAGAGCTGAGACAAAGAATCACATCAGAAAAAGATGAATAGAAGTTTTGTGCTGTGGCTGTGGAGAGAGGTGCCTTCAAGAGCACTTACATTATACAAGCAAGCAGTCGGATACTTATCAGGTACTAATAGCTCAGAGGAAAAAGACGGAAATAAGTACTCCTGGGCAGGGATCATCTGCCCTGCTGTGCCTGTCTAGGGAGCCTTGCCTTGCGGGAGGTCTCCAGGTACCTACACACATCACAGAGTCTTAGAGCTGTCTAGAGGGGTTTATTTTTTTTACTCTTCAGAAACCATAAATGCAAATCCAGAGAATTAAAAATAATGAGTAATAACTGTTTGCAACCACAGAACACATATGTGAAAATACAAAAGGCTTACCTAAATGTGGGGACATTTCATAGTGTGAGAAATACATAGAATCATATGTTTGATCCGATCAATTCGTGGCAAGGGGTCACAGACAAGGAGGAAGGGGGGTTTGAATGAAACTGCATTCCTGCTTGCACCACCATGGCAAAAGCCTAAGATAAGAGTAATAAGATCGGGGAGGAGGGAGGCATGTGGAAGAGATAGTCTTTTGCATATTTAAATGGAAATGCATTCCTCCTGGTGCCACCTTTTTGCATGAGCAAACAGAAGAACTAAGACTTCGAAGTTCATGAGGAAGACACTTAAGCAAGACCCCTTACTTCATCAAAGGTTACAAGAGGGACCACCGGATAAAAGGAGACCTGTGTGGAAGAGACATCTCACATTCCTAAAAACTGATAAAGAAAACCCAACCTTTTCTTAGAACTTAGTAATGAATATGTAATAGAATAGGGTATAAAAAGAGAAAACTGAAGGCAAAGGGTGTGCGTTGGGGTACATCAGAGTCTCTCCTTGTACCCAGGCCTGATTGCTTGATTCCTGCAACTCTATTAAAGCCTTAACTTGCATGAACGCCAGTTCATGCCTGTTATTTATGACAATAGGCAATTTAGTTTAAAAACCCTAAAAATGCTCTAAATTCAAGTTGCAACATCCAGATAGTTACAGCTATTGATGAAGTCCAAAAGAAGTCGGCTTTGGGTAGGCAAGATGGCTTTGGGTAGGCAGAATGAAGCACCCATAAATTCCAGTGAGTCATAGCAATCTGTGAAGGCTTGTAATCTTTGACAGTAATTTTTCTTTGATTACTTAAATATGTGTTGAGGAAATGACCCTAGATTCTTTTTGAATAGTCTAGCCATGCTCATGAAATGTATTGATTAAAAGCAACAACTCAAACTCTTCCCAGTTCAGCAACTGGTTAGGAAAAGAATCGGTAATAATCAAGCTTCCCCCACGCATTCTGAGCAGGACATTCCTTATCCCCAGCTCAACCACATAACTCTTACACACAAGGAATCATTTTAGGCTTACAATTAATGATGATTGTGATGCTTAATTTTTTTCTGATACTGACATTTGACCAGGAACTAGAGAAAGCACTCAGACTGAGGTATTTAGACAATCCATCGGCCTTGTGGCTGCGCTCATCTGGACTAGATTTGCAAGGGTGAACACAAAACACTTGGTAGTTGATATGTCACTTCATTTGCTACACTGCTTTTAAAGCAAAAACAAAGACAAGTTTCTAAGTGTACTAAAAATAGCCTAGAATATTTATTAAAGCAACACTTATGATCTGGATTATTTCTTTTTAAAGCATAAAATTGAAACTCAGGAGCAGATGTGATAATTTTGTCAAAATAAATGCCTCCAGTTTGGTTTCTAAGGTTATTTTCTCAGATTTCCTCTTTAATTCAGGCACATTCTAAATTGTATTTTCTTTGGCAAGAGCTGGATTGCTGGATACAAAATGAGTTTAAGGACTTCATGCTTTCTGATTAATCTTTCAAATACCTGTCATTGATTATGCCTATTTTTCATCCTTACAGTTTGGCCAAAGCTTGTGGCATTTAGAAGCTTCAGCACTTGATTAGCTGAAATAACATAATATCTCCATTCTCATTTTGCAGTCGTGAGTTAATGACAAAGCAGCACATTTAGCAAACCTGTTGGACCACTAAAAGCACAGATCTGACATGCACAGCATCTGATTTGTTAACACTGAGAGCAAGATCTCCTATAAGAAGAGACAGCATAACCTTGTCAGGAGACACCCTCAGCATAACAAGTAGCTCTACAAGCATCAATTTGTAAGCACGATATCTGCAGCAACTTAATTATTTTTGAGATCACCATTCCTTTGACAAATGTGGCTGTAGTCAGCCAATTGATTCACAAGCTGAGAGTGGAAAAGGGAGAGGAAGAAGAGAAAAACGTTTTGTGTGAAAGCTTTCAAACACATACTGTTATCCTCATTTCATACTGAGACCAAACTAACTCCACAGCCTAGTTTCCATATCCAAGTGTGCCAAGGATCACTTCATCAATTTATGTGTTAATATTTTTGACCAATTATTATTTTTTAGTCATCTTGTCTCTGGTTTGTTTAGTCACCTTGAAAATAAAGCTAGATGGGAAGGTTTATAGTCAATGCTGCTTACAGACTTTCATACTTTGGTTCTTCAAGGCAGGATTGGACGTGGCACTTGGTGCCATGGTCTAGCCTTGAGCTCTGTGGTAAAGGGTTGGACTTGATGATCTGTGAGGTCTCTTCCAACCCTGATGATACTGTGATACATTCCCATTGGAATGGGCTGCCCAGGGAGGTGGTGGAGTCGCCGTCCCTGGAGGTGTTCAAGCAAAGCCTGGATGAGACACTTAGTGCCATGGTCTACTTGACTGGCTAGGGCTGGGTGCTAGGTTGGCCTGGATGATCTTGGAGGTCTCTTCCAACCTGGTTGATTCTATGATTCTATGTTGAGCCTGATGATCACCTTGTCAATAGAAACAGTCACACACATTCATAATATACTTTCCAATACGTGTAGAGGACCAAAATCCTTCCTAGTGGACCTGTTTGTCAATCACTACTGAATCAGCAATATTTATTGAAACATTTTACTCCATTTAATACTTCAGCAAAATACACCTTGCTCTTTAGCACTGTGATCAGGTATCTTCCTAAGCTTTCACACTGCCAAACTGACTTGTCATCCATATCCCCTAGTGATTGCAGCTGTTTGAAAAGCAGTTCTGCTTTTCAAAGACCCTAGGATGTATCACAGTATCACAGTATTATCAGCGTTGGAAGAGACCTCACAGATCATCAAGTCCAACTCTTTACCACAGAGCTCAAGGCTAGACCATGGCACCAAGTGCCACGTCCAACCTTGCCCTGAACAGCTCCAGGGACGACGACTCCACCACCTCCCCGGGCAGCCCATTCCAGTGTCCAATGACTCTCTCAGGGAAGAACTTTCTCCTCACCTCCAGCCTAAATCTCCCCTGGCGCAGCCTGAGGCTGTGTCCTCTCGTTCTGGTGCTGGCCACCTGAGAGAAGAGAGCAACCTCCTCCTGGCCACAACCTCCCCTCAGGTAGTTGTAGACAGCAATAAGGTCACCCCTGAGCCTCCTCTTCTCCAGGCTAAACAATCCCAGCTCCCTCAGCCTCTCCTCGTAGGGCTGTGCTCCAGGCCTCTCACCAGCCTCGTCGCCCTTCTCTGGACACGCTCAAGCATCTCAGTGTCCCTCCTAAACTGGGGGGCCCAGAACTGAACACAGTACTCAAGGTGTGGTCTAACCAGTGCAGAGTACAGGGGCAGAATGACCTCCCTGCTCCTGCTGACCACACCATTCCTGATGCTGGCTAGGATGCCACTGGCTCTCTTGGCCACCTGGGCACACTGCTGGCTCATGTTCATGACTGTGAGTGCTAGTCCTTACACCTCCCCTACATGCTGGTATATCAGTGACTGGTGGATGAAGTTAGCGCCACACATCCTAAGAACACCATTGCGCTGGAGTAACAGCTCACAGAAAGCTCCCACCACAGAACCTCAGCTACCTTCATCCTAAATTTTCATTCTTACTCTTTCTAACTTTGCTTCACACTGCTTTTGTATAATTAGAGGAGAAAATAGCATCCAGCCTCCATTTCCAATAAATCCTTTCTTCATTACTGTGACCTAAATGTGTTTCTTCTCTTTCAGTGCTGAAAAGGAATTGCTCATTCACACTTTTCTTTTTCAAAAAGAGAAAGAACTTGAAGCCAGTTTCAGACTGGCTGGAGCTGGACAAAAAGCAGCCACCTAGAGAAATTTCAGTGACATGTTGTAAAAAGGTTTGGAGCCAGTAAGGTCCAGTCAGAGACAAACCTCCTGTCTCTGGTTTCCAGCCACTGCTCTTAGGGGACATGAGGTGTGATTGCGAATGGCACAAGAATGCAAATGTCTGAGCTGCACAATGTCCACATTCAACCCCCGCACTTGGCCCCATGTCAGCAGGAAAGAACAGAAGGACAGAAAAAAACCCCAATATTTTGGCAGAAGCCAGCTAGTGCCAGAATGGGTGCTTCTGCTACTCTCAAGTAAGTGATTTTATTTGGCATTCAATTTTTACATCCAAAAAAATATAGATACTTAGTCGAAGCAATTCTTTTGTAAAATGCTGTAAGCTAGGAAGAACTCAGTTGTAAGAAAATATCTTCCCAATATGTAACCATGATCCTGTGAGCTCCTGAGAGTTGTAGTGAGAAATGCAGGTCCCATATGGTATCTTTGTCAGGATTCAGCAGGATTGTGTTGTGCTGTCCTCTGCTCAGGTACAAACCCAGCTCTACACCATTACCCCTCAGACCAGAACTGGGACCCAGAGCTCTGCAGGCATTCGTCCTCCTATTTAATTGAGCAAATAAACACTATTTGAGAAGCTTCCTGTCTTCATTCAAATAGAAAAGATATAAAACACAGCTGTGTCCAAGAATGCATAATTGCAGCTGTAAAAGCCAAATCCAGAGGACGAATATTATAATTTTTCACATTCCTATTAAGTTTCTGTTGGTCAATTATGGGTTCATATAAACCCATTTACCCTCTTCTCCTTTTGTTGTTGCACATTTACTATATTTGGATAAATATCTGGCAGGTCTTCTTTGAAACAGCTGCCGAGACAAATACGAAATTAATCAGGGCTTTGTTTTTCTTGAAGCATGACTACATTTAGAGATTTGTTACTACAACAAAAAAATATGTGAACAGTAAGTACCATCCAGCTATCTTTCGAGCATTTAAAGTCTTGTAAATGAGAAGATTCAGCAGAAAGAAGACAAAAAATGCTTTACTAAATGAAAATTACATGTTATTGATATTCACTGACAAAAACCCAACCCAAACATTCTAGTTGCGCTGAAATATAAACATAGTATTCTTGAGAAGGTCTGGATGAACAGACTATTAAGAATATATGTTTGCAGATTCAAATTCATTAGATGCCAGGTGAGAAATAAATATGTATGGTTGCTCTTAGCAGAGCCAAAACAGTAAGACTTAAAAAATAAATACACCTATTTTAAGCATTTTTGGTAGTTAAAGCAAGGAGACCAGGAAGTCCATTTCACATGCAGTCAATATAGACCTCATTCTACAGCCAACACTGCCAAATTTTCACATAAGGAAATGGATACTTCATCTGGGCAATGATTGAGATTCTGATTTATCAGTTCAGGGCATCAAAGACTTCACAAGTGAAGGAACGGAGAATGGTGAACAGCTCCAGGTACTCCAGTCATCATAGTAAAAGGCAGTCACCCCAGAATGAAGTCTCCAGAATGCAAACACATACATTTCATTGAAATGAGCTGTGCGAGGCAGAGTTACCCATAGTGGAAAGACTTTTTATAGCATAAATAAATCTGCAAACATGTTTAGCTCATGCAAAGAATGATTAATGTAGGTTTAGACAACAGACAGCAGTACGTGGTGAAATCGCACATGTGTCCAGTGGCAGACAGCACACCAAATTCAGTCCTGATGCAAGGAGGTACAACCGCTCTGGGACTAGCACACTTGTTCCAGGGCTCAACTGGGCTCATAGATGAGGACAAGAAAAGGTAGAATCATAGAATCAACCAGGTTGGAAGAGACCTCCAAGATCATCCAGGCCAACCTAGTACCCAGCCCTAGCCAGTCAACTAGACCATGGCACCAAGTGCCTCATCCAGGCTTTTCTAGAACACCGCTAGGGAAGGTGACTCCACCACCTCCCTGGGCAGCCCATTCCAATGGCAATCACTCTCTCTGGCAACAACTTCCTCCTAGCATCCAGCCTATACTTCCCCTGGCACAACTTGAGACCGTGTCCCCTTGTTCTGTTGCTGGTTGCCTGGGAGACGAGTCCAATCCACCTGGCTACAGCCTCCCTTCAGGTACTTGTAGACAGCAATGAGGTCACCCCTGAGCCTTCGCTTCTCCAGGCTAAACACCCCCAGCTCCCTCAGCCTCTCCTCAGAGGGTTTGTGTTCCAGGCCCTTCACCAGCTTCATTGCCCTTCTCTGGACACGTTCCAGCACCTCAACATCTCTCTTCAATTGAGGGGCCCAGAACTGGACACAGTACTCAAGGTGTGGCCTGACCAGTTTTGAGTAAATACTCTTCAAAGATCCTAACATTACTTTTCCTAGCTAGCAATGATGTTTCTTGAGGTAAGCAATCATCAGCTCTTGCATGCTGCTCCTGGCAGTATGGGAGAGCAATGTACATCCATGTAGAGTAGAGCCCTAATTAAAATAAGAAACTAAGAAGAGAAGATGAGAAATTGCACAGTAATTCCAAATTAGATGTTTCCTGATGAGTGCAAGTTATTCTGAGAATGTGTACTGAATTAAAAACAAACAAAAAAAAAAGGCTTTCATAACAGCAAAATATTCTGTTTAGGCCCTTTCAGATAAAATGCCTTCTTGCAATTCTTCCCTCCCTCCTTAGAATCATAGGTTACCTCCATAGAATCAACCAGGTTGGAAGAGACCTCCATCATCCAGTCCAACCTATCACCCAGCCCTAGCCAGTCAACTAGACCATGGCACCAAGTGCCTCATCCAGGCTTTTCTTGGACACCTCCAGGGATGGTGCCTCCACCACCTCCCTGGGCAGCCCATTCCAATGGCAAATCACTCTCTCTGGGAAGAACTTCCTCCTAACATTCAGCCTATACTTCCCCTGGCACAACTTGAGACTGTGTCCCCTTGTTCTGTTGCTGGTTGCCTGGGAGAAGAGACCAACCCCCACCTGGCTACAATGCCCCTTCAGGTAGTTGTAGACAGCAATGAGGTCCCCCCTGAGCCTCCTCTTCTCCAGGCTAAACAACCCCAGCTCCCTCAGCCTCTCCTCATAGGGTTTGTGTTCCAGGCCCCTCACCAGCTTTGTCACCCTTCTCTGGACACGCTCCAGCACCTCAACATCTCTCTTGAATTGAGGAGCCCAGAATTGGACACAGGACTCAGGGTGTGGCCTGACCAGTGCTGAGTACCTGGGAAGAGTACCCTCGTCCCACTGGCCACACTGTTCCTGATGCAGGCCAGGATGCCATTACTTTATTTATTTTTTAAAATCAGAGAAGAGAAAAAAATGCAACTAAACTTTTGAACTTTATCAAACCAAAATATTTTGACCAACATAGCATTTGAGAGGTATTCTTGGTGAGGAATTTCAAAGCGTTTGGATTTGTCCTCAGAAAAAAATCTGCACTTTAAAATAGCAGATTCTTCCAAATAAGAAGTACCTGGGCTTCTGCCCATTTGCAGGGCAGAGTTCAGTAGGAGATGTGCTCTGCACTTTTAATCTCCTAAGCAGAAGTGATATAACCATTCTTTGAAGCTTACAAGATTTTGGCCAGACTCCACATGCTGCATTAAAGTGCATCTGTTCGGATGAAAGGTTGAGCACTACATCCCAGAAACAATGTGAGGTCCCTGAAATAGGTCTGTTTTGCTAAGACACTACGTGAGAATTGAATCCTCTTTAGAAGGGCACAATCTGAAAGCTGACGCCTTCATTTTCCTCGGGATGGACAAAGGGTGCTGACCATGAGTAGTAAATCAGTAGGATTTTGTGTAGGTTTTGTTGTTTGCTGGGTTTTTGGGGTTTTTTTTAGCTCCACCCATATATGAACAAAGCTGGGTTCTGTAGGCACAATGTTATACCCAAAATAGTCCTCTTATCAGATAGATACTTCCTGCCATGCCAGGCTGAGTGAAGACTGCCTGGGGTACTGCATCCAGAAGGGCTTGCTCTGAAGCTACAGAATCAACCCCCATGTTAAGATACACTTGTACAGTCAGATTTTGTATGTTACTTTACACAGCAGTCTTCATGCATTCATCCAAATACCTGCCATGATGGCACTGAGAGGAGAGAAAGTCACTTTCACTGAGTCCTCAAGAGATGGTGGATACTGATGTGCTATCCACAAGCCAGTTTCAAAACATCCAGCTCATGTACAGTTTTTTTCTGAATCTGTCTCCTGCAAGGCCAGTCTCTCTCTCTCTCTCTGTTTAGCAAAGGGGACTAAGCCTTGCCACTGAAGCCACTTGATGTGAGGTTTCCCTTATTTTTTGTATGGAGGCTTACATGTAGACCAAAATCCCTGATGCTGACTGAGCACCAACAAGTGGACAACTGGGTATTTCAGAGGGAACAACACACCCAAAAGATACCACTAACCTCCAGAGTGAGAAAGATGTATCCAAAGAGCTTCTGGAGAGTTAACACAAATCCAACTGCCAAATAAAGGAACAAAACCTGTCAATAACCACAAAGGCCTTGACTGAGACTCTGAGCTTACACTCTGCCTGTTTTTCCAAGAGTACTTGAGCACTTCAGGAGCTGAACTAGATGACCTTTGGAGGTCCATTCCAACCTAGACCATTGTATGATTCTATTTCTTCATCCTCAGATGCCCCCACCTCTGCAGGACATTGAGCTCCTAGGGTGACAGTGTATGCCCTCCCATTTTACAGTACACCATGCAGAGGCACTTTCCCACCCTGATGGGAGCTCACATGTTGGTGTCATGCCAATACAGTTTTAAGGTTGTCTCCCTTACTATACTGAATATCCATCAGGATCACTGTCAGCACCTCTTCCCATCAGTCACTACTAGCTGGAAGAACCCAGAGCAACTCTTTAATCAGCTAAAGCAGGTTCAGATAAATGCTCTGAAAATTAATTGCCTGGTTTCAATTACCCACTCCCTTTCCCCTATTAGCTATATTTTTTTCTCTATCAAAAGCACAATAAAACTTCATAGGCAAGTTCATCTACAAGTGACACATGTGAATGTGAATCCTATTCATCTTAGGAACTGCATAACCCAGGTAGTGCTTTTCTTGCTGCCAGGTCTGAAAAATCTTTGACAAATTAATGTATGCCAGGATAGGAACAACAGGAACCAGTGAAGTCTGAAAACTCTTACAACTTATTCTAAATATCAGCCAGAAATTAAAATCACAGAGAAAATTCAAAGAGCACTGCAACTAAGAATATTTGGGCTTATACTGAGTGGCTCATTTGATCTGGGAGAGTCAAATCAGAGGTATGCCACAGACCACATCTACCCAGTTGTATGAAGGGGTTTCCTACCTGTGAGCTAAACTACTGCAGTATGGCATCCTGTGTAGAAATGGGCCCAATGCAGTGAGTTTCTTAGCAAGTTGAGCCATCAGAGTCACCCCCACCCCAGACAACAACTGGTGAGAAACAACAGAAAGCATTTCAGAGTCGTTCTGCAAAGCTCTGGCCTCATGTTGGACACTCCATCCACTATGGCCTATTAAATAAAACTCCATGAAACTGAGATAACACAAACAAGTGAAAGCATTTTCCTTTCAATAATACAATAATATCTTCAGAATTTATTAATATTTTTACATTTGGTTGCAACACTGAAGTCCAGGGGCTGAGGCTGAGAGTCAGATGATCCTGGCTGGGCTGTTCATCTCCTTCTTGTGTTACTGTGCTACAGCTCAACTACATATATATATGAGGTTTTTTTTTTCCCCATCTGTAAAGTGGATATTACTGCACTTCTCTTTCCTGAAGCTAATGCATTCTTCCATTCTTACATTCCTGGAGAGCAGCCAGGAAGAAAGGGACCTGGGGGTACTGGTGGCTGAAGATGAGCCAGCAGTGTGCCCAGGTGGCCAAGAGAGCCAATGGCATCCTGGCCTGCATCAGGAACAGTGTGGCCAGTAGGACAAGGGAGGTTATTCTTTCCTTGTACTCAGCACTGGTCAGGCCACACCTTGAGTACTGTGTCCAGTTCTGGGCCCCTCAATTGAAGAGAGATGTTGAGGTGCTGGAACATGTCCAGAGAAGGGCAATGAAGCTGGTGAAAGGCCTGGAATACAAACCCTATGAGGAGAGGCTGAGGGAGCTGGGGGTGTTTAGCCTGGAGAAGAGGAGGCTTAGGGGGGACCTCATGGCAATCTGCAACTACCTAAAGGGAGGTTGTAGCCAGGTGGGGGTTGGTCTCTTCTCCCAGGCAAGCAGCAATAGAACAAGGGGACACAGTCTCAAGTTGTACCAGGGGAAGTATAGGCTGGATGTTAGGAGGAAGTTGTTGGCAGAGAGAGTGATTGGCATTGGAATTGGCTGCCCAGGGAGGTGGTGGAGGCACCATCCCTGGAGGTGTTCAAGCAAAGCCTGGATGAGGTACTTAGTGCCATGGTCTAGTTGACTGGCTAGGGCTGGCTGCTAGGTTGGCCTGGATGATCTTGGAGGTCTCTTCCAACCTGATTGATTCTATGATTCTATGATCTACCACATCCATTTTTGGACAGACACAGGTAGGAGACATAAATGAAGGAGAACTACAAATTGCAAATAGTCATGGTCACTTCACGGTTAAGTCACAAAAGCTTAAGAGACATCACTTAATAACCTAGGCATGTGCTTTTTTATCCATGCTGAGCTATACTCTCTGATACACATGTGCTGACTTTATACAGGGAGCATTTATTGCTCTATACATATGCTTATCTAATTGTACTGAACACACATGCTTTATTAAACTCATAAATGAGCACATTTATAGGTCTATGTGAAAGTAGAGCCCTTCATATTTTATTTATAGAATGGGACAATAGAACTGCATTGACATAGAACATCCATTTAATTCAGAGGATTTAGGGTCGTCCCACTGATTTTGCTATATTTTTTTTTTTGCCAGAATCAAAGCTTTTGGTTTTCTTAATTAGATTTCCAGCCCATCTGCTTGCAAAGATAGTCTTGACAATATAAACTAATGCGCATTTGTCTTGCTGAGTCTGCAGCCAGCAGAAAGAAACAATGAGACTAGAAGAACAGTGAACTTGCACCCTCCATCTTATTGTGGTGTTAACTAAAAAGCCAGTTCTGTCTGTCTAAATTCCAGGATTCTTAACTGTTTCATTGCTGTTAATTTTGCTATCAAATCTACAGGCACAATGTTTCTCAGCAGCCTGAATTATTCATATAAGCACTTTCCCATTTTGCTGACCACGCTGTACAATTTGGGCTGTCAAATGCCTTCAAGTAAAATCAAGGATTTGGCTCCTTTCTGAATGTGTGGAGGAAAAGCACAAATCACAGTATAACCTAACCAGACAACCAGTACTAGAAGTCTATAGTGGAAAGGATTGTGAAACCACAAT
Source organism: Pogoniulus pusillus (assembly GCF_015220805.1). NCBI lineage: Eukaryota > Metazoa > Chordata > Aves > Piciformes > Lybiidae > Pogoniulus > Pogoniulus pusillus. Next base: position 13,838,760 of record NC_087265.1, read on the forward strand.
GATTTTGTTTTAGATGTGGAGCACACAGGATCTCTAGCCTAATACATATTTTTTTGTGCTTCATGATACAAACCTAAGGAAAACAGATAAAAATCTCTGTTGCCATGACATGTTTTGCAAACCACATAGAAAACACAGCTCAGATAAACTCAGACTGCTTCCTACTACTTGAAAGAATAACAATACTGCATTTGGCTCTTATGAGAATGACACCATAATCAATTCATAGCACTTCAATGCTAAATGCACCCATGAAAATAGTTACTCTAAAAAGAGTTGACTGTTCCTGCATTTTCTGAAATTACTGAATCCAAACTTGAATAACTGTTTCAACACTCTTTGATATAAGCTGTCCTAAAATCATTAACAATGTGTGGCTTTGTCTGTTAAACAAGCTCACTTAGGTTGTTGATATCTGCAGATAAAGAGTTGAGATTGTGTCTGAATTTATGACAGTGGTTACTGCCTGAATTGTCACATTGTGGGGATGCTGCATGGATGCAGCCACATCCTGATACTGGGTCTTTAAAGGACAGCAGTGTTCAGTGACCATGCTTCTTTAATCCTATAGTCTGTCTGATAAAAATATCTTCCATCTGGTTCCTGTTTGTGTGGTCGTGCCTCACAATATAGAGAGCTTGATTAAGCAATTAAGATGGTGCATAAAGTACATGTTTACACTTGCTGCATATAGAGGCACTTATGTACACACTTGACTGCTTTTCTAGAGGAGGATGATAGTACTTAAATAAGAATTAGGAAAAGGACATGGGAAGTAGAAGCCTGCAGGCCAGGAGGCCTTTTACTGCTCAGGCTGACCTCTTGCATCAATTTCCAAGTTCATTTTAGTTAATTAATGTAGTAGCTTAAAAAGTTTTGATATCCTCCTTCCATTTGTGACTAAGAGCAGAAACAGTGAATGCATGTTTCCACCTTGATGATTTCCTTCCTATGCCCCTGGCAATTTACAAGATGAATAAATAACTTTCTTGTGTCATGCAAGAGATGTAAGTCAATTGTGGGAAAGTCTTGGCCCGTTGTTGTAGTGATAAAGCTCTTGCTTGACTCTGTGTACAGAGCAGATGTATGTTTCCAGTACATTCAGATTCTGTTCAAGTCAGCTGTACTCTGGAATAGCCAGCAGATGAATCCTGTGATTTCCACAAGAGGCACCTATGAAAGGCAGGAAAAACTACCCGTTTCATAAATCAATCCAGACCCACTCATAAAATTACCCAATAGAGTGAATTATTTTCTCTTCTCTCTGCCCCATCTAACTAAAATAGTTCAGCAGTCGCTTTGCTGTTACTTGACCAACATTTGAATTTATCTGATGCAAACTTTTGGCATTGGAAGAACAAACCCACATTATAGGAACGCTGTCCTAACCTGCTGCATCATCTCTCACCCTTAGAGAGTTTTGCTGTTAAACAAAACAGGATCTAATACTATGCTTTAGAGTATTTCACTCAATAACAAAAGCAAAAGGAAACTGCCTTCTAGTATTGAACTTAAAACAAAGAACCAAGTACACCCCAGAAGGACAATATCCTTTGGAAAAGAACTTAATTTTTGGCCAAGATCATGAGAAATATGAGAAGACAAACAAAGGTTTAAAAAAACTACATGCCAAAGAAAATGTTCACAGGTGCAGGAATTAGACTTTTAACAGAATTCCTAATTACATATCTGACTTCTGGCATTTTTTCAAGGCAGCATGAGCACAGCTGAGATTATTTTTGTGCATTTTTGTCCTCAGCAAACAAGCTGTTTTAATTTGTAAAATAAAAAAAATGAGTCAATTACCTCTAAGTGAGCAAAGTGAGCACAACACTGGCAAGATAGACTTCAGCTTCTGAAATACAGACTTGTCACCAATTATGAAAGCCCAGAGATGCAGATCAAGAAAACTTTTCACTGATGCTGTATCCAATACATTGATTTGATTTATATTGCTTCATTTTCTGTACCTGATTCAAACACATCTGCTATAATTTTGCAAGCACCACTAGGAACATAAGAAAGATGTCATATATTTTTTATACATGAGGGCAGTTAGGCATTGCATAAATGAAGGCAAATATTTCCAAACCCAGTGTCAAAGTTACAGCAGCCTCTTTCTCAAAGCTCCTGAGTTAATTCTACCTAATAAAAATATACAGTGGGTTTTTTTTCCATATAATCAGTAGTGTCCAACAAGCCATCAGAAAAGTGCTGCCTTTGCTAATGTACCACAGATACAGTATCATAGTATCACAGTATCACACAGTATTATTAGGATTGGAAGAGACCTCATAGATCATCAAGTCCAACCCTTTACCACAGAGCTCAAGGCTAGACCATGGCACCAAGTGCCACATCCCATACTGCCTTGAACAGCTCCAGGGACGGCGACTCCACCACCTCCCCAGGCAGCCCATTCCAGTGTCCAATGACTCTCTCAGTGAAGAACTTTCTCCTCACCTCCAGCCTAAATCTCCCCTGGCGCAGCCTGAGGCTGTGTCCTCTTGTTCTGGCGCTGGCCACCTGAGAGAAGAGAGCAACCTCCTCCTGGCCACAACCACCCCTCAGGTAGTTGTAGACAGCAATAAGGTCACTCCTGAGCCTCCTCTTCTCCAGGCTAACCAATCCCAGCTCCCTCAGCCTCTCCTCGTAGGGCTGTGCTCAAGGTCTCTCACCAGCCTCGTCGCCCTTCTCTGGACACGCTCAAGCATCTCAATGTCCCTCCTAAACTGGGGGGCCCAGAACTGAACACAGCACTCAAGGTGTGGTCTAACCAGTGCAGAGTACAGGGGCAGAATGACCTCCCTGCTCCTGCTCACCACACCATTCCTGATGCAGGCCAGGATGCCACTGGCTCTCTTGGCCACCTGGGCACACTTCTGGCTCATGTTCAGGAGGGTATCAATCAGCACCCCCAGATCCCTCTCTGTCTGGCTGCTCTCCAGCCACTCCGACCCCAGCCTGTATCTCTGCATGGGGTTGTTGTAGCCAAAGTGCAGCACCCTGCACTTGGAGCTATTGAATGCCATCCCCTTGGACTCTGCCCATCTGTCCAGGCGGTCAAGGTCCCGCTGCAGAGCCCTTCTGCCTTCCAACTCAGTCACATCTGCCCCCAGCTTGGTGTCATCTGCAAACTTGCTGATGACTGACTCCATGCCCTCATCCAGATCATCTATGAAGATGTTAAAGAGAATGGGGCCCAGCACTGATCCCTGAGGGACACCACTAGTGACAGCTGCCAGCTGGATGTGGCACCATTCACCACCACTCTCTGGGTCCAGCCCTCCAGCCAGTTCCTAACCCAGCACAGAGTGTTGCCATCCAAGCCATGGGCTGACAGCTTAGCCAGCAGTTTGCTGTGGGGGACAGTGTCAAAGGCCTTGCTGAAGTCCAGATAGACCACATCCACAGGCCTCCCCACATCCACCAAGCGGGTCACCTGATCATAGAAGGAGATCAGGTTGGAGAGGCAGGATCTGCCCTTCCTAAACCCATGCTGGCTGGACCTGAGCCCTTTGCCATCCCTTAGGTGTGCTCTTATCACCCCCAAGATAACCTGCTCCATCAGTTTCCCTGGCACTGAGGTCAGGCTGACAGGTCTGTAGTTCCCAGGTTCCTCCATCTGACCCTTCTTGTGGATGGGGATCACGTTGGCCATTTTCCAGTGGTCTGTAAAACTATAAAGATGAAGTGTCCTACAGAATTAATTCCTAAATGAAAACCCCAGGAAAACTTTTGAGATGATCCTATTTTCCTGTCACCTAACACACACCATCTCATAGTAGAAAATCATTGAGGTTGCTGTTCTGGAACTAAGGAGGAACTGAGTTTTCCAGTAAGCCTGGTGAGCGTGGAACGATAGAAGAGTTGAATTCTGCCATGTGCATGGAGAAGAAAAAAAACCCAAACCCCAGCGGATTTTGCCTGTGTATTTGATTCCTAGTCTGACAGTTCATTTACAAAGCAGAGCTTCCAGACATTCTTCCTATGGGTAAGATTGTCTGCCATGTTCTTATGTACCTGCTTTTTAATTAGAGTTTGGAATGGAATCTGAACTCCTATGCACAGATCTCCAGTGGGAAGCAAAATCTAAACTAATCTGTGATCCCAGAGATGTTTGCTTCTCCAGATGCAGTTTCTGAACTAATTTACAAATGTTGTAGAAACAGAAGAATGAAGAAATTCAGGGACATAACCACAATATAGGATGTGATTAATCAGTGTTGCAAGATTTCAGTTCTGTCTCAACAATGAAGGAAAGAAAGGTATTAAAAATAAGAATATAGTGCCTACTTGATTAATTCTTAGATTACCAGTTTATTGACAAGACAGCATTTCCAGCTGTGTGTAAGATCACCCATTTATTCATCAGCCACCTGCTTTTTGTTTAGACTGTGTTTTGGAATCACAGCTCTTCTGCATGGCCTTCTGCTCTCCAGTCTAACTGTACAGCAAAATGGTATTTGTGATGAGATATTTTTATCAAGTTCATTTCCTAAGGTCAGGAGGTGGCACAGTACATAGCCAATTTCTTACACAGTGCTTCCAAGGCAGTACTGGGAAACATAACTTTAAAGACCCTGCTTCCCAGAAATCAGAGGTCTAATCACTGCACACCATTAAAGGAACCTTTATTTCTGCCTCATGTAGCATAAGGTGCCTCCCATATGGACTGGTAAAATCAGCTTGTACAGTTAAAGCAAGTGTTTTTCAGGATGGCACCTGTCTTAGTGCACATATAACCTGAATGAGTGGCCTAAATGAAACCTGAGGCTCCCATCTGATTACCATCTGCAAAGATCACAAAAGACACCAGCAGAGCTGCTAAGGCTGATGGAAAGGAAACACAATTTTAGTCTCCAATTAGGACTGATTCACAATAGAAAAGTAATGGAAGAAAAAAATCTGCATTGTTGCACTAGCAAAGGGCTTTGACCTCTAGAACTGTCGACTCACAGCAGACTGAGATAGAAGAGACTTATTAAATCATTCCAGCCAGGGATGTTGTTGGTACTTTGCCAAGAAAGAACAGTACCATAAGCCTACTTTTCTTGTACCTAATCTTTCCCTAGCATAAAATTAACATGCTAATGAATAGGAATGGTTGGAAACTACTTTAGAATGTAAAAGATATTTGAAAATACAGAACACAAAAGTCTCCATCTGCTGTTACCGAGGGTATGCTTTTTCCATGTAATATACATTGTGTAAGTGCATAGTAGACAAAATGCACACAGGAAGCCCACTTGGAGATCTCTATGGGAAGAAATTTCCATTCCTAGTGTGACACTAGGTGTGAGATGGCTGCAGACATATTTTCCAAAAGAGAAGAGAAGAATTAGGTAGAGAGGAGTGTCAGCAGAGAGTCCAGCAGAGAGCTAGGAGGATGATTAGGGGACTGGAGGGCATGGCTTATGAGGAGAGGCTGAGGGACCTGGGGCTTTTTAGTCTGGAGAAAAGAAGACTTAGAGGGGATTTGATAAATGTTTATAAGTATCTGAAGGCTGGCCAGGAGAGGGGGGACAGGCTCTGCTCACTTGCTCCCTGGGATAGAACAAGGAGCAACGGGTGTAAGTTGCAGCACAAGAGGTTCTGCCTCAACACAAGGGGGAACTTCTTTACTGTAAGGGTCACAGAGCACTGGAATAGGCTTCCCAGAGAAGTTTTGGAATCTCCTTCTCTGGAGACTTTCAAGGCCTGCCTGGATGTGTTCCTCTGTGTTAGATAGCATTGTCCTGCTCCGCCAGGGAGGTTGGACTCGATGATCTTCTTGGGTCCCTTCCAACCCCTAACATCCTATGATCCTGTGACACTATGCTTGCCCATGGAACTGCTCAACACCATACAATAGCACTTCCAAACACAGCATTCCTTCTTGACCTGAAACAAAGCATTTTGCTCTCTGTGTCGCAGAATCATTAAACCCACTTAGCATGCTCAAAGGAATGCCAACCTGCAGAGAAAATGTGAATGTTCCAAAACACCACAGTCCCATGCATGGGTACAGGGGGGATTTCAAAATGCTGTAAAGATCCTGAGAAGGATACCATTATCTCCATAATGATGCTGCCTTGGTATCCTTAGTAACTTTATTCCTTAAATGTATATATCTAATAACTGTTTGGATATTAGATCCTGGTTTAGGATTATGGATGGAAGAACAGTTGAATTATGCCAACAGTGGTTTTTAATACAAACTAAATTTCAAAAAGTAATATTTATTTGATCCTCAATGGCAGAATTGTTTGAATTGCCAGATGCTCAAATAACTTAATTAACAATCAAATTTAACTCATTCTTCCACTAAAAGACTAAGTGTTAATATCGCTACATGGATAGTAGAGATTGCCAATTGTTGTATTCCCATTGGAACCAGGGTGATAGAAGAGAGCTACATCATGTGAACATCACATACACACTTGACTAATGTGCAGTAAAGGCACATGAAAGCAGACTGAATTTGGCTGGAGGTGGACTGCTTCTGCAGTTTTTAGACAGAGATGCAATTATTCTGCAAAGCCAATGCTCTACTACAATTTGTATTCAATGCCTTTCCCCAAAAGGACTATTCAGCAAAGATGTCCCTTGTAAAGACCACATTGAGCAGGTTCTTCCTTTCTCACCTGCTCTAGAGTAGGACAATGTGGAAGAGGTGTAGGATATTTCCCTGAATGCAATTGCAGGACAAGGAAAAAACATTTTGGTGATTAAGCTTTTTGATGAAGTACCACAAAGGAACTTCCTAAATTATTACATTGCTGGAAAATTCTCCAGAGACTGAGGTTTCTACCAGACATAAAATAAAGCCCAGTGTACGTAGGCAGGGAAGCCAATGTTCCCCTGTTAATAGTATCAAAGTACACTGTGGCACTCGTTGCAGACCAGATAATATATGCCAAGCCAAATGCATGCTTGAATTACACTGTCCTGCCTTTCCTTGGGGAGTAGGAGAGATTATAATATTAGTTCTCTTATTTATGATTTTATTTTGTGTTAAAGTATCTCTCTCGCACTCTGTTTACATTTTCTTAATCAAAGTAGCCAACAGCTTCACACCACAGAGCTACACTTATGCATTACTGCACAGAGCATTACAGGATCCGCCGGGAACTCTGCAGTAGTGCCAGGATCCACAAGGAAAACAAAATACCACAGACTGACTTGGTTAGAAGAACCTTGTGGAAAATGAGAAGAAAGCGCTGATGAGATTTACAACTGTCTACCAAAATTAGATACCAATTCCTTTTGCAAACAGGAGGGAACTGAACATCCTCACCTCTCAGACCAATTTTGCCTATCCCAATCCATACTTTCCATGACACAAGAGAATCAATCTGCTCAATACCATATGTTAGCAAGAATTGGTTATTCTTCCGTTTCAATAGTCTCCCACTACCAGAGAGAAGCATGCACATTTATGAGCACTGGAACTGCCAAATCCTTGGTAGTTGTTTGCACATTGATTCTCCAATGCTTAATAACAAATTTGCCTCTTATGTAATCTGGAGATATCTCCCTTAACTCCACTCCCTAAGAAAGGTTAAGTTCAGACCACCTTTCCCTCTCTGTGGACTCTTAACTTGTTTTTTTTTCCTTAATGCAGCCATCTACTCTCATTACATTTGTAGGAATTTAATATTCTTGAAAGTCTTCTCTGATGGATTTGTTTTAATCAGTGAGTGACTGACAGGGTGATTATATAAGCTTTTTATCATTTGGAGACTAGGCTAAAAATACATTCCAGAAAACACATCTTCAGTCCTACTCAAGCTGTGCCCTGGGGAATCCAGATGTTGGAACAGCATCCATAACATCTACATCCATCAATTAGGATAAGGACAAGGCAATCTAGACTGAGACAACCCTAGTTCTGTGTCTCCCATTATTTGCTCTATATTGGCACACACAGTAAAGGTCTAGTCCATTCTGCATGGGAATTTAGAAGAGCTTTCCATTGACATTCACACACCTTTGACAATATTCCCATTACAAAGCAGGCTGCAAAGCACAGAAGTTGTTCTCCTGCTTCTAATGACATCCACTCAGAGGATGGCACGAGACACATCCAAACTACAGTAAGTTCTAAGAGTGAAAAGGATGTAGCACATACTGGAGTTACTGATGAGGAACACAAGCATCCATGCTGGAATGAGAAAAAACCGTTTTACAGTCTCTGCAAAAGCCATAGGAACAGGATCATCAAAAAGCTGGGACTGGCCGAACCGCTGCAGATTCTGCTGACAGCTACTGACAGCTTCAGGAGGCAACCACACTCAGCCAGTGCCAGCTCTGCTGCCAGCCCACTGCTCCCACAAAAGGTCTCTGTTTGCTAATTTTAGCTCTTCTGAATTGCTGCTTACATTAGAGCAAACCTGCCCTGCCTTCTCTACAGAAATCTCCATGTTGCTGCTGTGTGGACCTCTCAGATCTGATTGTTAAAAGGCCATGAGAAGCATGTAACAGTCTAAAATCAGCACTAGAAGGGAAAAGGCCAGAGAAGGCATCACAGCCAAAGTGTGTTGCAGAGACGTAGTTGAGCTCAGTGATCCTAGAGGTCTTTTCCAACCCAAACAATTCTATGATTCTCTGAGTCACAAACCACTTGTCAGAGAGCCACTGAGCAAAGATGGTGCTCTGCATAAAAGGTATAGCAGGCTGCCATGCCCACCAGCTCCCCATCAGGGAAGGAGTGCAGGATATATCCTAGTTTACAAGTTTCTGCCTTTTCTCCTTCTTCCAGGCAGCAAATGCTGTTACAATCAACATGTAAAAACCATTTAGCAAGGAGGAACAATACTGATCTAATCCCCAGATCGAGGCCTTGGATGGAGCTCAAAAAGTAAGAGTGCAGCAGCACAGCTCTATGTGATGCAGCTCAGGGGATGGGATCAGGCCTCAGACCCCAGACCTCACCAGCACCATTGGGTGTCACTCAGCTGTGCTGGCTCCTGTACCCTAGCAGTGGTGGTGTGCAAGATGAGGGTGGTTTGGTTTGATTTTTGCTCCAGATCTGCAGAAATCTGAGCAGATTCATTCTCAGACCGAACACCCTATTGGAAATGCAGTCATACACTACCCACATCACCAACAGAAATACAGTGATACAGGGAACAGCTGCACAGGGCATACACCCATGCTGTGTGGAAGAGATTAGCAGCCCCTAGCCCAAACTGAGCAGTGTTTGAAGTTTCTTGAGAAGACAGTGGGGTTTTCTCAGTGCCTTGGCAAGGGTCAGATCCCTCAGTATGCCTCTTCTGACATCACTTGATGGAGTCACCATCCTTACAGGAGGCTACTGCTGCCTGGTTAGCCTCTCTTGACCATGCCTTTGGTGGGAAGCACTGCCACAGGTGCTCCTACCTCCACTCAGAGGGTTGTGGAGAAGGACTCCACTCACTGCTGTCCTTCTGGCTGCTCTGAACTTGCAGCCTGAATGCACTCTCTGGAGTTTGGAGAAACAGCCTGCAACTGGGGAGGTAGGGTTGGAGCAAAAAAATATCCAAACCAGTAAAATCAAAAGGTATTGGGACCTCAACTGGTTAGAGACACTAATTTTGCTGCCTGGGAAGAGCACAAAGTAAAACAATGATCTTTGTTGCATCAGATGTGTCCCCTCATTGAGCCCTATCCACTGACTGCTGGAGAAACTATGACTGAGCTGGGAAAGCAGCACAGTGCCAAGAAAAGGAACTTCTCTTCCATACTTGTGCATTTGCTTTGTATGTTAAACTGGGCCTGTAGTGCTACCTCTGTGACACTAAATCTTCAAATGAGCAACCTGCTGGAGAATCTTTTTGTTGGAGATGTTAGATGACCAAGAAAGAACTCAATATGACTTTGAAATCTCAGCATGAGTCTGCATGGTTGGCAGCAAGAGAAAACTGGATCCACTACTCTACTGAAAGGAACAATTGTCTTGGAAATAATTCAGACACAATAAAATGAGGGATTCCTTCTCATTAACTGTTTTCAGTTGCAGATTTATAGTCTAAAACTAAGCAGACACTGAGTGTTGACTAGAATACTTTAAAAATACAGTGGCAACTTGAAATCTTAGTCTCTCTGCACGGGGCAATCAGTAATGCCAAATATTTATAGGGTGATAATTAATACACAATAGAATGGAGCAAGCTACTACTAAGAATGAAGAAACATTGATTAACTTAATGTGAAAAATCAGTAACAGGTCTTCAGGTCCTCCAAAATGCTGCAAATATTTTTCAATACAACACAAACAACTTACAAAGGGATTTGCAAAAGATTTTCTGTATCCTTGAAGGAATTCAGTCTTGAAATCACATCAACCTTGACTTTATTTGAGTCCTCAAACTCACATTCTGCAACAAGACAACCAAATTTCCATGAGTTTGTCTCAATATTAACAGGTTGCTCTCATTTGCCTCTGTTTCACAACAGAGATATCAGACTTCTGCTAGACCAAACAGAAGACACTGATGATCATGTACAGAAGTGATAGGCAGAGCCCATCTTGCCCTGCCTTTTGTTAGCCTTTAGAAAAGAAAGGCTGTGTGAGTTGTGCAGTTCACAGTACATTAACTACTAAGCTCTGTATCAGGCTATTTGTGGTGTTTGTCACAAAACCAGGCTGAAAACACTTGCGCTCTTATCCAGCTGGAAGTCAGAGCTCAGCAACTAACCAAGCTGGAGCCAGTCTGACAGTGCTTTCAGCATCTAAGGAGGACAGAAGAACAGAGGACACTTGCTTTAGGCCCACAGCTCTGCAAGACCAGTCCTTACGCTCTCCAGGAAAACAGTGAAGGTCAATGAAAGCAGCAGTAAATTGGAAACTGACATGGAAAGCCCTCATTTACCCTGAGTTGGGACTCATTTTTAAACAATAATAATATAAGGACTAAAACTAAGAGACCATGGGAAACAAAAATCTTACATCCATTAAAAAACCCCCATAGACCTATACAAACCTGTGTCACAAGCTAGAAAGGCTGTTGTTTTCATCCCTCTGCTGCCACTCAGGAGTAACAATACATGGGTCACTCCTGGATGTGAGAGATGGAGATGCTGCAGAAGCCTGCCTCATTTCTTCAATCTATGATTTCCATGTTCCATTGGCCATGTACACTGAGACCAAACTGCTTCCATTAGCTCAGTCTTGTACACTGGATTATAATCATGTAACTTTTACTTTCCATCTCTTCCACCTAAGCAACCCCCAACGCCTTCTGTATTTCTCTCATAACTTCTTGTTGCCATCTCTGCATTTCTAGCAAGCCCACATTTTCTAGCAGTTTCTGGAAAACAGGAGCTTGAAGCTGTAGACAATGAGTGCAGAATTTTCAAATCAGTTATAGCCACTGTCCACTTATCTAGGAATAAAATTTGTCAGCAGTTTATTACCACAGCTGGAAGGAAATCAGAGATGTTCTTTTGCAGATCAGATCTCCAACAAGAGTTGAATATGTAACTTGGTCCTAGAATCATAGAATCAACCAGGTTGGAAGAGACCTCCAAGATCATCCAGGCCAACCTAGCACCCAGCCCTAGCCAGTCAACTAGACCATGGCACTAAGTGCCTCATCCAGGCTTTCCTTGAACACCTCCAGGGATGGTGAGTCTACCACCTCCCTGGGCAGCCCATTCCAATGCCAGTCACTCTCTCTGGCAACAACTTCCTCCTAACATCCAGCCTATACCTCCCCTGGCTCAACTTGAGACTGTGTCCCCTTGTTCTGTTGCTGGCTGTCTGGGAGAAGAGACCAACCCCCTCCTGGCTACAATATCCCTTCAGGTAGCTGTAGACAGCAATGAGGTCCCCCCTGAGCCTCCTCTTCTCCAGGCTAAACAACCCCAGCTCCCTCAGCCTCTCCCCATAGGGTTTGTATTCCAGGCCCCTCACCAGCCTTGTTGTCTTGATGTGGTCAGTACAATGACACAGGAAGCAAATCAGAGTGACGCAGACAGAAGCCACCACCCATTTCTACAGAAGTCCCCCAAACCCTAACAAATGACACTAACATCACAAACCAATACCACATGCACTGGAGGCTGGATTTGAACTGGCTTTGGAGTGGTAAATGGCCCTAACAATAGCATCTATATCACTTACATATTTGCCTAAGCTTCTTCCTTATATTTATATAAATAACAAATTGTATCTGAAGAAATGACTGAAGTTCTGTTAAGCCTCATTAGCTTCCTGCCACCTTTTTACTGTGGTACTTTGCTACAAGTGCATTGTGGAAAAGTTAACCTACAGACAGCACCAGATATTTGGTTGCTAAAATTAGTGTAAAGTCCAAGTTGTTATTTTGAAAATACATGGTAATACTTTTGTAGATCTACGATAGACTTCTCTAAAGCTTCTATTGTGCTAGGATCATCTAACAGAAAGAAGAGCTCTAGGGTTTCATTCCTATCAATCATCAAAATGAGTTTCACACTACTCCCAGTCAGAGGAGCTAATATACACAGAACCACAGGTCAGCAGAGGGCTTAATACAAACCCCAGAGGGGGTGAATATTGCTACATCTTGCCATACCTCTAATTTTATAAAGCTCTAATCACTGAACTAATTATTAGAGGCACTTAAGCTGTTTCACTGCTCCTAGCATCTTTCATCAAACTCAGGCAGCTCTGAGGAGCTGTTCAAACACCGAGGTCTGTCCCCTGGAAACATTCTGCTGCCGTTATGAGCCCTGGATGTTTCCCAGAACTAGGAAGTATTTGAGCAGGTTTTGAAACAGAGAACAGAAAAAAAAGGTAGATGTCTTTAAAAATAAAGGCCTCTGAGGCATCTTGGGTTTCCCTCTCTGCAGCGAGCACAGAAGACTGCTTATCTTGGCTCCAAAACAGATTGATGTGTTCAGCCAGAAGATTCACTATAGCTGACAGAGGACATTTCCTTCACCATATTGCTTCACCGTATGAGGAGATAACTCAGGCTAATAATATTCTGTCTGCTTTTTATCCTCCTATAGCCGACACATAACTTAATTCTTAATTCCAAAGGGCTTGCAGAGGAGATTGGCCTGGTGCTAGCTTCATTTACACATGTATAAATCAAAACTCAGTCTACTGGACTGGAATCGATGGCACTGCACTGGTGGTAAAAAGTAAAGTCCTCCATGAGGGCAGAAAATCTTGGTGAGCTCCCCCAGTCATAAACACCCTCTTATCCTAGATTCTGTCACACCCACACATTCCTAAACATTGCATCCCACTTAAATGTGCATGTAAACAGGAGCTATCTTGTTTCACAAGAAATACAGCCTATCTAGAAAGCATTAGTGCAAATGTAAACCAAATGGAAAGTGGCAGAGGGGTAGAAACTTGGCATCCATAGTAATTATCTTTGCTTCTAATAAATAGTGCCTTCTCTTTTTAGCAACTAATTATAAAGGAACTGTTTGGAGAAAAGGAGCTTGTGATGTGCCTGAAAGAACCAGTGAACAGCAGCAAACCACAAACACATTTGTCAACAGTGTCAGACACCCACTGGCAACCTCCTTCTAGTACCCAAGACTGCAGGCTCAGGCTTGTCAATCTTCCAGGAACCCTATGACACCCCAGGTACTATGGGTTGCAAGCTTACAATTTTGGAATAAGAACAAACTGTATTTCTGGATCTGAAGTCCTAATCCCCAAGCACAGAGGAAACCCTGGGCTCACGCTGCATGAAGGCTCTCACTATTCTGCTGCAACTCAAACACACACTGCTGCTTACAGAAAACCCCCATTATTATTCTGGTTTAGAAGAAGGAACTGCAGAAAGCTGATTCAGAAACTTTGAAAACTGCTAGCAAGACCCTGGGTTCACTTACCCTAATCTATCATCATATTTCCTCACCAATCTCATAAATGCTCAAAGCTTCTGGCAATGTGCCTCATCTGCCCCCTCCATTAAGATATAAAACTAGGGTTAAGTGACAGAGAGTATCAATGTGGATAGCAATCTGTCTCACCCAGAAACCACTGCAGCAGGAATAAAGGAAGAATTATTAGACTGGTGTCAATATGACAAATTACAGGCTCTCTTTTTGCCTAAAAATGAATTTCTAGTTTTTCAGATAGCACAGAAAACTCTCTTCCTTTCATCACACTCAACATCAGAACAGTTTCTTCTGATGTCCTGCTCAGAGTCTCTACTAATGAAACTGTTTATTTTGGTGGATGCTTAATGCACTTTTTCATTACAGCACTCACTTTGGAATAAATATGAACTGGGAGCCAGTGATACGAATTCAAATTGTTCCTTCCATACATTTGTTTCTAAGAAGTAAGTTTGAGAGCTCTGCTGGTTGCCCTTGTTAATGTGGACAAAATGTTTAGGGAGAAAGAGTTCTCAGTGTCTTCTTACACCACATAGGTTACACAATCCCACATGCCAAACCCACAAAGTTTGTGGTCGTTTCCCTCCTACAGTACTGAGTTCACAGCTGTGCCACCAGGAAAAAAAAGAAGTAGTTGGAACTTAAAGAAGTAACCTCCTGATTCATCATTCCCTCTCCCTAACAAATAGGCACAGAGGCTTGCCTATAAAATTATGGGAGGTATTTAAGAGGAAATTAGATTACTTATTTTACTGCTAACAGGAATCCCTTGGAAGTATTCTACTCATGTCCAGCCTAAGCTTCTCTTACACTCCTGTTTCTTGTCCTAGCCCTGTGAACCCTCTCCTTTTGTAGCACCACAATATGTTCTCAAAGACATCTTCTGACTCCTCTGCTCTCTAGGCTAACCTTTCAAATCTTCTCTGAGAGGCCACTTTTTGTAGACCTCAGATGACTCCTGCTGCTCTCTGCTCCACAACTCTCAATGTGTAACAACCCAGACTGCAGACAGTACTCTGGCTAATGTCTCCACGGAACCAGCCCGCAAGAATCCGTGGGAAACTGGCGAAAGTGCTTCGTGAGTAGCCACTCCCCTGCTGCTGGGCACATTTTGTGGGAGGATATACCACAGAGGAAGGAACCTTCTCCGGTATAACTAGAGAGATGTCCTTCAAAGACTTCAGATACCAGGGTGGAACAAGGCTTTGCAGTACAGACCAGGAGGGGGAATGCTTTTATTAGTGTTGCTGGAGAGAAAAGCTGCTGCCCAATTTCTGCACCATTGCTGGACTAATTCAGATCAAGGCAATCAAAAGCAGCACCAAAGATTGAGCTAATCAATTCAGCTATGTGAAACTGAAGAATAGAAAGGATATATCTTGCTATTACAGCCACCTCCATGAGGGAAGAGCAATTAACAGAGAAGGATGTCAGGTTAGAAGGTAATTGTTGCTGTGCAACCTCAAGCAATGGCATATCTTCCTACTTGAGACTATGCAGAAAATTTGAAGATGTAAGGGAGCAGTTTCATTACTGCAACAGCTAGGAGGAGATTGTCCAGCCCTGGGACACGCAATCCCAGAGAGTGACCTATTGCTCTCCCAGCCTTGCAGCAGGTTTGTAATCTCTTTCACAATCTGTTTGAAAATAGTGATGTCTAGAGCAAAAAAGAGGAGAGGGTGGGGAGCAGTTCGGCTTATTAGTGAAACTTTAATGAGTCCAATGCAGAAAAAAATCCATCTCCAAAGAACTTGTGAAGTCCAAGAAATAAGCACTGCCAGATCTGGCACATGTAGCTGCATTTGCTCCTCACCCTCCACAGTTGAGTGACAATCCTCCACAGCTGAGTGACAAGTTTCCAAACAGCCCTCAGCTCTTTTCTTTATCAAATGGGAGGCCTTTGTTCCTTGTATGTTGCATGGTTAAAGAGTTGACATTATTTCTGAAGCCCCACCTCATGACTTCCAGAAGCAGCCAAGGCCTCACCCCTTCAGGTGCTGACTTCATATTCTTTGCAAAAATATGAGCCCTATTCAACAGGTCATAATCTGGGTTTAAAAAAGAAAGAGCTCCTGGATGGCACAGGTTGTGTTGCTGCAACCTTGAACATCCCTTCCCAGTCCATTGCTTGCCCTGGGATAACCTTCATCTCAATAACCAGTGCAGTGGTTATTGGGTAAGGATATTTGGCAAGCTTGAAAATAGGAAAAGGAAGCTGGACACAACTGTACATGGTCTCATACTCTCAGAGACATTAAACATTGGCTCAGAAACATCTCCTTGGGCATTAAGCCTATAAACTGTCTCCCAAAGCTTGCAAAGATAAATATGCATTGGCATCAGATCTTTCTTCCAGCTTCCCTGAGAAATAAATGGTGCCCTGGGACCTGCATGTTGGAGGAGGCACATGAGGACTGAAGTGGACTCTGCTGGTTTATGTGCAGAACCATTTGAAATGCCTTTTCTTTGAAAGCTTCCCCCTCAGTCCGCCCATGTTCCTTCCTGATCCTGGAGTATGCTGTGGAAAGTGCTGGAGCTGGAAGATTTGCCTCCTCACATGGGGCAGGCTCTCCTCCACAGAAGCTACAGTCCCTTACCCAAGCTCCCACAAGGTATTAAAAAGCAAGTGCAGACAGCAGGCTCCCTCCAGCTTGCTATCTGTAATTGCAGACCTCTGAGTACTTTTTCCCCCTTCCACTCCTCTTTGCAGAAGAGCTGTGCAGTAGCATGCGGAACAGAAGCTGCTCCTTGTTGCTGTCACAAGCATGAAGCTCAGGCTTGCTTGCACTGCCTGTGCTCTGGGCCCCCTGCATCGCCTGGTGTGCAATAAAACCCATCGGAGCACACACAGGAGGAGGAAGGGAACACTTTTGTTTCTGTGTCCCAAGAACTGAAGGTACAAACTGTTAATACTTAGTAATCTGCAACTGCCAAGAACAAGTTCCCCACCCACCCATCCACCCTCAGCTTTGAAGTGTTTTCTTTCTAGCTTTACCTTGGCACGCTGGCCAAATAAGTCACAAGTTTCCGAAGGTCTTCCTGCCTTATTCTGTCGTGATTGCTGCGGGCCGGGAAGGTCAAGACAGGACCACCTCGTTTATCACGGCCACCTGTGGAAAATAAAGGACTGTTAGAAAATCAGGCAGGAAGCACATGTCAAAAAAAACTATGTGCACTGAATTGATAAACATAAATTACAGCACATTCGAGAGCCTGTGCGCTCTTGGTAGCATTGAGGCTTGGCTAATCTCAGAAGAAATGCTTGCATTTGCTGGAGCTCCAAAGGGGGGAAATGAAAATAATAAGAATAAAAAAAGCCCCAGCACAGAAGCAAAAATTGCTTCAAGCATTTCTTTTGCCTTTCACCTAATCCCATCAAATCTAATGTAACCACCAATGCGAATGAAAGCCTACTGTGAGGATAGTTTTAAACTGGTCAGCACCAAGAAAGTGAAAGCATTTTTCACTCAGTGTGTTGTATCCTTCACTGCCGGATAGTTTGCAACATCCCACCAGTTAGAAGTGGTGTTTCCCAGTACTGTTTATCACAGTATCACAGTATCATCAGGATTGGAAGAGACCTCACAGATCATCAAGTCCAACCCTTTACCACAGAGATCAAGGCTAGACCATGGCACCAAGTGCCACGTCCAATCCTGCCTTGAACAGCCCCAGGGACGGCGACTCCACCACCTCCCTGGGCAGCCCATTCCAGTGCCCAATGACTCTCTCAGTGAAGAACTTTCTCCTCACCTCAAGCCGAAATTTCCCCTGGCACAGCCTGAGGCTGTGTCCTCTCGTTCTGGTGCTGGCCACCTGAGAGAAGAGAGCAACCTCCCCCTGCCCACAACCACCCCTCAGGTAGTTGTAGACAGCAATGAGGTCACCCCTGAGCCTTCTCTTCTCCAGGCTAAACAATCCCAGCTCCCTCAGCCTCTCCTCGTAGGGCTGTGCTCAAGGCCTCTCACCAGCCTCGTCGCCCTTCTCTGGACACGCTCAAGCATCTCGATGTCTTATGCAGTAAGACATTCTAATCCACCTGGCAATTCATCAGAAATTGAAATTTTGATTAGAAGCTCATGCCTTCTATGCCTGCTATTTACAAAGCATTGCTAGCAATTAGAATAATCTTTGGTTTGTGTTGGGCTTTTTTTTTCCCTTGTGCAGCTTTCCTGTCTTAAAATGCACATCTCTTAAACTGCCAGTGTCTGGCACTTTGGTGTGTGTTTTGGTGGACAAACCAGAAACCAAACACACATGTACCTAGAAGGCATAAGACTTCCAACTGACCCTGCTTACAGAAGGAAGGTGTCACTTGTAGAGCCAGGGCCCATCGGGCAATGTACCCCATGTCCATTTTATTCTGAGACTCTTCAGTTAATGCCACAAAGGGTACAACCTCACCTTCTAACTGTGTTACAGCTCATCAGCACTGAAATTCCCATAGTCATTGGTGGCTGCTATTCAGCTCTCCACTGGAGCCAGATTGTGCCTATTTTGCCACGGGATACAAATGGAGAGGCAAACAAGAGAGGCCATCTTCATTTTGAGCCTTCGTGCAGCCAGGGGTACATAAGGAGTGCAAAAACTCTCCTGCCTAATCTCCACTGAAATCTGTGCCTGATGTTTGCCTTTGGCTTCGTAACTTAAATGTGAGGAAGGTCCACGGGAATTTGATGCCACCTTGGCTCATTCATGCCTCTTCCACATTTGCTCTGGCCAGCCTGATCTAGGGTAGGGTGTCCCTGCCCATGGCAGGGGGGTTGGAACTAGATGATCCTTGTGTTCCCCTCCAACCCTGACTGATTCTATGAGAATGGGGGTGTGACATAACAAGGATGCAATTTACACAAATATAAGTCCATTTCTATTTCCAGACCTGTATACATGTATAGGTATTATAAAAAAATCCTCATTTGAAGCACATTCTTTTTTTGATGAGATTATTTCATGCCCTGTAACAATGCCAAAACCATTATATCATACATGGTGTGTCCAACAGAAAAGCAGTCCTACAGAATGGCAAACCAATGTAGTAACTAAAGCTGGAGGGAAATATTTTTCCACCACAGGAAGCTTTTCAAGGTTTTGAAAAGTTTCCCATCATATCAAGATGCAACCAAAGCTTTCAAAAGCTTCCAGATAGTCACTGGAGCAGAGACCTAAATCTGAGTTTCATTCCAGAAGAACATACTACCTGCTACTCAGTCAGGCTCCCTCTCCTCCATTTCCAATTATTTAAATATTTGTACCAAGTGGAAAAGCACTAAGAGAGGAGATGAGGAGACATCTGAGCCCACAGTTAGAGTCCTCTCCCAGGTTATGAAACACTCAGCAAGGACCGTGAGCTTCCTGCAGCCCAGCAGCACTGCTCCCTCTGATGCTGTTCATTCAGTTCAGCTTCGTAAACCAAAACTTGCATTAGTGGCCTGGGATCCCTTTCCCACCTACAGTTAGACCAAAGTGAGCTCTGGAAAAGCCAAAAAAAAAAAAAAAAAAAAAAAAAAAAAAAAAAGCTAAATTCTAGTGAGCTGAAAAAGTTAAATTAGAAAATGGTTGACCCTTTTAT
Source organism: Pogoniulus pusillus (assembly GCF_015220805.1). Classification (NCBI taxonomy): domain Eukaryota; kingdom Metazoa; phylum Chordata; class Aves; order Piciformes; family Lybiidae; genus Pogoniulus; species Pogoniulus pusillus. The sequence continues at coordinate 13,858,141 of NC_087265.1, forward strand.
TAACAGTAACCCAAGGACTTCAGCTACAGAAAAAGAAACACTGTCCAGAACGTTACTGACTTTTCTTTGCTTCAGGATAAAAATTATCCCTCAAGAGTTCATCTGAACTGTCCTCAGAGGAGCAGGATAAATACAGCTCAAGCTTGGAGTCAGAAGCTATGAGGACAGACCAGAGAAAATGGGTTAGTTCTTGGAAGGAGATTACATGATGACCCATTTGAAGGTTTCTGGTTGGTGCCAAGTGCCTGAACCAATTCCAGCTAGTCCTATGACACAGAGAACAAGGAGCAAAACTCAAGCAACGTGGGCTTTGGGAACAAATGTTTCTCATTTGTGGTAAAAATACCACTCTCTGCTTTGAGCAGTAGGGCAAAATTAAGGTTGCAAGTTGTGCTAGTTTGAAGCAGGCTAGAATGTTTTGGTGAGAGGAACTAGATCATAGGCTGTGAAAGGAAAACAATGGTGATGTCTACTCCCCTCAGAGTCTTGCTGAACACGAAATATAAACATTAGATAACTCTCTTGCCATTTTGTGGCACTTTCTGGCTGGGCACTGACTGAGCTGCATCTTCCTAACCTCACCTGCCACTCACCTTTGCTTCTTAACCTCTTGGCTGAACCTCTGTTCTTCTTTAGGACTGGGGTAAGGTTGAGAGGGGCAGGGGGAAGGTGCAGGGGTGGTTGGGAGCCCCTCCTGGGGACTCAGGTTTCTGGGAGGGGAGTTGTGTTTCTGTATTACTTTTATCTTGTATATTTCTGTCTATTGTGCTAGCTGTAAATAAATAGCTTCACTTATATTCCCAGAGCCAGCTGAGACTAGGCTGAGTACCTTCTAAAGTGGGGGGGGGGGGGGGGCGGAGTACACCCAAACCATCACACAAGTGCGGCACACAGATTAGAATCCTCCACTCGTTTCCAAGCTATTTATGAGCAATCCCTAACTTCTATGAATGTCTGCACAATTTACACCTTTATGGAGAGCCTATATGAAGAAACATCAGGCTTCTTCCAGAACGAACCACACCATGTTTAATTCACTGTAAGAGTTGCAGAGTTCAGTAACTGGTCTACTGTCTTCAATTCTCATCATATGTAGCCTTTCCGTTGCACTTTATAACCTCAAATATCATCTTTTCTAGGCAGACTAAATGGAATATTACCACCACTGAACCTCAGACACCTTGTATGTCTATACTAGGACCCTCATCTTCCCTAATGGAGTCTCCAGACAGATGACAGCAACCACTGAAAGAGAAAAAAATATTTTGGCATTGGCTATGTAAGGATTGAACACCTTTCCTCATCTTTATTATCCCCTTTTATTCTCAGAGGAATAGTGAGGTATAGAAAGGCAAAGATCCCAGAGCCAGTAACTTGAAGAACTAGGAGAAGGAATGAAGTTTTCTGACTCAGTCTTCTGCATTAGAGCTCCATAGTGCTTAGGCTGAAACTCAGCAACTGAAACCCTCATAGAAACCCTGCCTGTGCTTGCTTGCAATGTGCTCAAGGAGGCTAATCTTGCCACTTGTCAGCCACAATCTCAACACCAATTTTACATGCAGCCTCTTTAGAGAACTATACTGTTTCAAAAGAAAATAAAATATGGAAGGAAGAGTTTCATTGCTCTAGTCAATATGTCCCATCTCCTGCCTCCCACTGGGCTGACAGATACGGGATGCAATAATCAAACATGTCATTAGATTGGCTAACCACAGCTATCAAATGCTAAAACAAACAGCTGATAGTTTCTAATTGTTTTTCAAGGTGGTTTTTCATGGGCTTTGTTCTGATTTAGAGTTGCCAACAGATGGTCTAGTTATTAGTGCTCTGGAAAAAGGAGTCAGGAAAACACATGTTCTTCAGGGCGCAAGGTACACTGAGAACAAATACTTAGCCATGTATGTCTTGCATCCCTCCTACAAAATCCTTTGTTGATGGCCCTGCCTGCCACTGGCTTGCTTGCTGTTTCTTCCAGTTTCCCTCTCTTCTAGTCTATACAGAAACCACTGCTAAATTCAGCATTTGTTCCCAGAATTAGGATTACATCATTTTTCCTCCACAAATTATAGAGGAGATGGTGCAGTGTTGGCACAAGACATTGTGATGCATACCACATTAAAAGAAAACATTAAAGAAACCTCAAAAAACCTTCACAGAAGCAAACAGCAGTCAAGTGACTTCCTGATAACCACTTTTCTGGTCACACCTGCAGCCAAGAGGAAAAGGACTTCAGCTACAAGATACCTGCCCTGGCAGCTGCCTGAACTGACATCTTAATCCCCTCAGTGGTGAGCCTAAACATTTCTGCCTATGGAAGCTCCATCTGCCCACCAATAAATCAAGATGTTGGCCAGCCCAGAGATGTTATTAAGGTGAAGTCTGTGTACTAGTCTTCCCAATTTCAAGTCCTAAGGAACATTCATACCTGATCCTTTAAACTGGGTTGGAAGGGAGGGGAGGGTGAAAGCCAGGCTTACTATAGGCAAGCCTGAGATAACTGTGGGGTGATGTGTCAGCTCCACTGCTATCTCTGGGGAGGTAGATTACAATGAGTTGTGTGCTGGATGGTACATCAGGGTAGGAGACTAGCAAGAGCCTTCAGCCTGCTACCTTGAAGCATGCTGGGTATACACAAGAACTCTAAGTCTTACAGAGATGGACCACAGGAATCAAATAATGAGGAATCAGCACATGCAGAGCTCACTGCTAGTGGTGGCCATGGAAGAGGCTGGGAATGGTCAAACTGCACGAGTGAAAGCAAATAGATTAACTCCCTCCCTGAAATGCTTACATACCAATGCATGGAGCATGGGGAATAAGCAGGAGGAGCTGGAGATCTGCAGTAGGCTGAATAACTATGACATAATTGCCATCATTGAGACACAGTGGGACAACTACTACGACTGGGATGTTGTCAGGGATGGCTGTGTACCATTCAGGAAGGATAGATCAGCAAGATGAAGTGGGGGAGTTGCTCTCTATGTGTGAGAGCAACTGAAATGTGTTGAGTTCTATCCAAGGGGGGAGGCAGTACAGGTGCTGAGAGGGTGCTGAGAGAACTGCCTGAGGTTATTGCTCTGTCATTCTCCATCCTTTTTGCCAAATCTTGCAGACAGGAGAGGTGCCTGAGGACTGGAGAAGAGCCAATGTCACTCCAGTCTTCAACAAGGGCAAGAAAGAGGTTCCAGGGAACTACGGACCAGTCAGCCTCACCTCCATCCCTGGGAAAATGATGGAGCAGCCCCTGCTGGAGGGCATCTCAAGGCACTTGGAAGAGAAGAAGGTTATCAGGAGTGGTCAGCACGGATTTACCAAGGGGAAGTCATTCCTGACTAACCTGATAGAATTATATGATGCCATAACTAAATGGGTAGATTCAGGGAGAACAATGCATGTAGTCTACCTTGATGTTAGTAGGGCCTTTGACACTGCCTTCCATGATATTCTAGTGAGCAAGCTCAGGAAGCATGACATGGAAGAGCAGGCAGAGAGGTGGATTAGTTACTGGTTACAAGATAGAATTCAAAGAGTAGTGATCAATGGTGCTAGGACCAGCTGAAGAGCTGTAACCACCTGCGGGGTGGTTGTGGCCAGGAGGAGGTTGCTCTCTTCTCTCAGGTGGCCAGCACCAGAACAAGAGGACACAGCCTCAAGCTATGCCAGGGGAGATTTAGGCTCCAGGTGAGGAGAAAGTTCTTCACTGAGAGAGTCATTGGACACTGGAATGGGCTGCCCAGGGAGGTGGTGGAGTCACCGTTGCTGGGGCTGTTCAAGGCAGGATTGGACGTGGCACTTGGTGCCATGGTCTAGCCTTGATCTCTGTGGTAAAGGGTTGGACTTGATGATCTGTGAGGTCTCTTCCAACCCTGATAATACTGTGATACTGTGAGTCCCCCAGGGATCAGTGCTGGGTCCAGTCTTGCGCAACATCTTCATCAATGACATTGATGAGGGCACAGAGTGTCTGCTCAGCAAGTTTGCTGAGGACACCAAGCTGGGAGGTTTGGCTGAGACAGCTGAAGGCTGTGCAGCCATCCAGAGAGACCTGGGCAGACTGGAGAGCTGGGCACAGAGGAATCAAATGAGGTTCAACAAGGACAAGTGCAGAGTCCTGCACCTGGGGAGGAATAATAAACTGCACCAGTACAGGCTGGGAGGTGATCTGCTGGAAAGCAGTCCTGTGGAGAGGGACCTGGGGGTCCTGGTGGATAAAAGTTAACCATGGCACAGCAATGTGCCCTTGTGGCCAAGAAGGCCAATGGGATCCTGGGGTGTATTAGGAAGAGTGTGTCCAGCTGATCAAGGGAGGTTCTCCTGCCCCTCTACTCTGCCCTGGTGAGACCTCATCTTGAATACTGTGTTCAGTTTTGAGCTCCCCAGTTTAAGAGGGACAGGGATCTGCTGGAGAGGGTCCAGCAGAGGGCTACAAGGATGATTGGGGGCCTGGATGACATGTCTGATGAGGAGAGGTTGAGGGACCTGGGACTTTTTAGCCTGGAGAAGACTTAGAGGGGATTTAATAAATGTTTATAAACATCTCAGGGCTGGTCATGAGGTGGGGGACAGGCTCTGTTCACTTGCTCCCTGGGATAGGACAAGGAACAATGGTTGTAAATTGCAGCATAAGAGGTTCCACCTCAACACAAGGGGTAACTTCTTTGCTGTAAGGGTCACAGACCACTAGAACAGGCTCCCCAGAGAGGTTGTAGAGTCTCCTTCCCTGAAGACTTTCAAGGCCTGTCTGGATGTGCTCCTCTGTGATCTGTGCTAGATTGTGTGGTTCTGCTCTGGCAGGTAGGTTGGACACAATGGTCGCCTTGGGTCCCTTCCAACCCCTAATACCCTGTGATCCTGATAACACACAAAAAGCTGAAATACCAGTTTTGTGTAATCCTGTCTAGGACAGGGAATTTTCAGTTTCCTCTAATGCAGCCTTCTTGTATACAACAGATTTTGTCAAGCTCCGTTTTCCAGCTGCATCTCTCCAGTTCTACCAACCATCCTACTATGTTACTTACCTGCTTACATTTATCTATATTGAAGGGATTCAAACCTCCTGCTTCTTCTTGCACTCTCTTTATAAGCACAAATTCACAAGAATTAACTACAGACATAGAAAAATGTTAAAGGAACATAAAAGCTCCCAGGTACCTTGTCTATGGTCCTGCAACACATCAGCAGTGGAGACAGAAACAGCAGTACACAGTGTCTCTGGCCCCCATTCAGATGTCTACTGCAGTTCAAATGAATGTGCTGCTTCATCTGACCCCTGCAGATCATAAAATGATCAATCTTGATGCTGCAGACTCTGCTGAGACCATAAGTGAGTTTCCAGAGGAGCTGAAATACTTTCTCTAGATATTTCAGTCCAAAATATGGTGAAAAAATGAATGATAATGCAGAGAACCAGGAGACAGAATGAGCTCAGCTGATGTCAGGCGCCTCAATAAAATGACAAACGATACGGTCTGCATTCCTAAATCTAAATGACAGACTTCCTAGGAAAGCAAAATATCAAGGAATTGGTATCCAGAGTCTTAAAATAATATTCCTTTCCCTGCCATAGTGAGCTCTCTGAGACTCTGCTTGCTACCAGACCTCCTGTGAACAAACTTTTACACTAAAACTATTCCAGCATCAGGAAGGACTAATTTGTTGCAAGGGATTATCTGTATGATCACCCTCAAATTCAGTTGGTTCCAAAAGGGGTCATTCCAGTACAACAGTGAGGGAAGTTAAAGCTCCCACAAGTCCACCTGTAAATTAACACAGCAGCAATGCAGTTATCAGGGCCTGATCCAGCAGTGTTTTCTTTTTCACAGCATCCCATATCTCAGAGTCGATTGCCTGAATCAAACCCTAATGGCCTACATTTAAGTTTAATGACTCCAAAAAGAAGATTGTATGTTCCCACCAGAAGACCCCTTGGCAGAGCAGATCAGAGGTTGCAGACAGGATGCTCAGTGCAGCTACTAGAGAATCCCATTTCCCACCAGGTCGATTTGTTCCACAATCTCCCAGAGCCACTGCATGGATTTGAAGAGACCAACTGCTGTGGCTTGTGATACATCTCGACTGATGTACCCAAGTAGTTTGGGATACTTCTTTAATTTTAAGTGTTTACTTGCAAAAGACCCAATGGGAAAAATGTCTCATTTACCACAGAGGAAGTTACTGACCCAGCAAAGCAAAACTAAGGACAAGTAAGACCCATTAAAATGAAGGAAGAGCTTCTCTGTGTGGAAGGCAAAGCTTCCTAACTAATTCCTTAGGGGAAAAAGTGCCACAGACCAACAAACAAAAGCACTTTCACAGCATTAAGGAAGTTTTCAGAGATGTTAACTCTCCTTAGTGGGTCAGAAGAGCACACTTTGCTTCATAATGACTAAAATAGTTGGTTGTCACCATAAGAATTATGTCAGGGGCTACAATCACCTCTCTGGGTTCTCACTTTGACATATAAGCTCCCAGCCCTGATTTCTATATAAGAACGACCCTGGACTGCCTGCATAAATGGAGGTGAGACTTTTGTGGAGATACAGAGGGAGAAAAACCTAGCAGCTGAAGTACGATGGGAATCTCTTGCTTCACAGACTTAGTTCCTTCCTCTTATTGTCACTCTGAAAGTCCCTATTGTTACGTGAGAAGCTTTACCTATATGACAGGATGGAGGGACCCATCAAGGAGAAGGTGATCACAGTCCAGCATATTTGGATGCCACACAACGAATAATTTGTGATCACACAAGAGAACACAACAGAAATTTTATCCAAGTTGAATTTTTGCACATTTTTGTAAGGCAATTGAACCCTTCTGCACCTCCACAAGGCACAACAGGTCTCATCACCACTCTCACACACGCAAATTAAAAAGTACATAAAGAAGAAATCTCCCTACTCTAATGAGATATTGGTGGATCTTGGCAAGCTGCAGATGGCCAAGAGCCAGGAGACAAAGTGCTGGCAGTGACTAGACATTGTCCACAGAAATTGTTTAATCAACTCCACGGCTACAGTTAAAATGTATAGAAAGAAATGAAGCAACTGATTCTGTGCACTTGATTTAGAACCTGTAAATCATAGAATCATAGAATCAACCAGGTTGGAAGAGACCTCCAAGGTCATCCAGTCCAACCTGTCCCCCAGCCCTAGCCAGTCAACTAGACCATGGGACCGAGTGCCTGTCATGGAGGGTGGCAAAGCCTCTGAAAGGTCCCCATGCCATGTAAGTTACAGTGTCTCACATTGTAAGCCAAAAGCATCGTAAAACCAAAACAATCTTCTGGTCCCATGAGAAGTTTCCTCCCTAGGGAAGACAAAAGGAAAACATCAGCCAATGTTTTCCAGCTATCGGCCTTGGTTCTCATGCACACTGACCACCTGCTGATGGGCTGAGCTTTGGGTGGTCCTACAGGTTGTTTTGGTAAGAACTGCCCAATTATACAGGTTGATGATAACTTTGTGCCAATCTGTAATAATATCCTAAAAACTGTCAGAGCTGGTGAGCACAGCTCTTTGGAACGTTATAGATGGTGTGTCTGCCTGGATGGGTGTGTGTGCGCTGCCACTACTGCACCCTGCGGGCCACCAACCTACCAGCTACCAAGCCAGCTGCCTGCCTGCGGCCCGTTCCGACCCATCAGCCTGCTCCAGCATGCCTGCCTGCTTCAGCCTCAGCCCGGCGTGAGACTGCTGACGCCTGATCCTCAGAGGCAGAGGGCCTGCTTGGGCCCCATCCTGGCCGGGGAAAGGGACAACGCCCTAGTGGTGCTGCGAAACCCTGCTAAGCTGCTGACTGTGAGTAGACTGATGGACTCTAAAGATCAAGACTGAACAACTTCAAAGACTCAGAGAACTCTTTAGAGAATCACAGACTCTCTTTTATTTACCATTTTCTGAACTGTTACTCTAGCCTCATCAAAGAATTCACCTGGGTACCTTAGTTTCGGGAGGGGATCTTCACATTTTAGCAACAAATCACTTGATCTTTGCAAGCCAGCCTCGCCTGTTTTCCCCATGAATGTCCTGTGAAACTGCGTTCCACGACAGTGCCTCAGCCAGGCTTTGCTTGAACACCTCCAGGGGTGGTGACTCCACCACCTCCCTGGGCAGCCCATTCCAGTGCCAATCACTCTCTCTGGCAACAACTTCCTCCTAACATCCAGGCTGTACTTCCCCCGACACAACTTGAGACTGTGTCCCCTCGTTCTGTTGCTGGTTGCCTGAGAGAAGAGACCAACCCCCACCTGGCTACAGCCTCCCTTCAGGTAGTTGTAGACAGCAATGAGGTCTGCCCTGAGCCTCCTCTTCTCCAGGCTAAACAACCCCAGCTCCCTCAGCCTCTCCTCATAGGGTTTGTGTTCCAGGCCTCATTTTGATTTCTGCTTTAACCTTAGAGTGTCAGTGAGGATATCTAAACTGCTCTTCTCTATCCTCAAAAATGACCTAACCGTCCTGAAAAATAATAAGCCCAAAAGGAAAATAAATAATAATAAAAAAATCCACCAACAAACAAAAAAACCACATCAGGCTCAGACCTCATCAAAAGACATGAAAACTTTAGAGTCTAAAGGTTCCTCATTTTCTTCTTCAAAGAAAAAGCTGCATCAATGAAGCAGCAAATTCTGGATGACTGCACGATGGCCCAAAACCAGTAGGAAAATTCAACAGTCAAGTAATGCTGTGTCTTCCTAACAGCATATTTCCTTCTTTTGGGGCCTGCATCAGGAACAGTGTGGCCAGTAGGACAAGGGAGGTTATTCTTCCCCTGTACTCAACACTGCTCAGGCCACACCTTGAGTCCTGTGTCCAGTTCTGGGACCCTCAATTGAAGAGAGATGTTGAGGTGCTGGAACATGTCCAGAGAAGGGCAACAAAGTTGGTGAGGGGCCTGGAGCACAAATCCTATGAGGAGAGGCTGAGGGAGCTGGACTTGTTTAGCCTGGAGAAGAGGAGGCTCAGGGCAGACCTCATTGCTGTCTACAACTACCTGAGGGGACATTGTAGCCAGGTGGGGGATGGCCTCTTCTCCCAGGCAACCAGCAACAGAACAAGGGGACACAGTCTCAAGTTGTGCTGGAGGAAGTATAGGCTGGATGTTAGAAGGAAGTTGTTGCCAGAGAGAGTGATTGGCACTGGAATGGGCTGCCCAGGGAGGTGGTGGAGGCACCGTCCCTGGAGGTGTTCAAGCAAAGCCTGGATGAGGCACTTAGTGCCATGGTCTAGTTGACTGGCTAGGGCTGGGTGCTAGGTTGGACTGGATGATCTTGGAGGTCTCTTCCAACCTGGTTGATTCTATGATTCTATGATTCTGTTGATTTCAAAATACATCAGGAAATGCTATAAAATGGAAGACATTTTTCTTTAACAAAATATGCAATTGTTGATGCTTCATTTAGATTTTCCATCCCAGAGGAAAAGGAGAATGGGAATTTAAATCAAAACTTTTTGTGCAAATAAAAAACATTTACATCATCCAGCATTTAAATATTTTAGTTTGTTCTATGTTCTATTCCCAACTCAATTCAAACTTCATAGTTCACAAATGAGCATTTGGGACTCCCTGAAGCCTGGATCTGAACTCTCTCAGTCCCTGAGGGCCCTATGGTCTCTTTTCAACCCTTCGTATGAAGACTGGAATGCACCCATCATAGAAGAAGAAACATGCTCCTAGACATGTGATCCTTCTGGCATGAAGTGACCTTTGGGGTCTTCAGACAAGAGTCTTCCTCTCTGAGCCTTCTTCTTTGATTCACCCCGCTGGCCTAAACTTAGTGAAACCTAATTGCAAAGTTGTCCTTTCATCTGATCTATTTAGACTGAAATTCCTCATCTGAAAGACCTTTCAGGAAATCTCTGTTTTTCCTTCAGGCTCTCAGCCAGGCTCAGATGTCACTGTGACCCAGGACCTGAGGCTGCTCCTAAAGACATGTGAGAATGAGGACAGTAGGCTCTTGACAGACAGAGATGGCCAAACTGTTATTGCATCCACTTCTCCCTAACCCATGCTTTTATTGCCTAAAGTCCACAGAAAAATCTCTCACTCTGCGGAACATGCACTGAGAGCTCTTCACAGCCACAGCCACAGCTGCTCTTCGGCTTATTACAGCCTTCTGTCTTTTGATGTTGATTCCTCCACACTCAGCCACCCTCTCAGAAACCCAGCCAGCCTCCTCCTTTGTACTCCTGCCTCAGCAGATAGTGCCTGGGTGACAGGCAGGAGCCCACACATTGCCACTGCTCTGAGCCTTCTAAGTAAGGAGAAGTGCTGGGAAGTATCTCAGGAAACTCTTCTGGTGGGACATGGGTAAAGAGCAAGTGTTTTCAGTGCCATCTATGCCATTAGTCAACTAACAAGCTTTTCTTAGCCTAAGTTTATGATAAGTTATGTATGGGTAAGGAACATGGCAAAATTCCTACAAATATGATCAAGCAGCAGAACACCCCAAGTTAAAACTATTCTCCTAAAAGAGCATCTCTGTTTAGTAGAAAAGACTATAAGCCAAATTTCCAAAACTTTTCACCACCTTTTGCTGAAAAGAATCCACCTAAAATAATCTACACCCTGTTTTATTTCCTCTTATCTGCACTCAACTCCTTCTTGGTAGACAAAAATCAGTTTCTGGCCTGTAGCTCTCTCTGTAATGGTTCCTAAAGCCATTCTGTTGTTGGAAGCAACAAAGTGAACCATCCAGGCAAAGCCAAGATTTTACTGGTGTTAAGGCTGTAAAGCAGGTGGCCAAAGTTTTCCCTTCACCAGCCCCCTGCTTCCATGAGGTCAGCAGTGCAGGTAATCAGACTGTGACAGACAGGACGCACCACAGCCCTGACTGCTCAGGCCATCTCTCTGCTGACGAGTGCTGGAATGGGATTTTCAGGTGCTGTTTAGACACACACACAAACACATGAACTTTGCTTGGGTTCAGTCTAGCTCATACATGAGATCACTGGAAGAAATCAAGAGCTAGTTCCAGGAAAAAATCCCAACATTATCCACCCCTCCACTCTCCCGCAGTGCAGGGATGTGGATGCGGAGCCCTGCGCCTGCTGCTCACCTCCAACTGAGCCAGCAGAGGGGAAGTGCCAAGGCACAGGGCCCCAGACAGCCTTTAGGCTGGATGAATCCATGCCCAGCTAGTTAGAGCTGTGTTTCTACTCTAAAATTAAGTGCACTTCTGAAAGCTTGAGTGCTCTTCTGAGACTACACTGCTGTGCAGGCAGGTCCTGTTGAGTCTGATCTGAAGCCAGTGTCACTTCCCTGTCTTTTCTACTCTGTTGCTCAGTGTGGTCCAAGTGTCGAGCATCCACAGCACTGAAACACAAAGCACAGTGTAGCCCCTGTCTGAAGAAGCTTGTTTGTTCTCTCAGCTTTCCTGTCAAATCATGGACTGAAAAACAATCTGGTGAGCCACAGCAGAGGAGGAAAGAAATAAACTGCATAACTGAGATGTTCAGCTGAGGTATTTTTGTGCATGCTGATAAATTCTGCTGGTGTAAAGAGAACCCCCTTGACAACTTTACTGTACTGTTATCGTTAAAATTAACTGTAGTGTGAAACTGAAGAAGAGTCAATAAACCTCTCCTTTTCCTAAAGGAAATCTGGCTACAAATACAGCATGCTCCCAGGGTCTGTGCTAACTGCAGAACAAGTCTCATTTTTTCATCTTGCAAATTCCAGTTACTTAATGTTCCTATTTTGGCAAACATTTTCTGTTCTATGTTAAGAGCATACTCCAGAAAGTTATTCTATTTTAATTAAAAAGAACTCAGACACCAGTTGAAGTGCTCAAATCCTTTTCTTAATCTGCTTTAGTACAACAGTCCCTGGGAAGACTGGGCAGTACTTAAACTTTGGGCTGGAAGGTGATGCTGAGGCTATAGCAGAAAGACACTAACAGCTCAGATCATTCTCTCTGCAAAGACTCGTCACAATTTTTTCTTGTAGTTGTTTCATTTGGAGACCATGGAGAGGAGGATTAAATCCTAGGACTGAGGACTGCTAGCTAGGTGTGCCAGGAACAGCCACTTTTTGAGCAGACAAAAGTCTGGAGGCTGGTGAGTCTGTAAGGAGCGAGATGTACCTTGCCTGAAGAGAATCACTGTGTGAAACCCTGAGGGATTACCTTGACACTGCTTGTTTAATGCTCCCCCTCCATAAGGCAAGCTTGGCTCAGGACAGCATCTAACAAGCTGATGATTTGGTGCGAGACACCCTGACTCAGAGCTGAACACAGAGACTGCCAGTGGAATGGGCTATATAAATGATCCAGACAGGTTGTTGTTACTAAATATTCCATGAATTACCAAATGATCCTGCAGTTGTTTCCATGTGAGGCAACAGCAGGAGCTGAGAACTAAATTCCAGTACAATCTTGCATAAATACCTCCCTCTCACCTCCCCAGAGCATGCCATTCAGTGCTTTGTGTCACAAACAAGCCCGTAGGTATGTCTGCCCTGTTTGGAGCAGTGAAAGACAACCACCATGTAAAACTTACAGAACCATAGAATGGTTTAGGTTGGAAGGGACCTCAAAGGTCATCCAGTTCCAACCCCCCACCATAGGCAGGAACACCTCCCACTAGAACAGGTCACTCAAGGCCTCATCCAACCTAGCCTTAAACACCTCCAGGGAGGGAGCATCCACAATCTCCCTGGGCAACCTGTTCCAGTGTCTCACCACCCTCACTGTAAAGAACTTCTTCCTAACATCTAGTTTAAATCTCCCCTCTGCCAGTTTAAGCCCATTATTCCTCATGTCATTACAGGACATTTTCAGGGCATTCAGAATAAGACACCAACACAAGGTAAAGTACTCCTGCAAGGAAGTAGGGTTGGGATAGTTTTGGGTTTTCACACAAGGCTCTTGGTGTTTTACACACTTCTCTCATAGTCCTGCAGGACTACACATCATTTGCCCAAGTCACTACTGGACTCATGATCCCTGGACCATTTAAATGTTACTATGTGGGAAGATATCTCACAACAGCCATTAGTCAAGGTGGAAGTTTTTCCTACCTGGCCAGGTATCTTCATCACCCATCTCCAGCAGGGTGATGAGTCCCATCCTCATGGGGCCAGCTCCACTCTCTGGGGGGAGGGCCAGGGAGGAAGAGTCCCAGTACCTAAGGGTCCCACTGTTACTCTCCTCCTGTCTGCAGTCAGCTTACTGCCCAGAGGAAGGAACTCAAAAGCAAAGACTGTAAACAAGTGGGATGGCTATTGCCAATGCAGATTTCTCATTGCAACAGCAAGGATCACCAAAAGCAGCCTGAAGGTTTTGCAATTACCAGAAATGCTGGCACTTGAAATACCTTGGTCTGATGCTGCCAATTTGAGTGACCTCATGTAAGATTATGTTAGTTTCAGACTTTTTCTTCCTCTTCTCTATGACAAGATGTAATTCACACCAGAAACAATTTCATCAAAGCCATTTGCAAAACCTTTTCCATATTGTCTAGTTCTCATCCTCCCCCCAGGTCCTTGAGGTTTGTCTCCTGAAGGAAGGCTGTAAATCTTTGTACAGGATGGCAGGAGATCTTTGAACATCTGAGTTATTATGTAAATGTAGCATCAATGGTGCTTTTACTGCAAGTTGATTGGGATTGCAAATGAAGCAACAGTGATTTACAGGCCTTAGTGCTTCCTGCAAACAAGAATTCATGTTATTCACTGACCTTGAACCCAAATTCTCTGCTCTGTCCTGAACGCTGAGACAGCCCATGCCTGGGCTGGAGCTGAGACGCTACATATCCCACCTGTGCCCATTGACCTGTTTCTTCAAATATGAAGAAAATTACCACGGGCCAGTTTCCAACACTGAATGTTACTGGATAGCCTTGTTCCACATATAACCCATTTCTTAGCAGGAAAGCTAATTAGATACTACCAGTGCAAACATGAAATTGGTCCCTCGTGACCCTATAGTGCCATAAGGACCAGGATGTGGCAGACAGTGCTTGTGCTAGGCTGGAAGGATCCAGCAAAGATGTGCTCACCTGACACAAAGGCCACTTTCTCTTTCAGTATAGGAAGGACATCAGCAGCTTTTAAACCATCATTTCGAAATGAACCTGAAAAACAGGAAAGCAGGAAAACCTCATTAGAAGAGAGCATGTCTTTGCTCTCAGCTTCACAGAGACTTCACATTTCTCAAGATCAGACTGAAGAAAATCTATAAATTACATAAAAGCACCAACAAACAGACCCTAATGTCTGATACACAAAGAGCATTAACAGAGGTATGTTTGCAAAAAGAACATACAGGGATCAGCTTCTTGCATTATCATTCATAAGTTCTGAAAGGCCAACAAATTTCCCACCAAGTAACCAGATTTATCCCCACTGTCTATTTCACAGACCATCCTATCAAGCTTGGGAGATGCTCAGGTAGTGCACTGAGCCAGATGCCTTCTCCCTTCACTGTTTGGAATATAGTCTAGGCAAAACTGCAGTGAGCATTACAGCACATACTCATCCATCTAGCACCAACCCTTGAGACAGATTTGCACAGGGGCTGATTTAAAAAAGATTTTCTCCTTCCCCTCCTTTTGCTCTACACAGCTGGAGATGGAAGAGTTCAAAGTGGAGACTGTGCTCAGAGGGAGAACACACTCCTTACAATCCAGCCAAAGTTTTCCCTGGGTAAGGAAGGGTTTGAAGGCACAGCACATGCTCATGTAATTCAGGCTGTTTAATTACATGTTAAATAAACCTGCATGGGCCATTTGCCCTCCCTGCAGTGCCAAGTTATTTCACTTCTCCCTGAAGTTCACTAAAGAAATACCAGAGTTTTCCTCTCCTGGAAGCCTTAGAAAAATAATTGCTTATGGTTTCAGGCGGCAGCAGCATCTTTCTGCTTTGCTAAAGACCAGCAGTAATGGATCACCCCTAGACCAGCCCGACACTGCTACTCCACCAGTACCAATACAAAACAAAAGGTGGATTTGAAGGACACCTTTGCAATTGCTCTGAAAAATAACTCATCCATCACTGGGTAGTGAATGCCTATCATGACAAAGTATCTTCAATATGGTCTTAAATTTATTCCAGCTCATCCAAGAGTATAACACATTTGAAACCCTGTGGTTTTACTTTCTGTCTTTCACAGGCTAGCAGCAGCCACCATTCTTCTCAGCTGGTTCCAAGGCAAGAAAGTCTTCTCACTAAGCAGCTTTGTTCATTGGCTAGAAACAGGGCAACATTGCTTCAGCCATTACACCTTCCTTGCTGAATGCTGCAGATGATACCTGACCACCTGGGTCTGAAAGTGAGAATAGGGAAAAGTCCCCTCTATATATTGTGACTTCTTGTGTCGTGCAGCCGGCAAAGGTGCAGTGGCTGGATCCATGCAGACACATGGAACATAGAGGATGAAGACTGTAACAGCCATCGTCACCCACAGCTGGATCCTGCATAACTTCAAGTAGTGTTACTATTATGGTTGAGTTATTGTCAAAGGCAAATGAAGTAGCATCTGCCATTCACACCCAGATTGTGTAGCAAGACTGTTCTACACACACAAATAAATCCCTCACCAATGAACAATGGCTACAACTACCTCTCTGTGTCCCCCACATGCTCTCAGGTGTCACCTCTGTGACATTCAGCTCCGGAGGATAAGCAAGTTCACCAGCTGAGCCTACACCTTGTGAAAATCAGCACACAAAGGTACTGAGGTAGTTTAGTGCAAGGCCCAGATCAGTGTAACTGCCATGTAAGCAGGCATTGGAGAATGGTCCTCAGGGAACCCTAAAGAGTGCTGTGTGTCAGTGAAGTGTTTTGCCCTAGGGAAACTGGTCCTGGTTGTTGAGTTCTTTCTGTGTTCAAGTAAGTAGGACTTTGTGCACACTGTGTTATTAAACATACAAGACTTATCCTCTGAACAAGAATAACCCCTCAGATCCCAGGTTGTGGCTGTATCTCACCACTAAGGCAGGGACTATTAACACAAAGGCTAAATCTGGAATTTAAGCAGCTTTGTATATAACATTTCATTGATATACAAAGCAAACAAAGACAGCCAATGTACTAGACACATCATGATGGCTCAGACACTGAAGCAGAGTAGTGGACTGAATTTCTCCAGCTACAAGAATAGCAGTGTCAGTGTGAGCAGAGTTTTGGTCAATATTTGTTCAGTCTGTCAAGGAAAGAGCAAAGTCAGTTCTTAGACACTTAACTGTGCAGTAGGCATTATGTGACTCAAGTCTTAGTGAACATCAGCCACAAAACATCAGTGAGTGCAGTATTCATGTGTGCAAAATGCACAGTAAGGACTTAGCAAGAACCTGCTGTACCTGGCTGAAGGACAGCTTCAAACTCTCCCCCATGTGGAATGACAGCTACATCTCACAGAGGTAATACACATGAAGACCAGGGGAAAAGTGTACGACTTCTGAAGATGGCCACCTCCTGAGCTGCAGCAGAGCAGGCTGTAGGCAGGGCCTCACTAACAGTCCTAACGTCCTGACTGTGCACAGGAGAGGATATAAAGGGTGAACAACACTGCCAGCAGGTGTTTTTACCTTTCTCAGTAGCCCTTAGGATAGGTCAGTCATACTTCAGTGATGAATGAATTAGGAAACTGTGAGCCTATCCTATAGATGGGGAATCAACAAAGACTTCTAATTGCTGCAAAGCTTCCTTTGCAATGAAGGAGGAATCTTCTGGAGGTAAATTGGTGCCCAAATCAATGGGTGGTGTACACACTCACCCACTTGGGCCCACACTCTGGATGATGTACACACTCATACAAGAGGCAACTCACAACCCACAAGATGAGGCCATGGCCACTGCTTTCAGAGGTCATGCTGGCTTCTGACAAAATCCTCACATTATCAGTGACATCTCAGGGCATGCTGTCAGGTTTCCAGCAAGGACTAAGGGAAGGGATGCATAAATGAGCAAAACTATGGCTGTAATAAAGGCCCCCAAAGGCAACAGCAAATCTTTCTCCAGGAGGGTCCAGTAGAGCAATGATGCATTCCCAGTTCCTCAGTTATTATAAGCATACCCGTAATAATGCCATTTCCCAGCTGTTTCTAATACATTTGCTTTGTTTGTTTGCATGCTGGATTTGAAGCTATGTCTGCATAGCAATGTCTACTTTTTTGCTACAGACCTCCAAGTATACAACCAGCCAGACAGTTTGTTACTAGAGGATGATGAAGGTTGCGCTTTATATCCCACTCTGCAGCTCCCTCCTATCCCTGTGAGATCCAAGCCTTTCTGCAGTGGAAGAACAGAGAAGGGCAGATGGATAAAGGAATCATAGAATCAACCAGGTTGGAAGAGACCTCCAAGATCATCCAGGCCAACCTAGCACCCAGCCCTAGCCAGTCAACTAGACCATGGCACTAAGTGCCTCAGCCAGTCTCCTCTTGAACACCTCCAGGGACAGTGACTCCACCACCTCCCTGGGCAACCCATTCCAATGCCAATCACTCTCTCTGGGAAGAACTTCCTCCTAATTTCCAGCCTATACTTCCCCCAGCACAACTTGAGACTGTGTCCCCTTGTTCTGTTGCTGGTTGCCTGGGAGAAGAAGCCACCCCCCACCTGGCTACAACCTCCCTTCAGGTAGCTGTAGACAGCAATGAGGTCACCCCTGAGCCTCCTCTTCCTGCCTATTGCCCATCTGCTAGTCTGTTGGCTCACCATCATCATGGGACTAGACAATAATACCTTTCTTGTCCTTCTACCTGCAATTCTCACCACGGTCTGCAAAAAAGCCTGTGTACTAAACCCATGTCTTTAACAGAAAAAAGACAAACAGTATTGTCCCATGTCCCAGTCACCCTGCAGCACTGCACATCTTTATCATGTCCTGGCCTAGTGCATTATCCACACGGCAGGGAGACTACAGCTACCTGCAAACTTTCATTACTCCAGTGACACAAGAAGAAAACACAACCTGCCTGCAGGAACAGCTAGCAGAAAAAATGATTTTTTTGTAAGCTTGGAAGCACTGAAAAATTCAAAAAGTGGATTCTCAACGTGGCTGAGTCACATTTCAGGGCAGGGCAAGTGTCACACATGCACAGCCTAGCTCCCAGCAGGGATTCCCTGCACAGCAGAAGCAGCTCACAGTTTTAGGTGAGATGCTGTAATGAGAAGCCAGCTGGGTGAAATGGGAAGCTTAAGATATGTTTCCACATTAAATGCAGCAGATCTGAAATTCATTTTTTCCCCACACAAGTGTCCCAGGTGTCCTAGGGAACTCACTGCCATGGGATGCAAAGGTCAGCAGCTCAAGGGGCTTCCCAAATGAGTTAGAGACCTGCAAACAAAAAAAATTCTCCAGGGAAATGTAAAGGTTAATAAAATAAGGAAGAGTTTTGGAAAGAATATGTCTATAGACTTTGGAGTGAAGGCCAGACTCTAACTTTCAGAATGACATATAAATTATCACTGCAGAGACTTCTGTGGGTTAAGGATTTCTTTCTCTAAGCAGAGCACAGAGCCTCTGTTGGAGACACTGTCTCGGGCTAAATGGACCAATGGTCTGCTCCAGAATAGCTTTTCCTAGAAAAGCTTCAGTCCTGATCTGAAAAACGCAGCTCTTGGCTTCAAATAAAGATCAGCTGCTAGAAATATGGAAATACTCTCTATGCCTAAAAAAAGCATGCGTAGGCAAGGAGGCCTCCTGTCAGAGCACCGCATGGGGCTTAATCACTTGGCTCCTGATGCCTTCAGCAGGAGTTGTTCATCCCAAGTCCCATGCAATGTTTCAGGAAAGGCAACCCACATTCTCATAGTTCTCAGAACAGATTTGACTATTTAAAAACTCTGGCATAAAGTTTCTTTAACCAAACAAAGCTGAACTCCTTGAGCTAAACTCATCCCTTAAGGAACTCTACTGGAGTCCAGGAGGCAGCAGTAGAATTAATCTAGTCCATATTGATTCTTTCTTCCTCCCTCAGGAAAAAATATCCATTCTACTTCTTCCTCACCCCTGTTTTTTGGATCATTTATCTCCTAGCTTTAGCATAGCCTATTTGTCTTCCTACCTCATTCCTCACAGTATCACAGTATCATGAGGGTTGGAAGAGACCTCACAGATCATCAAGTCCAACCCTTTACCACAGAACCCAAGGCTAGACCATGGCACCAAGTGCCATGTCCAATCTTGCCTTGAACAGCCCCAGGGACGGCGACTCCACCACCTCCCCGGGCAGCCCCCCCCAAAAAAAAGTTTCAGTGGATTTTGGTTTTATTTGCAGTACAGTAGCATCCTGGCTTTCTACAAGATACAGAGGAGACATCAGATGTGAGCAGAGTGAGGCAGAACAAAGGAGATTTTAGTATTCCCATTGTAGCCTTTGCAAACTGAGACACGGAGAGATTGACTTGTCCAGTGTCAGACGGAAAGTGTGTGCAAAGCTGAACTCTCATTTCCCCGGTGCTTTTCTCATACAACCATCCCTTTGTTTTCTGGGTGAATATAATCCTCCTTTTTTCTTCTCTTTACACTTCTTGTTTCCTCCTCCTGCCCTTCTCTCTCCACTATTCTTGCTTTCTGCCTCAAATATTTGTGTATGCTAAACCTTCTTTAACCCCTTCCTCCCTTTCCCGCATGCTATTGTCTGTCCCTGCAGGGCTGTGAGCTTTCCTACTTTGATTTCCCTGATTTTCTACAAGCCATGGAGAGAGGCTTAGCTGAGGCCTGCTGGGGTCTGTGCCACTGGGATTTTACTGACTGAGGCTCATTGGTTCAGAGGCAGAGAGGCCACAGCATGGCACAAGCATTTGGTTGAATAGAAGCAACATGTGCTCCGGATTCGTACTTTAGCACCATCTGGCAGAGATAAATGGGGCTGGACACTGCATCTGCTGATAGCTCCTCTGTGGACAACAGCCTGATCCTTGATGCAAAGAAAGAACATTTCAGTGCCCTGATCCCCCCAGGAGCCTGTGAGGCTCTCCTGCCATGCTTCCCTGCTGCAGGCAGGTTAAGGGCAGGTTTTGACTTCACAGAGGAAGGAAGGGCTGAATTGAATCAAACGCAGGATCAACCAGGGAAAAACAAAACAAAACAATATGAAACAAACCAAAACCAAACCCCAAACAAACAAAGCCAAAACCCACAACAACAACAAAAAAAACCCCACAAAATTAATCTGTAAATATCATTGCCAGCTATTACTGAAAAATTACTCCACTAAAAAGATTATTATTCTCCTTAATAACCAATAAAAAGGTCATACCTGGCCCTATAGGAAGTGTTTATAGCCCTAAGACTGCAGGTTAGAGTATGGCAGGGACAGGGTGTAAAGCAGGTCAGACTAGCACCACAGCCCTGGGGCAAAGGTGGCAGCTGTCACCTCCATCCATGGTTTGCTTTCTCAAGCAAGAGCTCACAGTATCACAGTATTATTAGGATTGTAAGAGACCTCACAGATCATCAAGTCCAACCCTTTACCACAGAGCTCAAGGCTACACCATGGCACCAAGTGCGACGTCCAATCTTGCCTTGAACAGCCCCAGGGACGGTGACTCCACCACCTCCCCGGGCAGCCCATTCCAGTGTCCAATGACTCTCTCAGTGAAGAACTTTCTCCTCACCTCGAGCCTAAATCTCCCCTGGCGTAGCTTGAGGCTGTGTCCTCTCATTCTGGTGCTGGCCACCTGGTGATCCTGACCCGTGTATCCTTCCTAAATGACTGAGTGTGGCAAAGAGACTGTCTGCATTCAGAATACCTTGAGCAGTAAACATGATCACAGCATGAAACACTCATCTGGGAGACCTGCAAAAGCTAAGATGGACATTGCTGGTACTTTTCCAGGAGAGCACAGGTGGCATTGGTTGTGTTTCACAACCTACGCTGAGCCAGGGCTAGAGGTAGCTTTTGGCTCTGCAGTGGAAGTGTAAATAATCCATGGAGACCTTCATAGGCTTGTGATAGCTTTCCTGCTATACAACTAAAGACCAACATAGTACAGTTTGTGGTTGAAATCCACTTATTTCTGCACATGTAAGTGTGTATAAACACAGGATTGTAGATGTAGAGTACACTAAGTGGGTTACAGGTACCTCATAGAGGATCCAACCATGAATCTTCTGTGAATCTGATATCTCATTCTCTTGTACAAAGTGGAAAGTTTTAATGGCATCAGATCTAGCATGCAGACTGACACACAGACCCACACTGCAGCTTCAAAAGTTGTAAGAACCATGGGCACCAAAGAGGTGAGGGGTCCACAAGACTAATCCCATCGTACCACATGCCAAGCACTTTATCCCAGCTGAGGCAAAAGTTACACTCGTTACATTGCTGCATTTATTCTAAAACAAAAAGGTGATGTTGGTTTTACATGGATGCTCAGGTTCTGTCCAAGACTAATATTATTTTTCCTGTGTTTCCTTATTCTGTCCTTCCTCTTATTAATCATATACTACTACTGCTCACTGGAACATCCTTCTGGTCACAGCTATCGGGTTGCAAACACCACAGGCTGCCTCCATTTCTGAGACGTGCCAGTGCTTGTTAGAGATCCAACTCCTTTTCTGTCCCATCTACAGCAACAGGGCTGGTCCCTCTGATTTCCCACTGCTCGAAGTCCTGCAAAGGGGCAGCCATTGCCAGTGAATGCCCCCTTTCCTTCCCTGCCTCTAACACCAAGAAAAGCAGGGCTGGGGCTTGGGGGATCTTGCTAATTGCTAAAATTATTATTCCTTCCACAAGGTACTTGGCAGCATTGAGCCTCCCAGCACAGCCTTTGAATGTCCACACATTTAAACAGTAGCCTCAGCTTGAAAGCCAACAAAGAATAGGCAAAGCTTCAAGAAAGATACAGCTGCTTGAGCAAGCATGCAAATTCATTAGCCTCCATGCACATGCCGTCTCTAACAAGCTGCGTTCAGCATCTGAAGCCTAAAACGTTGCACCCTGTGCATCCCACCTAAACCAACAGTCAAGCTGTCCCTTTTCATGCATGGCACAAAATCACTCAAAGCATCAGAAGGATGTTGAATTAATGCAGTATTTGCAATGAAGGCTTTGTTTCATCTCTATGCATGGGAGATTTTACTCATTTCACTTTAAACATACACTCATAGAGACACACTAAAGAGAAGACAATGACTGAGTCAGTCTTTCTTTCACTTATTTGCTTTTGATTTTCATCAGGGGTTTGGAATCAGGCTGAGATCTTTCACTCTCTACCCTTAGAAAAATAATTAGACATTACAGGTAGCCCTGTGGATAGCACATCTGACTGCTAGTCAAAAGACTTGGCTCTATTTGTGGTTCTGTTCCTAAATTGCTTTATGATCCTGAACAAACTGGTTTTACTGCACTAGATCTTGGTTTTCTTCTCTACAGAACACAAATAATGACTGCCTACATTAGTAAAGCACAGTCAGGTCCACAGACCTCAAAAGCCCCTTACAAATATGAACTAATTTTGTCTCAAAAACCCTTTTTGAGGCAGGGAACTGTTTCAGTGTACCTTTTATGGACAGGTAAAACCAAGGCACCAACAGTACAGGCAAAAATGAGGCACCAATAGTAGGAAGGCTTTGCTGCGGCAATCACAGAATAGACTTTTGGAGCAGACACGAGACAGTGAAAGAATTGGAAAAATCAGGTCATCTGACACAAAATCCTGTGATTTATAGAAAAGTGGAAGGGATGGATGTGTTTCCCAGAGGGAGATGAGTATATTCAGCACTTTGAGGTTTCAGTCGCTAAGGGTCTTGCACTACACACCGGTAACCACCCAGATGCAACAGTCTTTTATGGCTAGGGGGCCATTTGTAATCTGAAGTCACATTTTAAGCATGACCATCATTTCTACCCATGACTAGTGTGTATGAACATATTTTCCCTTCATGCCACTCCCCTCTCAACTACAACTGGGTTCCTTATGGAGACACTCTTGAGAATTTTCCAACTCTGTAAAAACTTTAGACCTGTGACAGGTTCCTGTAGCAAGGATGCAAGATGTAAAGGCAGATTCCTGTAGGAAGGATGCAAAATGTAAAGGCTGGGTCTCAGGGTGTCATCCTCTAATAAATTCTGTAGGTTAGAATACTTTCTTTTAACTGGCATTGTTTCAGCCAACAGGCTTTCTCCAAAAAGCTGCAGCAGGGCATCTGCCAGCACCTGTCACGTATCAGTGATGCAGTTAGGGCTTCCCATTTGTCTCTCAGAAAGCCTCCCTCTTGCATCCTGGAGGTCCCCTGCCGCCAGTAACTTCTCCAGGACAATAAAATAAACTAAAATATCTAATTATGTACAACATTCAGGAGGCACTTTGCTGCAACGTCAGCCTTACAAAGGAACCATATGTCAGTGCCTCAAGTGTGCTTTGCAAACATCTGCCTCTCAGGGGGATTTCACGCCAGACAGTAAGAAAGCAACTTTAATTAGAGGCCAGTTGAGATCCTTGTCCCAAGGCCTGTGACTCCTCTAAAAAAAAAAGGAAAGAAAAACAAAGCAATTGCATTTGCCCCCATGTTTAAAATCAGTCTGTGTGTTTTCTCATTTAATGTAGAGCTCTCTTCTTAATGTTTCTGATAGGGTTCAATGTGCCCCATCCAAACAGATCCAGGCTGACAGAGTTCCTGTTGCCTTCAGAGAGATCCCTGCCATCCAGAAGGATGATTCTGTGTAGTGCAAGTGTAGGAGTGGAGTTTTAATTAGTCATTTCTGACTGTCATTCATCCAACATTCACAAACCACCACCTCACTATTAATTAGGTTTGCATTTCCCTCTGTCTCACCTCGCCTCAAATCTCATCTGATCAGACATATTTCTACCTTTGCTCATCCCCTTTCATCCCTCTCTCTTTCTGCTAGGGATTAGTATTTAATCTTGCAGCTATGGTTTCATCCTCTGAAGCTGAAAATAAAAATAACAAAATGAAAATCCAAACCTACGACACAAAGGGGAATTTTCCCTTCCTCTGCAAGAATTCCCCAGTTAGAAATAAAGATCCATGCCCAAAGCTCTTGAAACAGCACAGGCAAGTAGAAACCATCTCTGTAAAGGGGTACATGGGAGAGTGGCCAGAGCTCTGGTGGGATTGCAGAGGCTGTCCTCAGCCATGAGTGGGATACAGTTAATCCAGATAGACAGTTGCAGGTCTCTGGGTGATGCACATCCAGACAAAACCAGCAAAACCAATGCAGCAAAGCTGGCAGAAGATATGCCAGCTAAGATCAGGTACAGCACATACCCCTGGGAGCACAGGGAAGGCTCACAGGCTATGCTGTGCTGCTGGGCTACTCTGACAGCAGCTCCCTGCAGCCCTTACCTGGAGAGCAGTATCTCCCTTCACTCTCCACTCCTCTGTCTTTCACAGTATCACAGTATCACAGTATCATCAGGGTTGGAAGAGACCTCACAGATCATCAAGTCCAACCCTTTACCACAGAGCTCAAGGCTACACCATGGCACCAAGTGCCACGTCCAACCTTGCCTTGAACAGCCCCAGGGACGGCGACTCCACCACCTCCCCGGGCAGCCCATTCCAGTGTCCAATGACTCTCTCAGTGAAGAACTTTCTCCTCACCTCCAGCCTAAATTTCCCCTGGCGCAGCCTGAGGCTGTGTCCTCTTGTTCTGGTGCTGGCCACCTGAGAGAAGAGAGCAACCTCCTCCTGGCTATAACCACCCCTCAGGTAGTTGTAGACAGCAATGAGGTCACCCCGGGGCCTCCTCTTCTGCAGGCTAAACAATCCCAGCTCCCTCAGCCTCTCCTCGTAGGGCTGTGCTCAAGGCCTCTCACCAGCCTCATCGCCCTTCTCTGGACACGCTCAAGCATCTCAATGTCCCTCCTAAACTGGGGGGCCCAGAACTGAACACAGTACTCAAGGTGTGGTCTAACCAGTGCAGAGTACAGGGGCAGAATGACCTCCCTGCTCCTGCTGACCACTTTCGTTCAGGTTCCAAGGGTTTACTCTTCTGCAAACCACCTGAAAACAACCTCATCCCACTGACAGGGACTGTGCATAACCCACTTGCAGCTGACTTCATGTCACCCAGACCTCTCTAACAAAGCACTGAACTACAAAGCAGCAGCAGCAGAAGTTCCTTGGAGGATCTCGCAAGGAAATGCTCTGGGTGTAACAGAGATCAGTGTAACCTCCCCAACAACATCCTAAATCTAACCAAAACCAGTACAAACATTTTCCATACATCAGCGTGAGGGAGAAAGCAACAGATTCACACAACTAAATAATTTAGCTGCTTGTCTTATAGATGCTGACATTTTTGACACACATTAAATATTAATGACAATCATTTTATGGATGGCTGAGTTACACCAGTCAATGCATAATCTCCTGCCTCTCCACCTGCCCCTTTCACCCTCATCTGACTCCTATCGCAGAGTGCAGCCACTTGTAACTCTGCCTCCTGAAAGAAGCCAGGCTCCTTCAAACACCAAAGAGCAGAGCAAGGGCATGGAGAGAGCTGAACAGACCCTTACAAACACCAAGTCCTAACCCCACTGCTGTTAAATTCACAAACCTGCTGTTTAGTTAATTAGCTAACATGAGATGCTGTGAATCATTTTGGAAAGCAAATCACCTCCCTGATTTCTGAAAGCTTCCTCACCATTTTTTTTTTCTTTAACTTATTATTTTTTCCTTCTCTCTATTTATAAATGGCAATTAAATTGCTGGCTGCCTCTGTTTAATCTAATGTTAGCCTACTCATATTTTTGGCTGCTCACTAATGCCCGTACAGGCCCTTATGCCCAAATCTCTTTAGCATGCTAGTATAAACGTTTATAGCCCTTAGACTTACTGCTGTAAGAAGCCTGACATTTTTGTGGTAAAAACCTGCCATGTTATTGTAATGTTGAACAGCAAAGGCTCACCAATGGGCTGAAAATGCAGCTTCCCTTTAGTCTGTTCCAGCTAAGGATACATATAAACAGATGAGTGGGATTAAAGCCTCACACTTCCTGAACAAGAAGTCCTTAAACTTGCTGAAATGATACTCCCCAGAAGGTAGAGTTACACAAAGCCATTGGGCAGCCTTCAAAGACAGTGGATACACATTTAATCTCCTTTTACAAATCCTATTAGACTGTTAGACTAGGTGCCAGAGTTAGGAGAAATAGATTCTTCATCCCAAACAATTTTCTTTATGGAAGAGGACAAAATACACCTAACGAGATTATCACCTAAACTCAGTAAATTGGCTCTCTTCAGTAAGGGGGAGCTCAGAGCTGCATAAATAACTGGCTACAGGTTAATGAGATCTAACTGATCTCCAGAGGGTGCAAGCTGCTGCTCTATAGATCCCTGGCAGCTGGAGTCAACCAACCATCCAACTCATCCTTAAAGCACAGGGAAATAGTTTGGGGCCCTTCTTCCCAGCCTACTGCCAGGTTGTAAGTGCAAAAGCTACAGACCTGAACTTGGTCTCCTTATTTCTTTTTCTTTCAACAAACGTGACAGAAGTGCAATATATTACTTTTTTATATATTTGCTATATTAGATTTTTTTTTTTTATTTCACAGATTGCATTATAAAATACTCTTCCCACAAACATCTTCTGCTCCTCTGAAGGGCTTTCACTGGTTGGTGGTTTCCCTGTTTTCAGTTTCACTGAACTGTACGCTCTGCAAAAACACAGAAATCCCAGGCAGGAGGAAACTATCACATGTAAAGTGTCAGTAATAGTCCACAAAGCTCATTAGAAAAGCCTCCTAAAGACAGTGAAATTATACATAGGCCATAGCCTGCTGCAACTGTAGTGTCTTACCAGGATCTTGCTAAAGGCAGCTGTTGACCCTCATTTGAGTACAGCACTGAGGAGCAGACCTATACTCAGTTAAGTCAACAAAAGGACATTTATCACCTCCTGTAAATTACAGATGAGGGAAACCAGTTTCTCCTTTCCCCCCACCATGTCCTTCTGCAGATGACATCTCACTCTTCTGGCAGCAGCAATTTCATTAACCTGTTTTTATATTTTCCCCCCCAAACAGGAATCCACCTTGCATACACATCTCAAGTTAGACATCCCTACTCTCCAACACAAACATACAACTACATACATCTCATCATTTGGATCTACCTTTGCTAATAAAAGGGCAAACCATATCTGCATTACCAGACTACGACTCAGCCCAGGGTCTTCATGACCTTTTCCTGCAAAATGCATCTCTGCTGCTGGAATGACTTCTCCACTTTGTTAGATGTTCAATAACTTTTAGGCAGTGCCATACTAATATGGCTTTGAACAAATGCCAACTCACAGCCACAAGTCAATGAAACATTAGGAATGATGACAAAACAGAAATGGCAAATTAACTGCACAAATAAAAAGAAAGAATTGCACCAATATTTTGCTGCCTGCTTCCAAAGCAAAGGCAGAATGAAAGACAGGCTGGAGAGAACAGATTAATCATACATTTGCTTCATTATTATAATAATTAATTTATATTAGCAGGTGCACATTAAGAAGATCTATTTCCACCCCTCTGCCACTGCCAGCTGGTGCAACATGCATGTGTCAGTCAAGGGAAACAGCAGCTCTGCTGAAGTGCCCTGCCATCCATTTTAGGTCTACCCTCTCTACAGCTTTGTTATGGGGTCCAGTCAGCATCACTGGTATAGGACTGTAAAACACATTGTGTAGAGCACTTTCTACCCAGAAATGCCTAAAATGGCCAGAGCCAGGTATGGCTAGAAACAACCAAACATGTAATGGCATTTGCCCTATTTCCTGGCAGCTGGATGATGGCAGAGCACAGGTGACATAGGGATTAGAAGCAGGACACTTGCAAAACCTTGTATAAATGTGCACTGGAAAAGTAGCTAAGACTATCCAGACAGAATCCTTGCTCCTGAGGAACTCATAATGGCAATGTTCATGAGTCCATGGATCTCGTTTACATCTCATTCAGTGGACTCCACTGCAGGATTTGTCCCAGTGCCCTCCCCCCCCCCCCCCCCCGACAGGGTTCAGGGGTATTACATAGGACTAAGAGGGCCAGAAAAATATCCTTTTGGTAATGCCTGCTTAAATTTTGTGATCTGATGAAAATGGAGCCTATGGAAATGTCTCCACCCTCTCCATTGCTTTCCTGGGAAGCCCTATTAAAAGTTGTGGTATCCATGTATATGGTGTGCATTAACTTGAGAAAGGTGAGATGCATGACACCAGCTACTAATGAAAGCTGCAGGATAAAGCAATAGTGACATGCTTGTGAATAAAGAATGCATACTGAAATATCATGGAAAGAAATTTACCCTGCAGGAGAGATACAAAATTCAGCTTTCTGGGTGGTACATTTGGCTTAACTGATATAGACAAACAACCTTTCATGACCATGAGCGCTGCTTCGAAATGTTTTGTGAACTCGCAGAGAGACAGAAAAACAAAGGCATAAATAGCCTCTTCTTCTCCTGAACTGAAGAGCTACAGTACTGAGCACACTGCCTGCTACAAGGCTACTGGCAATTAAGGATGCATCACCCTGAGAAGTATCTCTGTCTGCACATATCTAATCTGCCCATTACCATCATCCTCAGCCACTGTAATACAACCAATGTACAGAAATCCTATATTATAGGAATAAATATCCATTGAAGCCAAAATGGCAAGTCAGCTGAGCACATAAATTGCCCAGCTTCTACCTAAGGACAAGAGTAATTATCTTTCCTTTTAAAACCCTTACTGAAGAATACTTTCTAAAGAAGTTAAGCCCTGATGATAGCTAATGCTTTCAAATGAATCTTTGTTATTGCCCAAATACAAAGGGCTGTTTTAACGCATCACAGCAGAAGAATGCCTCCTCCAGGAGCGAGCTTGTCCCCATTTGTATAGATCCTCACTTAAGTGTTTGGTAAGTCATATGACTTCGTGGTTTTGAAAGATTGTACTTTGATGTCAAACAGACAGATGTCAGCACAATAAGAGAGTAGGGGGAGGAAAGTCCAAACTCGCAGCAGCCAGCAGTAATTGACAGAACAGCAGCAAGCTACTAATTGATCTACCTCCTCAGATCTTTGCTTCCCCAAACAGTTTAGCAATAGAAGTACCAGCAAGGTGAAATCATCTCTACTTGTTCATCTCCAAAGCTATGCAACACTTACATTAACACTAGCTCAGGAGCACTAGCACCAGTGCTAGAAAACAGATACTAAACAAAATAGTCCACTAGAAGGTGTGACACCAGTTAGTCTCTTGGATGTTTGAGGAATAACAAGTCGTAGCTCTTGCTACCACTGTCACTGGTGTTCCAGGGATAAACAGAAGGCTTCTGTCATCAGTGTTTTCAACCCAGCCTTTTTCACAAGCACTGCTATTCAATTATAATGATTGTTTTGTTGAGTGTGGTTCTGCTCGGAAAGCTGACTCCATAAAAACAGGATCATGGAGTTCATGTTTATTGCATCTCAATGATTTCCAGATCAAACACAGTCAGTTTACAAGGAACAAACATGTTTGGTTTCTTTTTCCAGCTACCAGGTCTACAAACTCATGCTGGGATCTAGAAGTTAAGCTGTCATCTTTTTGGCTTGTCCGATCGCAAAAGGAATGAAAAGGCAATTCTGTTTGCCCACTCCTGGAGTGGCTGCCTATCTCCAGCTTCAACAGAGATAAGAAGGAATAAAAATTAAGGCAATATTTTCAAACCCACTTATCCAGTTCTGTGCATCAGGGCTCCAGGAAGGTAATCTGATCTTAAAAGCTACTCCAAGGGCAACATGAATTGACAAGAGTTAAGTACCACTCAAAATCTTACTGCGTATTTAGTACCTAAATAGTATGTACCTAACTTTAGGCACCCAATTTTCAAAACTATTTCCCTTGATTTAGTCAGCAAATGAATCAGATCTGCATGTGATTACACACAGATAGCAGATAATTTCAGCAGGAAGGTGCTATTTTTAGACAGACACTTGTCGGAGCAAACTTGCATGTAAAACAAGTGTATGAGTCTGCAAGCTGAGTCTATGTTAACTATTTGACAGCTGCAAATCAGCTACAGACATCACCAACTTGCTTACACAGGCACATGTGCATACATGTAACTTAGCCATTCCTCAGCTGTCAGCCTGTAAAACTTCAGTGTTTATAGGTTAGCACGTTTCCCTCATGGCAACTCTTACAGTCTGTAGTCAGGTATCTGGACCTCAATACCAAGTACATGAAAGAAATGAGGTATTCTAGAAGTCAAGGATTAGCTGCCTGCTACATTGACACACAGATCCACTAACTCTTTCTCATGTCCTCTGTGAGTTTCCTACACCAAAACCCTTCCACTTTTCACCTATGTCTTTTCTTTTTCCCATTTCATAACCCCAGCATGTCCATCATTTTGTCTTCTGAATCTCTGTGCCAAATTATACCAGTCAAGCATACATTATGCCCCCAGTGATCTGGGGGCATAATGATGGTCACCTTTATCCTTGCAAAGGATTCAAAAGAGTCATAGCTAAAAGTTATATATGAAACAGATTTATTGAGGGTAAGCTGAGGGATGTTTGCCCTGTTAACCAGTTGTCATGAAGCATTCCCCCATGACCCCTGGCACTGCCCTGTTGCTGCTGAACACCCCCATCCCATGACTGATGGCAATCAAGGAGATAAAGCCTAAGAGTTTACAGAAGAGTAGGATGAAAACAAAAGCTGGGAACATGGCCAGTATTTACAGATGTACAGAGTGAACAACTTGAGAGTGATTCTCCACAATACTAGTCAGTTTTATATGCCCAGTTATTCCACAGTGGTTTCACATGCTGAAGATGCCTGCTTACAGAAGCAGTCCTGCCAAGTCATCCTTGCAGCATTGCTGTGGTTTTCCTCCCTTTCCTATCTCCCCCTGACAAGGACGAACAAGGATGCTTAATTAAATCTAAACGTTATCATTTTTAGCTAAGTGTAAAATTATTGATTTGGAAAGCACTGTGCCTGGCTTTCATCATTAAGGAGCACTGTGATCAATAGACATCAGGCTAATTATGGTGGTTGTGCTGCTGAGAGATGTATTTCTGTTCCCTGGCTCTCTTTATGTATTCAGGTGTAAAGCGAAGGAAAGTGCAGCCCTAAATGCTAATAGCTCTGCTTAAGAAAACTCATTCCCAAGGAGCAGCTTCCAGGACCCCTTCAATCACACAGCTCTTTAGCTCCAAACAATTGCTAGTTCTTTCCCACTTGGCCTTGTCCATGATGATGAAATCTATCTAGAGATTTTAGAAACCCAGTCCCTCAAGGCAAGTCTGTTGCTCCTGCAAGCCAGCCCCTGGTGGATTGCCTCCATAAACTGTCAGGGGGGCTCTGAAACACATGTCAAAAAGGAACAGGTGTACTTGTGGCTCACCCCATCCTCCAGATGATATTTTCCCAGCATGTAGTCACAGCTCGTGCTATTTGAGTCATCCTCATCTGAGAATGCAAATAGTTCCCCAACTGGTAACACAGCATTTTTCGCTTGCAGGCTCACAGCTCATCTTGTCTCATGATGCTTCAAGCTGAGCTGAGTCATGGAGAGACAGGGGAGATCAATGCCAGGGAAAGGGGTCCTTGTATTGATGGGATAGTGGGCAATGAAATATTTTGGGCTGGAGGGAAAAAAAGGAAGCCACCTCAATATTAATGGCTTTAGAATTTGGATTAATCCCTGTCCTTAGCCATGACAATGCAGAGAGGAGGCATTCTATGCAGTTTTTAGAGAACTGTAGATTTGCTCTGCTGAAGCCACACTTCTGTAAGACTTTCCCCGTGGTTTCTCTGTGAATTATTCTAATTCTTTATATTAAACAAAAAAAGAGTTGCCTTGCCATTTACAGCACAGTGTGTTGCATAGATACTGGCTCAGATCTGAATGCTTATGGCTTGAATCCTCAAGGAAAATAGCATTAAACTGGAGTTCAGGTTGAGCAAATTCAGATATCTGAAAGCACTTTCATGGGAAGTCAGAATTACTCCACAAAATCAAGAGAAACTCAGTAAATTCAGAGCTGAGATTAATGTAGAAGCAAACCAAGATGGCTAAAGCATGGAAATCAGTGTTAAGACACACCAGTAACATTGCAGAGAGCCTTCAGGGATGCCAAGGAACAGTCTAGCTGTGGCTAGTGTGCAGTACAATTGATTGCTGCAGATAAAATTGACATTGAAAGCCCATTTATTTTTTCTTCTTTCCTTCATTAAATTATTTTAGAATGAGGGGGGGAAAAAAGGAGACCACCTATCTATCTGCTAAGAGTACCATGGCAATAAAGGCAGTATGGACAATACCCTGGCTCAAAGCTTCAGATGTACATCTTCCTTCAAAGTTGCTTATAAATTAATTTAGTGCAGGAAGCAGTTACTGCCTCATAAACGTGAGTTGTTTCTAACCTTTTATTTACCTATTCTGCAAAACCAGGAGATGCTGAAGATGCCCAAGCATTCTGTGGCTTGCTTAAGCTCATCTGAGAGAAAAAAAAAGTGAACCAATATTTGTGTTTTCTTCCTCAGAAGGAAACAGCCTTTTCTCCCTTGGTGTGCCCTCTCTGAATGACTGTAAAGGAAGTAACTCATGTCACAATGAAGATAATAAAAGCTGTGGGTGGCCCACTATAGGAGACTTTCCCCCAGCTCCATGTGGCTCAGCCTAGGGCCTTTCTGTGCCAGTTCTGGTCTCCAGGAAGCTCTGATATTTTCCACGATGGTCTCTAGATAAAGAAGGATAATGGCTACTGGGGTTAGCCTGCGACATTTGCTTTTGAATCTTGGCTGCAGATGCAAAGCATGATCACACACAAATCGTCCGCTCTTCATCTCAGTGCACCCATATGTTGGGGACAGTTTGTTTCCTCACCTTCTTGAGAGCAGGCACAGAGCCTGAAAGCAACATCTTGTCTTTTCACTGGCCAAGAAAATTTCTTACCATCAGTGGTAAGTGGGAATTGTCTCTGTGTGCTTTGCTCGAAGGAAAATGAAAAGGCAGAAGGAAAAGATGTAAAACTGTTCTGGAAAAAAACCCAAACATGTCCAACTCCAGAAAACTGAGAAAATATTCAAAAGCTTCTCATTCAGCACTGCTGCCAAATAAAGTCTCAAGCAATTAGTCTGCTTATTGCTGGAACTTCACTGGATGTAATCTATCTTGTTATCAGTTCAAGCCACAAGTCATTTCCAGCACACAGTGTCCATAGAGAGTTATTCTCAGCTGCCCCATTGGCCTGTTTTGAACCAGTGGAGACATCCAGGTGCAGCCCACCATCCAGTGCAAATTTTCAGTTCAGTAAGTGAGAAATAGGAGTGCAGAATACTGACTGCATTCAGAAAGGAAAACCAGCCTGAGTCATCCCTGAGCTTTCAATGCACACATCTTTGAGCAGGATCCCTTGTATCGGAGAGCAGCTGCCATGAAGAACAGTGTGCTTGGAGGCAAAGCGTGGGTGAAGAAAGAGCACATGGGGAAGCCATGTCTCTCATGAAGATCACACATGGGTTTATCACAGGCTTAGGTAATCTCCTCTCTCCTTGTGCAGAGCCCTGTGCCACACACTGCACTGCCTCTTTCGGCAAAGACCAGGACTGAATCTGTCACCTGCTTATCCTCCATGCTGCAGATGTTGGCAAGTGTTTATACTAAACACTTTGGAGAGGTGCGTGTCTTAGGGGTCAGTTTACACATTCTCAATCACCTGAGCTTTCAAACATTTCATTACATCTTAGATTCCCACCACGGTAGAGATCTTCAGAAGGTATAGAGCCTGGGTGGTGGAGAGGCGCTAAATCTCAAAGTGGGTGTTAGTACAGACCTCTTCCTCCTCAAGCCTCCCTTACATCTAACAATGATTGCACCAATTTTCTGAGCAATAATAGCTCTGAGAATTGGCAGATTTGAAAATAAAACATGCAACCACATACATAATCACCTGGGTACTGGAGCATATAATCTGTCTATCTGCAAGCCTGAAAGCTGCAAATGCAGATCCAGAAAGGAGCTGCAGGAAGGGGCAAAAGGCACAAGCCTTTTGTAAATTAGGTGGGTTTTTTGCAGAAGTGAGAACATTGGATCAACAAAACTACCATATTCCAGACATAGACCCTAGTTCTGTGCAGGACTTTCAGTGAAACGACTATGGAGACTTGGTCTTCAATGGGAAGACTTGCACACTGAAATCTGGGTTAATCTGTTGTTTCCTCCTCAGGTGGGACTCAGATGAAGCAGCACTGACACCAAATTGCCTCTCACTTAAAGTGCAGGTGTTGATCTGTTGGAAGGTAGGAGAGCCCTGCAGAGGGACCTGGACAGGCTGGATGGGTGGGCAGAGACCAATGGGATGAGATTTAACAAGGACAAGTGCAGGGTTCTGCACTTTGGCCAAAACAACCCCAGGCAGCACTACAGGCTGGGGACAGAGTGGCTGGAGAGCAGCCAGGAAGAAAGGGACCTGGGGGTACTGGTACATAGTAGCTGAAGATGAGGCAGCAGTGTGCCCAGGTGGCCAAGAGAGCCAATGGCATCCTGACCTGTATCAGGAACAGTGTGGCCAGTAGGACAAGGGAGGTTATTCTGCCCCTGTACTCAGCACTGGTCAGGCCACATCTTGAGTACTGTGTCCAGTTCTGGGCCCCTCAATTCAAGAGAGATGTTGAGGTGCTGGAACATGTCCAGAGAAGGGGAATGAAGCTGGTGAGAGGCCTGGAACACAAACCCTATGGGGAGAGGCTGAGGGAGCTGGGGTTGTTTAGCTTGGAGAAGAGGAGGCTCAGGGCAGACCTCGTTGCTGTCTACAACTACCTGAAGGGAGGCTGTAGCCAGGTGGGGGGTGGCCTCTTCTCCCAGGCAACCAGCAATAGAACAAGGGGACACAGTCTCAAGTTGTGCAGGGGTAGGTATAGGCTGGATGTTAGGAGGAAGTTCTTGCCAGAGAGAGTGATTGGCATTGGAATGGGCTGCCCAGGGAGGTGGTGGAATCACCACCCCTGGAGGTGTTCAAGAAAAGACTGGATGAGGCACTTAGTGCCATGGTCTACTTGACTGGCTAGGGCTGGGGGATAGGTTGGAGGTCTCTTCCAACCTGGCTGATTCTATGATTCTAATATATGGCTGCATGTGAGGTGGTAAGCAAGGCACAGAGAGGAAGCTGGCAGTCTGTGATGTTTGATTTATGGTGGCTTCATGAAAAAAAAGCCCCCCTAGTCTTCCAGTGAGAGACCCATTTGTAGACTAAACTAACATTGCTAAAGAGGAGACTCATCAAAGGCACTACAGTTTCTTACTCTGGAAATACTGTACATTGGATCAACTAACCAATAATGTGGTCAAAGAAACTAATTTCATACCAAAAATGGAGGGGAAATGGCAATGGGCAGCAGAGAAATATTATGTGAGGACATTAATGATTAATCAACATTAATGACTAATGAATCTTTGTTCTTTGACCTACTGTCCTGTTTCTCACAGGACATGTAGCTGAGTCAAATTTGCTCTTCCACACAGAAGTGTTCAAGATCTCAGCTGCATCTCCACTACCACAGTCATGCACTCTTCTGGCACAGAAAGCCAAATCCAGGTCTTGGCCTTTTTAAGGCCAAGACCTGGATTTTATTGCAAGGAGGCTTGTGCTGAAAGCCAGTCAGCAAGTCATAAAGAGATGTGCTCATCTCCAAGCTTTCCAGGCTGAAGATGTCTCTGTTTGTAGAAGGTTCCAGTTAAAGAATTTGTATCCTCTGGGAGACAAGCCTTATAATTTATCCAGGCTGCATACTTTTTTATTCAAGTTACAAATTAATGCTTGAAAAAAGGGCAATTGACCTACCCTGTGTTCTTCCTTCAACCCAATTGGAATTCATCTATATAGGACTTTCCTAGGAGAAGGAGATTGTGTGATAGCTCAGGACTGCCAGGCCTTTCCCACCAACAGTGCAATGCAGTGAAAACAGAGAGTGAAAATGAGGACAAAGAGTCAAAAGAAGAGCAAGAGAGAAAAGAAGACTCTCACACTTTTTGATGGAAACATTACCCTGCTAAATTGTGCTATTAAATGTCAGAAGAAGAAAGTCTGCATGGGGCACAAGTTAAAAGAATCACCATTTTCAAATGCATTCCTTTTCATCCTGTCTTCTAGATAGTCAATATCTGTTGATCATAAAAGTGTAGGATGGTAATTGGAAACAGAGCCTAGTCCCACGACAGGAAATAAGCTCTTATCAATGGCTTTTGCAGACCTCACTTAAACTGCTGGGAAAATGGTAGCCCTGGAACTTAATACTTAAGATCATGACTTTAGGGAAGAATGTAGCAAATACACT
This sequence comes from Pogoniulus pusillus, assembly GCF_015220805.1. Classification (NCBI taxonomy): domain Eukaryota; kingdom Metazoa; phylum Chordata; class Aves; order Piciformes; family Lybiidae; genus Pogoniulus; species Pogoniulus pusillus. The sequence continues at coordinate 13,894,365 of NC_087265.1, forward strand.
TATCTGTGATGACTCCATAGCATATTTTTTTTTTGCCATAGAGTTAAGCCTTGAATAAGAAATCCAGCTGGATTTCCTGGTTTGGACTTTATCAGGATTCCTGCTAATAGCATCGAGGAGAAAACATATAATTTGCTTGGCAAACTAAGACTGCAGCATCCATGCAAGCACAAACAAGAGATTTTGTAGCATCTTACAAGCTGAGCTAAAGACAATAACAGAGAATTATATAACGTGACAGAAACCCATTCTCACCACAATCCATTAGTGCAGCTGAATCACTCATTTCTGCAAACTCCACTGATCTTTCAACATTAATTGGGGCAAATTAACTTATAATTTATGACTTTTCTCCCTCATAATTACTTGTGGAAGGAAACTGTGAGGAACTAACAATTCAGATGATGGGAAAAGCTTCAGAATAATTTGTTCAACGTGAGCGTTCTCTTTTTTTTCTTCCCCTTTCTCTCTGCTTACAAACAGAGTAGCAAATTACCTCGCAGTTACTTGGGTCATCACCTACAGTCTTACTCCAAAATCCAACTCACATGAAACAGAAAATTCAAAGCCCACCTTTTGCACACATAGGACCTATGTTCATGCTCATACCAGAGACACCCGACAGCCAGAGGATATCCTAGAAAGATACCAGAGTGGAAAGTGGTTTGAGAACGAAAAGGAGCAGGGGAAGAGGGGGAAGGAGGATTATAGAGAAGAAACCAGTACAGCAAGGAGATTTGGAGCTGGAAACAAGGCAGGAATCCATAAGTCACAGTATCACAGTATCACAGTATCACCAAGGTTGGAAGAGACCTCATAGATCATCCAGTCCAACCCTTTACCACAGAGCTCAAGGCTAGACCATGGCACCAAGTGCCACGTCCAACCTTGCCTTGAACAGCTCCAGGGACGGCGACTCCACCACCTCCCCGGGCAGCCCATTCCAGTGTCCAATGACTCTCTCAGGGAAGAACTTTCTCCTCACCTCCAGCCTAAATCTCCCCTGGTGCAGCCTGAGGCTGTGTCCTCTCGTTCTGGTGCTGGCCACCTGAGAGAAGAGAGCAACCTCCTCCTGGCCACAACCACCCCTCAGGTAGTTGTAGACAGCAATAAGGTCACCCCTGAGCCTCCTCTTCTCCAGGCTAAACAATCCCAGCTCCCTCAGCCTCTCCTCGTAGGGCTGTGCTCAAGGCCTCTCACCAGCCTCGTCGCCCAGACCAACAGTGCTGGCACAGTGTGACTTGTGCACAGGGTCTGTGTCTCTCTTTTTCCAAAATGATGATTTAGAACCTGAATGAAATAAAGAAAGCATTAAAAAAAAAAAAAGACAATAAGTCCTGCTTATCTTATCTGTGCAGAAAAGGAGATTTGACTTAGCTCAGAGGCAAATCAGAAAGAAAAAGAAAAGCTCTAGCAATGTACCCTCATAACCAATTATTCCTTTCACAGCCTGTTCTTCACATGTTGTCAGTCCTCTTCAGCTAAATGTCCAGCACTATTTTAAAGACTATAAATTGATGCCAGTTCAAATGGATGTTGGAAATTCATGCAGATGAGGAAAGTGGGAGATGTATATCCAGGCCATAATTCTTTATTCTAGGCTAAATTACTCAAGTTATAAATTGTCTTTCTGGACTGGCCTGACTGATTCATTTTTCCATGATGATCAAAAGACAGAGTATGGAGTTGATAAGAACATTTTGATACTTGGTAGTAAAACCTCACAGAACCTTTTTCAGACAGGATGAGATTCAAATCCTGATTCTGGAATACAAGTAATACGCAATTTCTTGCCCAAGCTGAAAATTCATGATTACTTTGTTCCCATTTTAGTCCTGTCACATGCTGTTTTCTTAAACAGAAGGTTTTTGTTGTTGAAAAAACTTACAAGAGTTGACATGAATAAAAGGCTGTGGGTCCTACCCTGCCCTCCTGTTCATCAAGCGGAAAATCTTGTCTGAATTTCTATACATAACACAAAGAGAACGAGCATCTGAGTAACATAATGCAAGCAAGCATGTTACAAGGCCAAATCAGTACATACAGTCCACACTCTCTGAAAGACATGGGAAAGCTTGACACAGAGTGATTACAGATTCAGGACCAGGTGGCAGTGTGGTCCTCAGAGGAAAAGCCGGTTCTTTGTTTGTGTTTTTGAAGATAACATGTCTTGGAACAAAACATGAAGCAAGCTACAGAGCAGCAGTGGGCTTGCATGGTGGCTGTTTCCTCAGGGGAGAGCAAAAGCAGTGTTAGTGCAAAGGGTGATGATGTCTTTCCATTGCTGTGGGTGCATAGCAAAGATACAGAGGATTTTGGGGTCAGTTCACATGAGGATGCCTTCACATCAAATAGCAGTGAGACATCCAGATAATCAAGCAGCTGTAAATGTGCCTGAGAAGCTACTACAGTGAAAAAGCATGGCAGAGCCATTGTCCATCCTCTAGGCAAGAAAAATGACTGCCTCAGCTTGTTCTATCACTTGTGGTCAAGTTAGCCCCACTTGAGCCAACGTCTTCATCACTTTGCCACCTTAACCACAAGAAAAAATCTAACTTCTCTAAGTTATTCCTTGAGCCTGTTTGATGTAGGAGTTTGGGTCTGCAATGGAGATATTGAGAGCACTTCAAAAAGCACAGCCTGAGCAGCAACAGCTAGATACAGCTCAGTTCTCTGTCCCTACGAGCCCCCTCTCACCTATATTAGCCATGCAGGGTTGGAAAAGAGACCTGAGTGAGGTGGGATTTTTTTTATGCTGGCCATGTGTACGTGGGCCAATTTCCTTGTATTATGAGAGAAGCACCATCCTACTAAGCCCAGTGATGATGGACATTCTTTTCTCTGCCAAACTTCTCATCTATCTGGTGTCTCTTGGTTCTTTTTGTTCCTGCCTATAGCAGTAAACCAAAAATAACAAAAATAATAACTGAGTGTTTTGTGGCTGTTTTGAAATACCACAAATGCTTCTGACAATAGACCAGGATTTTCAAAGGGGTGTCCATCTGGGGAACCTAGTTTCTTAGCAACTGCAAAAGACCTCTTAAAGAGTAGAAATCTCAAGAAAAGAAGCAATGAGTGTGTTCTAAACCTAGCTTCTTGTTAAGAGGCTCCAGTAACTTGAAAATATAAATCCTCAAAACATCTGCTTTCACTGGCAAAAATCTCATCTCCAGTGTTCTATCAGGCACAGCCTTCTGTATCTGATTCCCTTTGCATCCTCCTGCTTCCACAAAAGCAAATAAGTGTTTTTGTCAGTGCTGAAAGCAGGTTCTGTTTCCATTAAAATTAATCTTTCAGCATGCTTAGGAAATTCAAACATGCACTTGACTGTAAATTTGAGGGGTTTAACCAGGCAATGATCTTAGCTGTTTGTGTATGTAGGAAATGCTGCAGACTGACCTAACACTTCTTCTGAACAGGAGGTTTACTACATCTCCTGTGTCCATCACAAAAGTGATAGGTGGAAAAGAATGTTCATTGTTATTAAAAAGGAGAGTCAGTTCCCAAAAAAAGACATTTCTCTGCCAAATATTCCTGTGTACTTAATGACTCCACTAGGAAAGGAGATTAAGGAGCATTGTATAGATCAGATTATTGAATGACAACCTGCAGTTCTGAGAGCATAGTGTTCCAACATCCCACCCCACACTTCAGCAGCTGGAGCATCAGATGCCACCAGGGCTCACTGAATCCACTGCTAGTGAGAATCAGGCTGCACACTGCAATGTGACTTTCCTCTTACTGTCATGGAGGAGAGTTTTTCTATTAGTCTGAGACAGAGAACAGTGCAGCTGAGCAGAATACAGGGCAATTTTGTCCTTTTCATTTGCCTTGAATGGACTGTCAGCAGTTCAGTCTATGTATCATGAATGCCAAAGTACTGGTTCAGACTGGAGTTCTCAATAGAACTGCTGTGGTACCAGGCAGCCTTATTACTTCCCATTGCTGCAAGACCAGCACAGCATTAACACACAAAAAAGTCCTCTCACCTCAAAAAAACACAAATATTTCCCTTTCTCTCACATTTAATGACATTTCTGCCTTCTCTTTCTGCTTTCCTGAATACATGCCTGGGACCTGCTCAGTTGCATTTCAGTACTGCACAGCTTATCCCAGCCCTCCACTGCAAAACATGAATCGCTTTAGGTGCCTCTTTAGGCAGATTTCTTTAGTGGACTCCACTTCCCCTCACTCCTCCCCTCCCCCCAACTTTTTCTGATCTCTGAATAATTTGTTCACACAGTATTGCTGCCTCCACTATTAGAAACCATAAATCAAACCATAAACACTGCAAGGTCTCACATAGTCAGAATCTACTACTTTTTTGTTTCTTTGGATAAAAAAAATTATGTTAACACAACTCTAAAGGAGTCAAAATTGCTCATTCAACACAGGATGAAGGAAACTGAGTTTAACCCAAATTTCTGCTTTCCCCCATTACTTTAAATACAAAAGAGTTCCCCAAACCTTGGCTCATTTTCTGCTTGCAACCATCAGGCTGCTGTTTGGAGATTGCTGCCTGGTACAATTGTCGTGGAACGCAGTTTCGCGGCAGAGTTATGGGGGAAAATACGCGAGGCGTTGACTATTTTATCAGTGATTTATTGCAAAGAATGCGGATTCCCTCTTCCCGAAACTACACCACCACTGTGAATTCTTTTCGATTGAGATCAAAGTAACATTTCCGAAAATGGCAAATTATAGAGTCTATGATGTTTAAAGAGAGTTCTTTGAGTCTCTGGTTTGAGTTAATAGTTCGTCAGTCAGCTACTCACAGTCTATAGCTTGGTAAGGAGTCTCTTTCTCCCGATGAGGGTCCAGGCATGCAGAATGTAGTCTCCGCGACTCGGGGTCCACCCGAGGCGAGACTAGATCGGTGAGCAGTTTGTTGTTGTTAAGTCCAGGGAAAAAACCAGAAAGGCTGGAAAAACCCAGAAGTGCAAGACGCAGACCAGAGCAAGAGAGCAAGAGGACGAGAGAGCGCGCGAGCGACCCCGATCCTGGCCTGTCCACCATTTTATAATGTTCCAAGACAGGACTAGCCCACAACTCGGACCATTTTTACGTTGTTCACATATATTGGTAAAAGACAATAAGCAATCTATATAATTGGATAACATTACCTAAACAAAGTAAAGACCACTCCTCAGGCCAGCCCACCTGCAGGTGCTGGGCAAACCTGAGATAGTCGTTCCTACTTAACCAAAACAATACCCTGTTGTCTGGAAAGCAAGGTCAAGTGGAAAGGAAAACATGGCCAGTGTTTACCTTTTCACTTACCCTGGGGAGAAATCTTCCCATGGGACTGAAAGATTGTTTTGGTTTTTCGATGCTTCTGGCTTGAATGTGAGGCACTAGAAATTACACAATATAGCAAAAGCCTAGAGAAGCTTTTTGCTACTCTCCATGACAACAATGTGCTTGGCTGCTGGGCTCTTTCCCTCCATGGTCCCACCCCAGCCTCTAACATCCCTTAACCCCAGGACTGTGGTTGAAGGAAGGCTTTCTTTAGGTCCAGACATCTCTTGTCAGCTTTGTTATTTCCCACCAAAGAGCAGCATGGAGTGATCCTGTGGACAGAGAAATCATCATTACAAGCCTGGCTCAGGCCAGCAGGAATAGAGAAGTGATTATGCCTGTGTGCATGGCTCTGGAGAGGCTGCACCTCTAATACTGCGTTCAGTTCTGAGCCCCCCTGCTACAGGGAAGACATAAAGTCACTGGACCGCATCCAGAGTAGGGCAACAAAGCTAGGGAAGGAGCTAGAGAATTAAGAAGAGTGGCTGAGAGAGCTGGGATTGTTTAGTCCAGAGAAAAGGAGGCTGAGGGGAGACCTCATTGCTCTCTACAACTACCTTAAAGAAGGCTGGAGTGAGGTAGGGGTTGATCCCTAATGTCAGGTGACAGAATCAGAGGAATTGGACTTAAATTGTGCCTGGGAGGTTTAGATTGAACACTAGGGACAATTCCTTACTAAAAGAGTGGTCAGGCATTGGAATAGGTTGCCCAGGGAGATGGTGCAGTCATCTTCCCTGGAGATGTTTGAGTAACAAGTGGACATGGCAATTCAGGACATGATTTAACGGCCATGGTGGTGTTAGACTGGTTGGACTCAGTGATGTTAGAGGTCTCTTCCAACCAAAACAATTCTAGGATTCTACAACTCTATAGTCAGGTTCAAACTGGCAGGATATAGTTTGCAAAGTGTGAGGAAATGCTGAAGCAAGCAGCAGTAACAATATGCTCCAGTAGCTGCTCAGCAAATGTCTGTTGTCCCTTAAATTGTTTTTCCTGCTCTTCTAGCCAAAATTCACATTTGCCCTTAAATTACTCTCCAGCAATCTTTATGCTGACAGGTCCAGATTAACAGCACAGCCTATGGAGCTGAAAATTAGAAAATCCTCTATCAAACTGTACTCAGGAACAAGAAAGTAGGTCAGCATATTTTTATCTGTTAATGGCTCTACCATCTTGGATCATCTTTACAATCTTCCTATGGAGAAATTCTGTGATTCAAGGCTCACACTTCATCAGTGAACTTCACAAGCATCTGCATCTGGTTTTGGATCCTACCTACCTAAAACCTTCAGTAATAAGTTCAAAGAAGCTACAGGAACAGACAAAGGCTTGTTTAATTACCACCAGCCCTCAGAAGCTGTCTGATAACACTGAGTGCTCTTCAGAGGGATTAACACCTCCTACATGAGACCCTGAAGTATGTAAATCCTCCCTAGAAAACCCATATGAAAACCAACAACAATCACACAAGTCTTGGAAATGACCTAAGTGAAAACAAACATGCATGTACAACAGCACCCAACTATTACAGCAACTTGAAGCCACTGCAGCCAGTAAGTGCCAGAGGTGAAGCATGGAGTCATACCATAAAAGGGTTTTCATCATGGCCCTCATCCTGAAACTGCAAAACCACATCTTGCAGAGTCAGATCAGTAGCAAGTTATTTTGGCTTTCTGCATCACATATCTCTGACAAGAAAGGAGGAAAGAGCTGCAAGTAATCAGAAATTTGAAGTCACATTACTTTGAGGATGGCTGTTATTCTGAGTTGCTTTACAGATGTCAGAATATTTACTACAGAATTTTCCTTTCAATAAGGAAAGGGTTTTTTTATAGCTGGATTTCACTAGCTGCAAATAGCTGAGACATGATTTAAAGCACCAAAGAAGGGCTTTCACCACTTCAGAGCACTGGGTATTGTAACCACTTCTACAAATCTGCTGAACTGATGGCTGAAGTGTGTTTGTATAATGTGATCCCAGATTCCAAGAAATGAGATCCCAAATAACACAAAACTAAACACAGGCTCACAGAAATGCTGAACTGTCAGATCCTGTAGTGCCTTGGTTTTTTTTACAGGTGCTTCTGAGCATAGAATGCAGCCAGAGTTGAGTTACCAACTGGCTGCCTCTTCCCAGGAACTCACTGGTAGTAATCACTAAGGCCTGTGGTTCTTATTAGAGGATGCCAGCACAGCTGAACTCTCTGTTAATGATCTATATGCCATTAACAACGACTATATACACACACAAACTTCAAAAGGCCAACAGGTTTCAGCCAACCTGTGAAAACTGAGCAATTACTGCAACTTCTCCTGTTAAGAGCTGGTGCTCTCAGTTAACAGCTCACGACAGATCACTGACAACAATTCAGGTTGTTAACACACACAGCACTAATGACTTTTACAGTGTGAAGTCATGTGGCCAGCATGATGTAGAGATTTTGTACCAGAGTATGCATATGCTAGTACATGTTATAAACCTACTCATTAGAGGCTTCCAGAAATGTCAAGAGAGAATCCCAATTCCTTTGAACACAAATGTAAAAGGAGTCATGTGTTTTCTTCTCTTGATGCATGTTACAGTTCACTGCCACCTTCCATCCAAAAACAGGGAAAGAGAGGAGAAAAGAAAAAAAAGAGACAAAACCTTGTCCCCTTGGGATGTCAGCAGTCTGAATGGGTCTTCCAGAAAGGTGCTTTAACACCTGCCTAATTGATGCTCTGCTCAGAGTCCTGCGGTTCATCAGGTCCATATCTCCATCTGCCACGTTCGCAAGGACAAAGAGCAGAGCCTTGATGGGCACTGAAGCTAAATACAATGAAGCAGTAAAAATAATGGGCACAAACCATGGACATGGATTTCAAAATTCAGCTCTCCTCTGCAATTTCTCTGTTTTCCTTTTCTAATCAAAAGTAGGAGAGTTCCCTCTGTGCTGCCTTGTGATGGTTTGGGTGTTCCCCACCCCCCCACACACTTTAGAAGTTACCCAAACTAGACTCAGCCGGCTCTGGGAATATAAATGAAGCTATTTATTTACAGCTAGCATAATATACAAGCAGATATTTACAGTATATACAGTTATAGACAGAAATATACAAGGTAAAAGGTAATACAGAAGCACAATTCCCCTCCTAGAAACCTGACAGCCCAGGAGGGGCTCTCAATCACCCCTGCACCTTCCCCCTGCCCCTCTCAACCTTACCCCAGTCCCAAGGAAGAATAGAGACTCAGCCAAGAGGTTAAGAAGCAAAGGTGAGTGGAAGGTGAGGTTAGGGAGCTGCAGCTCAGTCAGAAGCCCAAGGCAGAGAGTGACAAAATGGCAAGAGTGTTATCTAATGTTTTCCTTTCTTCTTCAGCAAGACTCTGAGGGAAGTAGACATCACCACTGTTTTCCTTTCACAGCCTATGATCTAGTTCTTCTCACCAAAACATTCTAGCCTGCTTCAAACTAGCACATGCCTATAGATGAGGCTCAAATCTTAGAGCCTTTTGCAGCCCTCTGCAAGTGTTAATTATGGTAGAAGGAGTGGTATCTCACCTCTGGCTTAGCAAACTCTGTTCCAAAGGGAAATGCAAAGGAGATAGGTTTTATTTTAAGACTGAACGAAAACAAATTCAGCAATGTCAAAATTTTCCACAAACCAGACTTCCAAATGTTGGATAACTGTCATCCTGATGCTTTAGTGGGCATTGAAAAGAACAAATTTGAACCAGCTGAAATACCTGGGAAAATTAAAGAGCAACTCTCAGGTTAAGAAAAAAGAAAACATAATTGATGGAGTAACCTGCGTTAGATGCAGAATTAAAGTGCACTTGGGAAATAAACGGGAATACCTCGCTCAATTTTTGTTCATCACAGGTCATCAGGCTAAAATGAGAAAAGCAAACTTAGGAATGTTTTACTAACCTGACTTATGGAATAGAAAGTGGTCTAGGCCTGCTCCCATAGCAGTTTGGAAAAATATGCATTTTCAAAAAGACTGATTCTTCTGGCAAGTTCATAATGGAGTAGGGCCATAAGCTGTAAAGGTTAGACCACACACATGCTTTCTGGGCAATCAGTGACTGGACACAAATCTTTCCTCTGACCTCATGATATAAGCTGGATGGTCACCAATATTTACTTAGCTTGTAAGCAAAGGTCATGATTTGGTAATACTTCTCTGCTCTGTGGGGTTATTTAAGCATGTGCTTAATGTGGAAAACAATAGACCAGAAGGACATGAGCAGGATCTTAGTCAGGAAAACTTTCTTGTCACCTATTAAAAGAGAAAATCCCAAACCAGAGGAGAATAGAGAAGATCTTCAAGGAGTAAAAACCGAACTTCAGCTCAAACACAAAACACAAAAGTATTTGCTGTCAGGGCTTGAAAGAATACATTTCCCCATTTGCCAGGGGTGATTTGGTGGCTTTATCAAGTACTAACATGTCACAAAGCCATCACACATGTTTGAATTTCACCTTTAAAAGAACCACCAAATTTACCAGAAGTAGAACTTTCAACATCGATGCAAAAGCAGAGGGATTTGTTCAACATCTTTGCGGGTGACGTGGACAGAGGCACTGAGTGCACCCTCAGCAAGTTTGCTGACAACACCAAGCTGTGTGGTGCAGCAGACAGGCTGGAGGGCAGGGATGCCATCCAGAGGGACCTGGACAGGCTGGAGAGGTGGGCACAAGTCAACCCCATGAGGTTCAACAAGACCAAGTGCAGGGTCCTGCATCTGGGTTAGGGCAATCCCAAGCACAAATACAGGCTGGGCAGTGACTGGCTGGAGAGCAGCCCTCAGGAGAGAGACTTGGGGGTGCTGGTGGATGAGAAGCTCAATATGAGCCAGCAGTGTGCACTTGAAGCCTGGAGGGCCAAGCAGATCCTGGGCTGCATCAGGACAAGTGTGGCCAGAAGGTTGAGGGAGGTGATTCTCCCCCTCTACTCTGCTCTGGTGAGACCCCACCTGAAGTACTGTGTCCAGTTCTGGAGCCCTTATTACAAGAAGGATGTGGACATCATGGAGTGTGTCCAGAGAAGGGCCACTGGGATGATCAGAGGGCTGGAGCAGCTCTGCTATGAGGACAGACCAAAAGAGTTGGGGCTGTTCAGTCTGGAGAAGAGAAGGCTCCGAGCTGACCTTATTGTGGTCTTTCAGTATCTGAAGGGGGCCTACAAAAAAGCTGGGGAAGCATTTTTCAGGGCATCAGGGAATGACAGGACTAGGGGGAATGGAGCAAAGCTGGAGATGGGTAGGTTCAGACTGGACGTGAGGAGGAAGTTGTTCAGCATGAGAGTGGTGAGAGGCTGGAATGGGTTGCCCAGGGAGGTGGTTGAGGCCAGGCTGGATGAGGCTGTGGGCAGCCTGATCTATGGTAGGGTGTCCCTACCCATAACAGGGGGGTTGGAACTAGATGACCCCTGTGGTCCCTTCCAACCCTGACTGATTTGTTTCTTCTAATGGCAACAGCAGGCAAGAATTTCATACAGCACTGAGGATGAACAATCCAGTAAATAACATTACTGAAAAGCCACACATCTGGGATAAAAGCAAACTTCATCCTGCCAGCTGTTTGAAACATATCAGATAGCCTCATTCTGTGCAACAAAATCTCTCCAGTACAAACTTTAGGTGATTCAAGACAACTTAACACTTACAACATAACACTTGCTTGTGAAAAAAATGAATGTTAACTTTCAGAAATTGGTTTTCATAGAATCACAGAATCATAGAATCAGTCAGGGTTGGAAGGGGCCACAAGGATCATCTAGTTCCAACCCCTCTGCCATGGGCAGAGACACCCTAAACTAGATCAGGCTGGCCACAGCCTCATCCAGCCTGGCCTTAAACACCTCCAGGGATGGGGCCTCAACCACCTCCCTTGGCAACTCATCCCAGGCTCTCACCACTCTCACACTGAACAACTTCCCCCTCATGTCCACTTTGAATCTCCCCACCTCCAGCTTTGCTCCATTCCCCCTAGTCCTGTCACTACCTGATAGTCTAAAAAGTCCTTCTCCAGCTTTTTGTAGGCCCTCTTCAGATACTGAAATGCCACAATAAGGTCACCTTGGAGCCTCCTCTTCTCCAGACTGAACAGCCCAAACTCTTTTGGTCTGCCCTCATAGCAGAGGTGCTCCAGCCCTCTGATCATCCCAGTGGCCCTTCTCTGGACACGCTTCAGCATGTCCACATCCAGAACTGGATGCAGTACTCCAGCTGGAGTCTCACCAGAGCAGAGTAGAGGGAGAATCACCTCCCTCCACCTGCTGGCCACACTTGTCCTGATGCAGCCCGGGATCTGGTTGGCTTTCTGGGTGGCAAGTTCACACTGCTGGCTCATGTTGAGCTTCTCATCCACCAGCACCCCCAAGTCCCTCTCCTCAGGGTTGCTCTCCAGCCAGTCATTACCCAGAGATTTAAAGATCTTCAAGCAATTCCCAATAAGAAAAAGGCACATCTAAACTATGCAGGTGTCAATCCTCTGTAACTGCCCCACAAACTCCAAGTGTGCACTTAAAAAGCAGAGAACAAAGCCTGGCCTTGGCACTCACCTCCCACATCCAACTCCACATCGACCTACAGCACACCTGAGGAAGCCACCAGTTGCTCTCTACATCATGCCTGCGTCAGGCACTACCACCTAGACAGCAGGTATATCCACCTGCAGCACTAACAATAACAACAGTGCTGTGTATAATCTGCTGGCCATGAAAAATCTCTGCACTTACAGTACAAATAATGAACCAAGAACTACTTCATTCCTCCTTACTGCTGGCTTTGCCTGCACAAATTTTGCACGTTACCTGCATGCTTAAAGAAGGTAAAGGTTCTTCTCATTCCCATCTCCCAAGCATCCCAAGACAGTGCTACAAACCACTCCACACTTGCTTCTATTGACAGTCGACAGAGGTATTCCCTAAAAACCTTCCAGCTGCCCCTTCAGCAAAAGTGATGCTTTCAAGAGAGTATTCCATCCTGTTCTCCAGACAAGAAAGAAAGATAGATCAGATCAAACCAAGCCGCTTCAGCAGAGGGGAGGGAGTGGGCAGGAGGCAAATGTGAAGGCATACAGGGAAAACACACACACCACCAGGATTTGACTGCAGGGACCTACAATCTGGCAGTGGGAGACATCTAGGGTTTTTTTAACCTTTTGTTCATTGTTTTAGTAATCTTATCTCTCGATGACAGATGAGGCGGATATTGCTAGGAAACGAAATGGTTTCTTTGACTCAGTGTTCTGTGGGGAGAAAGAAGGAAAGATGCCAAAAATGGAGAGAAATTTCCCGGGGGCAGAAAATGAAAAATTAATGAAATGCTAGGCAACACTTGGGTATGTCAAATGAAAGGGAAAAAAGGATAAGAACAATTAAAGTCAGACAGTGCTGTGAAGGGGGTGGCACGATCAGCAAGGCAGAAGCAATAGTCTGAAGAAGAACTTGTATGGTGGAAGCCCTTTGTCTCCCCAGGAAGAGCAGATGAGAGATTGGGCAAGCTCAGGATCAGGACAGAGAGCTGGGAACATCAGGGTCCCCAAGCTTGGCCTTAGCAGTGAGAAAAGTCACTGGCAGTAACTTGGATAAAGAGTGGCATACAGTCACAGGAGAGATGTCAAGGGCAACAGATCTTCTTTTTTGAGTTCTTTTTTTTCTCCTGTATAGAGATGGCAATGAAGACAGACCCAGGGTGAATAAGTCAGTCTCATTGACTTGCTTTTCAGCAGGCCAGTACCATCTCTGCAATCAGTGATAGCTATTGGAGAAGACAACACAGATAATGTAATAACTTATCAGGTAGAGGAGAAAGTAACATGTGTAGGCTGATTTTCCTTGTTGCATATAAAGCTGCATCCCTATTATTGTACACAGAGGTGTCCTGTGCCTGTGACATCTGGTTATTGAAATGCTGTCTCAGCACCAAGCCTCAATTTGCTTCTCCTACCTTGCAGCCACTCAGCTGCCTGTGAGCTGTTTAGCAGAGTAGTTAACAGCTCTGAATCCCAGTCTCAAATCTAATCACAGCTTGGGGCTGCCAAATCAACTCTGCATACTGATCCTGCAGCAGCCCTGGTTTTGTGACTGGATTCTGAGTATGGAAACAGCTCTCTCTCAGTGAGGGACAGCAGGAGAAGGGCATGGATTTAGGTCTAAACTCAAGAAGGCACTTGGACATATGGCTGTGCCTCTCTGGGACAGGGCTGCTTTCCTAGATTAGTGAGTGATGCTTCACCTTGCTAATAATGACACAAGAGAAGGCTAGATGCAGAGGCACAAAGAAATGAGAAAATAGGTTGATCACTCACTGCTGAGAGTAGGAGTGGGGATAATTCTGGAAAACAAATAGGTGACTAGACTAAACCCAGCTACCTTGATGAAACCACAGGATGCGGTTAGACCACACCTTGAGTACTGTGTTCAGTTCTGGGCCCCCCAGTTTAGGAGGGACATTGAGATGCTTGAGCGTGTCCAGAGAAGGGCGACGAGGCTGGGGAGAGGCCTTGAGCACAGCCCTACGAGGAGAGGCTGAGGGAGCTGGGATTGTTTAGCCTGGAGAAGAGGAGGCTCAGGGGAGACCTTATTGCTGTCTACAACTACCTGAGGGGTGGTTGTGGCCAGGAGGAGGTTGCTCTCTTCTCTCAGGTGGCCAGCACCAGAACAAGAGGACACAGCCTCAGGCTGCACCAGGGGAAATTTAGGCTGGAGGTGAGGAGAAAGTTCTTCACTGAGAGAGTCATTGGACACTGGAATGGGCTGCCCGGGGAGGTGGTGGAGTCGCCGTCCCTGGGGCTGTTGAAGGCAAGATTGGACGTGGCACTTGGTGCCATGGTCTAGCCTTGAGCTCTGTGGTAAAGGGTTGGACTTGATGATCTGTGAGGTCTCTTCCAATCCTAATAATACTGTGATACTGTGATACTGTGAAGAAAGTAGCACAGGTGACATCCAAAAATCCAAACCAGTGCAATGGTGGAGAAAAGACAGCACCTCCTTTACAAAAAAGCAGAAGGCAGCTTTCTGCAAACCATATCCTACAGACCGACATGTTCAGTAGAGCAGAGTGGAGAGCCTCTGAGGGCTTCCTTAGTTCTCTTTTAAAAGACTGAGTTTTCTAAGGAGGGTACTTGCCAGCCAGGCACACGGAGAGCACAGCATGCCTGCTGACGCGAGCTCGGTTGCGCTGCCCTACCAGGACAGCCGGCGTTTCTGTTTTCCAGAAGCAGAGTGAGGGGCTGTCAGATGGAGAGAGAGGTGCCAAGGCTTCCCTGATGGAAGGTGATAGACAGGCCTCACACTTCTATACCGACTGTTTCAAAGCCTGATTTTTCAATCACTTTCAATAATTGCTTCTGGAACCAAAATAAATGTGGACAGATGACATGATACCCAGACAAAACCTGACTCTCCCACTGGGAGAAGGAATATTCCTGAGGTTAGTAGGAACTCAACTTTTATAGCCAAAGAAAGTAACATTTTTCCTATGTGCAGCCATTACATTTCCTTTCCGTACATCTCCTCCTTCCTGTAAAAGAAAAACACTCATGACTAAGTGAGATCCAATACATATATTTATGTATATATATAAAGTGTGGTGCTGGAAGAAGCCTGCTGCCAGAAACCCTGGATGCTTTGGGACCAAAGCTTTGTTGAGAACTATTTGAACCCTTCATTCACAGCTCTGTAGGCAACTTTCAAAACCCTGAGGCATGCAGCAGTGTCCCAGAGCCATTCCTGAGGGTGTGAGGGGACTCATGGATTCTACATCAGAAGTGGCACAACAGGAGAAATGGTTACACTCTCCAGACTGACTGGCAGACTTTTCTCCCAGTGGAGGGTTTCACCAGTTCAACAAGAATAAACACATCATAACTGGTTGCCTATCTACAGCATGGGGGTAAAGTGCTGCTCACCACAACCAAGCCAGACAAAAGGCAAAGGGCCAGCTGGCACTTTTCAGAAGAAGCCAATGGTAGGCAGCAAAGGCACAAGATGGAAAGCAATGCAAAAGGCATTGGCTTGAGGTATGCCTGTGCAGACCTGCAAGGCTCTGGGCTTGGAAGGCGCAGTCAGCACTTTGACTGCATTTATCATAACATTGGGTCCTAAAGCACTGGTACAGCAGTACAATGGTGAGCAATGAAGTCACAGCCTGGATTTGCTTTGGGATCTACAGCTGTTTATCTGAATTTTTGGCAGCCACCACCACGAGCTAAGGCTTTCATTGGGCTCTTTGTTTGGTACTGGCTAGATTCTCAGCAGCTGGAGTCAGCAGCTGTAATTTCACATCACTTCAGTGAAACTCAGGGAGCTGATATGATTTGTCCCAGCTGAGTATCTGGCCCACAGCAC